>NC_054876.1:8853211-9175711 GCF_018320785.1 Cheilinus undulatus
GCCAGGATTCACTGCGCTCAAATTGTGAAAGAGTGGTTCAGGGAGCATGAGACATCATTTTTACACATGGATTGGCCACCACAGAGTCCAGACCTTAACCCCATTGAGAATCTTTGGGATGTGCTGGAGAAGGCTTTGCACAGTGGTCAGACTCTCCCATCATCAATATTAAAATTAATACAACACTGGATGGAAATAAATCTTGTGATATTGCAGAAGCTTATTGAAACAATGCCACAGAGAATGCATGCTGTAATCCAAGCTAAAGGCGGTCCAACGAAATATTAGAGTGTGTGACCTTTTTTTGGTGGCGACTTTTTTTTTGGCCAGGCAGTGTATGTATGTGAGAAAAGTATATATGTATGTGCAAGGAGAATATATATATGTGAGAGAAGGAGTGTATATGCATGTATGAGAAGTATATATGTATGTATGAGAAGTATATATGTATGTATGTGAGAGAAGAATATATGTGTATGAGAGAAGAATGTATGTATGTGAAAGGTCCAGTATGAATTATGTCTTGCACGGCCCCTCATACCATGCAGAATCAAAATGCATGGACTGTTACAGACTGAGAGAGTAAAGAAAAGTTTAGGGAACAGGTTTACTTCTAACCATTTTACTTTAATGTGACCTTCTCTCACTCAGTGTTTGAGAGAACAGAAGGATTTCTTCATTTTTACATTAGAAACATCAGGATGTGATTATACTTGTGAATGTGTCTTGAAATGTTGGAAATTTCAGACTGTTACACTGGTTATAATCATTTTATATCAGGGTTATCCAAACAACGGCTCCTGGGCCAATTGTGGCCCTTTTTCCAAAACAATTAAGGTTATTCCTATTTAATTAGTGAATATTTGATTCATTTAGAAATTACTTTTTATGGTAAAATTAGTGGAAAGGATAAAAAACAGAATTCCCAAAAATGAAAACAGAATTTTGCAAAAATAAAACAGATTTCATAGCGCCCTATAAATGTGACTTGGAACGATGTTACGGCGATCAAATCACACTGAGAATCCATCACTCACCAGCAGGGGATTCACACGCGAGGGGGTGCAGCTCCCTATTTCGTTTTTTGGTGTGACACAGAGCAGTGCAACTGCAAACACAAGCTCAGCTACAAGCACAAGTATTGCATTGCGTGTTAATCTGTTCTGTTCTTCTTGATGTTTTCAAAAACCAATGAAAACAACTGAATATATATATACAAGTATTGCATGTTGGTAGTAAAAAATATTGTAGAGGTAGTAAAAAAAGTAGTAAATCCAACTCTAGGATTCCTGTATAAACTCTGGTTTGGTACGCTAAACACAATAGTTTGGGTTTCTCATTTGGTGGGCGGGCTGTAAAAGCTATGTATGTTTGAGGTTGCCTATCGTAAGCAGACTGCTCGTCCAGCCGCAGAGCAGTGTTGACAGATACAAATGATACCTGGCAGTGTGCTGCTATTGGACATAGCTGTAGACTACCCACAATTCTAGAGTATCAGAGCAAAGACAGAAGACATTTTACCATCAATTACGTGACATTTCACAACAGCTGTTCACGATGAGTGTGGAAGAAAATAAAAGGTGTTGCTCACGTGTGAGCCAACTTTTGGATAAGCTAGAAAGTGAAAAGTGGGTTCAAGGACCTGAGTTGAAGTTGAATGAAAAAACTCGAGGGCTGAAGAAGGCAGAACGAAAATTTAAAGACATGGAATTCTACATCAGACAACTGGAGATGGACTAACAATGTCAAAAGAAAGCGTCAGAGCTGAAAATTGTCGATTTCCACAAGACATGCAGGAATTTGCACGATAAAGTGCAACATAAGAAGACGCTGAGGGAGCAAGCAGAGCAACATTAACATGTTTTTGTACTTACTCTGTTTGAATGTGGTTTGGTGTGATAAACCCTTAGATCTAGTGATACTGAAATTGTACATCCTTTTTTTAAGATAAAAATTAAATTGATTTAATTCGCAAAGTGTGGAAAGCTACTGTTTCTTTGTATAATGTTCATGCAACTGTGGATGTAAATTCATTAACTGGAATTAAGATCTTGAAATTTCATTTCTGCTTTTTTGTGGATATGGAAAATATAATGTGCATGGAAGACAAAATCCTTTGGAGTTAATATATATATATATATATATTTCAGTTTCTTCAGAGTCTTTGTGTGTCCTACAGTCTATGTGTACTCCCAGCTGGGTGGTGAAAACACAAGCATGGATGGCAGAAACATGACTTTCCTGATATTGGCATGGACTATGACAGAGCCATATCAACCTAATTTGTTTTTTGAACAGAGGTATAGGATAACTTCTTACATTTACTCAAATTAATCTAATTCATTAGCTTTTTGTGTACATTTTGGAATCATACATTTTTCTTGGACCTGACTGTATTCCCGGGGAAAGTATTGAACCGTGTTACATTAAATAAAAACATGAATTACAGAATAAAAACAACTAATAGTCTAATTTATTTGGTAAGAAGTCAGCAGAGAAACATGAGCTGAGTGATATCCTTACCTTTCCTGTTATGTAAATGCAGCCTTTAGCCTTGTCTTTCTAAATCTTGAAATAAAAGACTGCATGTAAATAAAATTATTGCTTTCTGAAAATATAGATTAGACTGTGATAATACCTTGCTTTGTCAAATGGAGAGAGTGCAGACTTTCATCTCAGAGCATGTTATAGCTCTTAGACTGTCACATTTATCCATGGTTGTCAAAAGATATCTTACATTGCTACAGCTGTTTAATGTGAGGTTGCACTCAGCATTTATCATTTATTATTAATTTGAAATGTTCTGCACTGTCCAAATAACTGCATTAGAAGTGCCTCAAAATTACACCCACAGTGAAAGGACATAACAATATCGTGTTAAAAGCACTCTTTAATTGGTGTTAAACCGTTGAAAATGAACAGAAACAGAAAAAAACTAAACACTAACTTTGTACATAGTGTGGTACTGTTTCCACCTCTGTTTTATATGGTGAAGACAGCTATGCCCGTCAAGGGCCTAGAGAGCTACAGAGTCTGTGAGGTGGTTGGAGTTGATGGGGAGGAGAGGAGAGAGAACAGGAAAGTTAGAAACAGTGTCATGGCTACAGATGTGGGTTTCTTTTAACAAAACTTATTAACAGGAAAAACTCAGCATTAGCCATGACAGTCAGGACTATAATACTGGAAAAAAGGTCCTCAAAGTCAGTTCCAAAAACAGTGAGACTGCAAAGCTCACTGCCTTTGGAGGTGGTCTTAAAGGCACTGACCTATTGATTTTAAAAAAATATCATTTCCCCTAGGTGTGAAATAAACTCCATCTTTTAAAAATAGTCCAGGACTGTCATGTCTAATTTGAGGGTGCTCAATCATGGCACCATTTAAACTTTCCACAAATGTAGCCACAACACTGTTAACAAATCTCAGAGATTTGTCAATTTTTCCCGGATTGCTGCCGGGGTTCCAGCAGCATCTCTGGGTGAGGGCGGACAATGGATGGAGTCGTTGGAGGTCCTCCTTCATCATGTGTATGAGGGCGACACTGCTGACTTCCCCCATTTCGTTGCTCCCACAGTGGATGACGACAAGATCTAGTGCTGTCCTCCTTCTCAGAGATTGGTCCAGGAATGAAAGCAGGCCTTTCCAGCACTGTCTTACCCAGCCAAACCAACATACCCGGACACCATGGAGGCCCAGGTTGCTTCCCACAGTCTCTGCAGCGCTCTGGGTGCCGCGGTGGACATAGCCGTCTCCAGTGATCCATACCGTGTCTGGGAGAAAACAAAAAATTAATGCCACAGGTAAAGCAAAATGTCCATTTAACTGCATATGATGACTCATTGTTCTTTTTATGCTGCAACAGTTTTTTACTCATCTGCGGGGAACACATATCATGAAGCAAGGGAGCTTATAATGTCTTTAAATTTTCTATTCCCTCCTCATACTTACAGTTAATGTCAAGCTCAGCTGGAATCTTTGCTTCCCTAGCCACGGCTTCACGGGGTTCTGCAGAGGAACAACAAACTGCCTTTTAATATTTGATTGCTTCTGCATATATCTAAATGCATATATATATATATATATATATATATATATATAAAATAAGAAGAAGAAGGTAAGATTTAAAACAAAAAAGCAAAAGTCTATATCATACGATTCAGTCTGATTTATTATCAATTACTTAATTAAATCACTTAATTGTGCAAAAAATACCACACAACTTGTTCATCTGAATTTACAGTTAAGCTTGATACTGTTTTCAAAAAATGCCTTGGAAACGTTTAAATTATGCTAATATATTTTTATGCCAGTAATGGTGGTAACCAAGATAACTGAACTATATATTTAAAAAAGAAGATTCTTAGGGCTCAAATTGTTGTAGATTACAATAGGCTAACGGTGGCTGTGTCGGGCACAGGTGAGCAGCAGAAGTGCGTGCGGCGAAAAGCATCTGCTTCATTGGCTACCTAGCTTTAGTGATAGCTTAGCTGACAGGAAGTCGAGCTCAGTGGGCCGGCTCTTGTCTGCTGTTAGGTTGATCTAAAGTTTGTTTGAGACTGTGATTTCAGTATGGAAGCCACCACAGATTGGCTTCAAAAGCAGTTTGAGTCCGCCTATTGTAAGCAGACAGGCTGAGGTCACACAGGGTTTATCCAATTCTTTGTACAGTCTATGGGTGCTTCAGGGCTGGACTTGCTCCTTATCTTTCATATCAGCACCAAAATAAATTGAGTAATTTGATTGTTTTTATTAATTGAGTTTGAATTCTAATACCATAAAGTAACTTAGAAGTATTATATTGTGTGTTGATTATAAGATATATTTCTCTCAGCACCACAGAAAGAGGTAATATTTGATATCCTGTTTTTTTACTTTAGTTCCACAAATAGCTAATCTATAAATACAAACAGACCATGACACAAATAACACACATAATATATTGTGAAAGATTATGTGAAGATTACTGGCTTCAGAATTTGCAATTATTACCTCAGTGACAGGTAGCTCTTTACTTAAGCTCAAACTACTTTAATCCAGGTCTAATCAGACAGAAACATATGTCAGGGCAGCTGACTCTGTGATTGATTTTATGACTTTAGTGCTGCACTCAAGTATTTTCTGATACCTTGGTAAGCAGCAAAGGATAGAAATTACAGCAATTATAAACATCATTTACAATTATTACTCCTAATTAGTAATTGAACGTTAATCCCAGATGTAGTTGCTGTGCTCATGAGCAATATTTTCTCTTTAAATGATAATATAAAGCTGATTCTGGTCTCAGTTTATGTTAATAGCTACCACATGACACTGAGAAGCACTTGAATTTGTTACCTTAATAAGAAGGTAAAGCTTCATTTATTATGACAAGAATTTTTAATTAAACAAACGTAGGAAACTATATACACAGACAGGCAGGGACAAACTTTGAACAAAATAAATACTATATACAACAGGAATAAGAAGGAGCTCGCTTGGAGGAGGGAAATGGAAGAATGTGAGGGATAAGAAGGAGAGAGGAAAGGAGATTAAAGTCTGGTTTGTTCCCTGCAGAGATTGTTGCCTCAGTTTCTACATTATAAAAAATTCTATTGGGTGGGTTCTGATGGTTCCAAATTAAGCTGAACTGTGCTTGCTTCAAAAACTACCTTATGGATTTGGAATTTAACATATTCTTTGGTCTGAGGCGGCAATCTCTGCAAGGAAGGAAGCAGACTTTTGAGGAACAATTCATCCTCAGAAAGGTGAGCTGGAGCTGCCGGTGGTGGACTGTTCCACAGGGCCTCCAGTAGAAGCTCTCCACCTCCGTCGGCTGCTCTCTCGAGTGGCTCGGGGGTCTCCTCCTTTGGCTCACTGTATGTAATAGAAAAAACATGTAAAGTGTTACTATTGTATTTCATCAATACAATACTACTGAAGAAATACACAAAAAAGGATAAGGTTGTGACATGAAAGGCAACAATAGCTGTAGAAATGCTAAATACATGCATCAGTTACAATCATAAAATATTAACACTACAAACTGCTTGGATCTATTAATTCCCTCCTTCATTAAAACACTCAGACTCTCCTTTAAAGAAAACACACCAAAAGCCTTTTAAGACATTAGGTATGTTGTAAGATATTAAACATTAAAGTTAGAAATATTACTTGTATTTTTGGTCCTTGACCCCGGTCCTTATCATGTTTCGCAAATGTGAATCAAGTTGATGAAATCTCAACCCCGTAACTGCACATTTATTTACACAATGCCACCTTTGTGCAGGTGCACCTGCATGAACAGGTGGACGCACATGGCTGTATTGTTCACATTCTGTTCTGCAGGGATTGGCTGCTTCTTGTCTTTGAAAACTGTGATTTATGATGCAGACATGGCTGCAAAGGTCATGTTGATGAAAGGGGATTTCAAAGCTTTCGGTTTTAAGACATAAATCAAAGAAAATGCCGTGACAACCTGATTATACAGAACGCATCTCTATTGCATGCAAACACATGCACACACGTGCATTATGAAAAAACTCGTCCTTTAAAGCTCAATATCGTGTGAATACAAAGAGGCTGTTTCCAAATGAATAATGTGTTTTTAACCCTTTCAATCTTTATAGCCCTGAAATTAACATTTTGCACCACATAATGTAACCCACTGTAAATACCATATAATGTCTCTGCATATCAAACATATAAGTAATGAGGAAATCAGATGAAAAACACAAAAAAATAAAACTTTGAAGGCATGATTCAAGGATGCGTTCTAACATGATCAAATCATGTTTTTTTGTACCATGGCTGTGTGATGCAAAACTACTGTTTGTCCAGGTTTTCAAAAATACAGTTCCTCTGCACACATTTCAGTGTGTGTATTTGGGCTGCAGCTGTACTAATTCAGTAAAACCAATTTTTCTAGACACATACACACGAGACTCTGACATCAATAGAAGACACCCTGAGTAGTTGGAGTTCAACCCTCAGGCCTTCCTAGAGCCTTTCAGGGCTTGATATCACCTTCACAATTCTTGCATCCATTGAACTTGTGAGTTTTTGAAGAGTTTCTGCATGAATTTCTTTGCAGGATGCCAGAATATTCTCCCAGAGCTGCTGTTTTGATGTGAACTGCCTCCCACCCTCATAGATCTTTAGCTTGAGGATGCTCCAAAGGTTCTCAGTAGGGTTGAGGTCAGGGGAGGATGGGGGCCACACCATGAGGTTCTCTCCTTTTATGCCCATAGCAGCCAATGACAGAGGGGTATTCTTTGCAGCATGAGATGGTGCATTGTCATGCATGAAGAAAAATTTTCTACAGAAGGCACAGTTCTTCTTTTTAAACCATGAAAGAAAGTGGTCAGCCACTTTTTTTTTTTTTTTTTTTTTACCATGGAAGAAAATGGTCAGTCAGAAACTCTACAGGTGCATCTCAAAAAATTAGAATATCATGAAAAGTTCAATATTTTCTGTCACTCTTTTCTAAAAGTGAAACCCATATATTATATAGGCTTTTTACACATAGAGTGAAATATTTCAAGCCTTTATTTCTTGAAATGTTGATGATTATGACTTACAGATAAGAAAACCCAAAATTCAGTGTCAAAATTAGAATATTATACAAGATCAATTAAAAAAGGATGTTTTATACAGAAATGTCAGGCCTCTGAAAAGCATGTTGATTTCTATGCCTTCCATACTTGGTTGGGCCTCCTTTTGCATGAATTACTGCATCAATGCGGGGGCATGGCATGGAGGCGATCAACCTGTGGCATTGCTCAGGTGTAATGGAAGCCCAGGTTGCTTTGATAGCGGCCTTCAGGTCATCTGCATTGTTGGGTCTGGTGTATCTTATCTTCCTCTTGACAATACTCCATAGATTCTCTATGGGTTTCAGGTCAGGCCAGTTTGCTGGCCAATCAATCACAGTAACACCATGGTCATTGAACCAGCTTTTGGTACCTTTGGCAGTGTGGGCAGGTGCCAAGTCCTGCTGGAAAATGAAAACAGCATCTCCACAAAGCTTGTCAGCAGAAAGAAGCCTGAGGTGCTCTAAAATTTCCTGGTAGATGGCTGCGTTGACTGTGGACTACAGAAAATACAGTGGACCAACACCAGCAGATGCAACAGCAGCCCAAATTATCACTGACTTTGGAAACTTCACACTGCACTTCAAGCATCGTGGATTCTGTGCCTCTCCACTCCTCCTCCAGACTCTGGTACCTAGAAGAGTACATACCTCTGGGAACTGCAGCCGCTGTAGATGGGCCGGGTGCTGGGTCTGGAGGAGCAGGAGCAGCAACAGCAGCATGTGGCGGTACTTCACCCTCACCAGCAGAGAGGGGCTCATGATGTTCTGACAAGATTCCAAAGTGTACACATTGAACACAGTATACAGGTTCAGCTATACTGTTTATATCATTTCCATAAATATCTTCCACCTCATCTGCTGGCGCTGCTGCTGCTGCACCCTGATCCTCCTCCTGGAAGTCCTCCGAGGCCAGGCTGTCCTCTGCGGCCTGGCTGTCCTCAACCCCTCCATCACCCCACGTTGCCGCTGGTCTCCCTGGGGGTAACAAAGGGGTCGAGGAACGAGAAGACCGCGGAGTATTTCCATCGTTTCGTTGGCCAAGTACCCGACCAACTCCTCCTTTCTGTCTCCTTTCTCCTCTCCTTCAGATAAGTATCCCTCAGGCTCTTCCATTTCCATGTCGCCTGCACAAAAACACGTAAACGTAGTAAAGTAAAGTACAAATTAGCTTGCCTGGTGGGGTTATGCTAACTTGGTGATAGATGGCTGACGACAAGTGACACATAACTGTTTTCGAAACTTACCAGGCAAAAACATAAAAGCTGAATAAATCCCAGTCCACTCTTGAAATTTTCATAGAAGTTTGAAGCTTGCAGCAAAACCAAACATCCAAATTACTGCACCAAAGTGACGTTTCAAGCACTACTTCTCTTTATCAGACTAAAGTGACGTGTACTTAGCCTTTTTTTTTTGTTTTTGGGTTAAGTTTATTGTCCCTTTTTTTTGTTAATAGCTTCGATGTCATGTGACCTCATGACTCCAAATCTTTGCCAAACAATTACCCTCATCTCTCTAACAGTTTAGATCAGATAAACGTCAAAGTTTCAGTTTTAAGGCATTATATAGTTTTTTAATGCATTTAGAACATTTAAAGAAACTCTTTATTTGCACCAGGGACATTCCCAGTTTCCTTACTCGATCTTATGATATTCTCTGAAGTCCACTGACATACAATGGGCATGGAACCACCTGCCACAGTTGTCACACTGGACCTGTTGAAGGGTGTGAAAGATTAAACATTTGTTTTACTTTGCTGTAAGACAGCAAGATATTAACATCCTTGTGTCAGCTGGCTTTCTCTCCATTGTCCCAAGAGGTACTTGTCTGTATTCTGTTGTGTCACTTTAACTTACCCAGTCTGGAATGGGAAATGGGAGATCCAGATCCCAAGGGCCTTACCGTGCCTTCACACCAAGCACAAACAATCCCTTAATACCTCATACATACCTCTGGGAACTGCAGCTGAAGTAGATGGGCCAGGTGCTGGGGCTGGAGAAGCAGGAGCAGCAGCAGGTGGCGGTAATTCACCCTCATCAGCAGAGAGGGACTCATGACGTTCTGACAAGATTCCACAGTGTACACATTGAACACAGTATACAGGTTCTACACAAACCTTCCACCTCATCTGCTGGCGCTTCTACACCCTGATCCCCCTGGAAGTCCTCTGCAGCCTGGCTGTCCTCGACCCCCCCCCCCCCCCCCATGGTACCGCTGGTCTCCCTGGGGGTAACAAAGGGGTCGAGGAACGAGAGGACCACAGTGTATTTCCACTTTTTGGATGGCCCAGCACCCGACCCACTCCTCCTCTCTGTCTCGTTTCTCCTCTCCTTCAGATATGTGACCCTCAGGCTCTTCTACTACCTTTGACATATGTTGTCTGCACAAAAACACGTAAATGTAATGAAGTGAAGGGCGAATTAGCTTGCCTGGCGGGGTTATACTAACTCGGGCAATGCTAACCACTAACTAACTTGGTGATAGATGGCTGACAACAAGGGACACATAACTGTTTTCAAAACTTACCAGGCAATTCGACCTCCTCACTCACTTTCCTCCAAGTCAGCTCCTTCTCATTTCTGTGCCTGTAAAACATGCACATTGTGTCGTACCGTTCGGGGTACGCACATACAGCGACAATGAGTCTCTCCCAAGCGGCAACCTTCAGTCCAGAAAAATGAAGCCAATGCAGAAGTGCAAAAAATTGCTATACCGCGAGTGTCCACTTGAGGCTGGCTGCAGGAACACCAGAAGTCCCGTCTGCACACATGTTAAACAGCCGGTTTTGACACACAAAATAAACTGGTTTACAGCCTGGTTCAAAACACCGAACGTGTCTCATAAGCTAGTGTCTTATTGTGCTCCCACTGAAGGGGGGGTGAATTTTTTTGTACCAAAATCGTTTGGATTATATTTAGGATGAAAGCTGATTGGCGTGTCTCATTTGATTGACAGATAGCTCGGCAGGCAGAGGCTCCGTTTCTGTCAACCGGAATGCTAGCTAGCAGGCTGACAGGAAGTCACACTTAATGGGCGGGCTGTTAGGATGATCCAAAGTTTGGTTAAGACCATGATGGAAGCCTCCACGGATTGGCTTCAAGAGCCGTTTCAGTCCGCCTATTGTAAGCAGACGACTGACGTCACATGGGGTTTGTCCAATTCTTTCTACAGTCTATGGTCTCTCCTCCATTCTCGGGTTGAATGAGCCACTTCCTCCAGGGCCAGTCCTCCTTCGGAGACCTCCAGGGATGTCACCAGAGGATCTCCATGCTGAGTAGCCATCGCGGCGCGAATAACTCGCCGGAGTTCAGATTTTTTAACTCATGTGAATACGTGATGATGTGTTCTATGTCAGACTGTTCATCATTTGCACTGTCCCTGTCTTCTTCACCTGTTGGTACCTGGGGTCTCATTTATAAAACAGTGCATAGAATCCAGACTAAAATTGTGCATGAACCCAAACCTTGGAAATGGTGTGCACTGAAAATTATCCAAATTTATTAAACTGTGCCCACGCACATCTTTACACAGTTCTCTCTTTATAAATCCAGTCCACATAGAGTTGGTGCACATAGATCTGCCTCCTGTAATATGATATTTGCTATTTTTATAAGTTCACTTAAAAATACTCAGAATGTAAATAATTTCCCATAATTTCTCATTTTCAGGCAGTTGCACCTCTTGACATTTTCAGTTGCATTCAGTTACAATTTTTGTCAAAAATATGTCAGATTTGAAATGAGATGGAACCAACACACAAAATGTACATTTTAACACCTCCTGATGTTTTTTAACATGTTTTCAGACCACCCTTATGTCACTTACCTATATACGGTAGATTACATTACTGGCAGCAGTATCTAAAATGGATAACAGTCTAAAATAGTGGGACCTTTTTGTTATAAATCCTTTAAAGACAACTGATTTAACAAACAAAATGAATTTTTAAGCCTAGCCTAGCCTACCCCCATGAAGCACCTCTGTCTAGACTTCTCTTCTGTCTTCAGACCAGCTGACCCTCAACCACCTAACATAATCTTTGGCTGTGAAATTGATGGTTCAAGTCTCCTTGCCTTCACCATGAAATATGAAAGACCTGATGACAACTCTTTAACTCATGGTTTTTGCCCGAGATCTTTAGGTATCTGTCTACGACCTTTTGTGAAACGCCACCATGCTGCAGTCACACCACAAACTACTTTTCCATGTGCTCTTTATTACTAGAATATCCTTGAACTGCTTCTTTGCAAGTTCTGTGAGTTCCACATTCACACACATTTAACATTTACACTTTATTCCATACCCATAGGTCCACATCATAAAACCATACAAAACAAAACAACAACAAAAGGATAAAATCACAGTTCACTAATTACCAGAAATTAAGAAAGCTCAACTTTAACATTGTCTGCATACATTTGAAATTTGCATGCTAGCATAATACCTTGTGCATACAATTTACAGCACTGACACTGAACGTCATCGTCATCATCACTCAAATTATTCCTGATAATGTGCCTCAGATATCTGAACCTTTTCACCACACTAAGGGCTTGAACAGAGATAAGGAAGGGTTGAAAATGCTGCTTCTGATCATCTTTTTCTCTTATTATCATCATGACACTCTTTTTACCGTCATATTTAACGTCATACTGTACCATAGTTGGAACAGATTCTGAGAAGTTGCTGTAGGCCAGCACTGTAAGGTGACAGGATGACCAAGTCATCAGCATACACCAGATGGTTAACGAGTCTATCACCCATCATGCATCCAGTCTTAAAAGTTTTCAGTTGTTCAGAGAGATCTTTCCTATACACAATAAACATGAGAGGTGGCAGTATACCACCTTGGAAGGCTCTGTTCGTCACAGAGAAAAGTAGCTGATACACTCCTGCCCCATTGGACTTGCATGGTTTGATGCAAGTGCAAGAAATCAAATCCGCATTTTCTATTATGGTAAAATGGCTTTGACTGGCACATGGCATGGAAGCTATTGAAAAAAAAACTAAAAATTTGATAATAAATTTAACCCCAAAATGTTTGAGGACATGGCCAAGTTGCTGCTGTGGTTTCGCCCCCGTCTGTCCCCGTCCCAGTCGGTATGTTCCTTAGCTCCTGAATGACATGAAAAATATAGTTTTTATCAGTGAAATGCAGACAAAATGCAAACACTTAATTTGGCTCAGTGACACAATAAGCTTCATTAGACCTTAAAGACATCTACTTTCTTACTAAAGTGTTCATTCTCACCTTATACTTTCTTGTCCCACTTTTTTCTGATCTTGTCAACAGAGAGTTTTTGCCAGCCCAGCTTCCTTGATCACTGTACTGTCACCCAAAGGATTCAGATACTGTAGGCAACAGGTTATATTTTTTTAGTCCCACAATGGCAGTTATATAAGGTGATACTGTCCGTCTCAGTTTAAATGCTTGGTTTGTCTCCACACATATTTATATGCATGTCAAATCCACACCAGCAGATGGAGCTAGAGTGATGTGTAGTTAGCACTGGATGTACTCAGCACTGGGAGTGTGGCATGTATCACTGGATTCATTTCACATCCAAATAATCAGAAAAACATATGAGACATAGTTTACTCTCTGAATTCATCACACAAATTGTTTAAATTCTCCTTCAGCTACCATTATTCCCTCCTGTCATCCAAAAGATTTTTTTTAACCTTTTATAGCTTCTTTTATTAGTGTGATGCTTTGCTAGTTCAGTTGATATGAACATACACCAAGTCAGATGGCAGATTTCAGCATGAGACTCAAAGTATTTACCTCCATATTTTTATCTCAATAACAGAGAATTTCAATGTTAATATTTAAAACTGAAATTTCAGAGACAATAAAAGGTGTTTGCAGAGTCACAAAGAACAACTATAAAGTCACCAAAGTATGTTTTATTTATTTCTGACCACTCAGAAAAAACTGGAGTGCTGAAATCTCAGTGTTAAACATTTCATTGTTACACCAACTCTGTAAAGAGTAAATTGATCTAAGCTCCGCCCACTCCCTTTTCAAATCTGGGGGGCAGATTACTTCAATCATGCCCTTGATCAGTGTTTTCAGATGTTTTAAAATGTATTTTTCTGTGTTTAGGTTTTTATCGATGCTGCTTTTTGTAGAGAGATCACTGTAGGGGTTCCTTTAGTTGTTTTTAATGTTTCTGCACCATGAGTGACTGCATCCACTGAGTTGGTGACCTCCCATGTGTTGTAATGGATGGGTTTTAGCAATGGATGGAGTGCTGAGTCCAGGTTGTCCTGAATAAAAGGATGTTTAGAGATTAACTGTGCACCGCAGGATTGATGTTTTACAAGCTTTTTAAGACAAAAAGTCCAGATGAGACACAATGGTTAAAAATAGCATAGAGCTCAGTGGGTTAGGCAGTTAAATGCATTATTTTCAACTTATTTTAAATACCAATTTAAATTTACAGTGCTAACAAATCTATGTATAATCTTTATTATATTGAATATGAATAATTTTCATTTCTGCTTCCTAAAAAGGGCTGAACCTGTCTGAGGTTCTTAGTACATCAGTATAAAAAGTACAATTAGCAAATAATTCATTATTAGGGAAAAAAAAGAAAAGAGAAAGTAAAATCTATGGTTCCAGATTAGGGCTGTTGCGGTATTCCGGTATTGACAATAATCATGGTATTAAGAAAATAAAATTTCAATATTGTGTTAAAAATGTGCATATGATAATAGCGTATAAATGATCCAGTGCCACTTGAACACAGTTTGGAAACAGAAAAAGAAAAATATGCCAGGGCTTGTTCAGTAGACATTGGATTATTCCAAAGTTATTAGTTGTCATTCTTCAGTTGCACACAAATGCTGTGTCCCCAGGTATCCACAAATGATTTTGTTTCAGTTAATACTGTAGTTATAGCAGATGTTGCATCTTATGGATTTTCTGTTCATCAGTTCATCTGGTTACCTTTTAACTAGCTAATGAGTGTAATTGCACTTTTTATATGCAGTACCTCCTTAGACAGGTATTTTGAGAGTAATGCATCTGCCAAAAGAGAGAACACAACATAAATAAAGTTAAAGATAAATTTGATTGATGGTCCCATTATTATTTAAATTTTTATTGATGTTGTGATAATATTGTTATCGTGACATTTTTTGCCCACGATAATTGTGAAGTGAAAATCTGATATCATGACAGCCCTGTCCCAGATATAGATTAATACTGTGTAAAAGGTCTAAGATAGTCTAAATGGTTTGATTTTGCCAGCTTGGCCATATAAATTTCCATGTTGTGCTGTTTATATGATCACTTTCCTTTAGCATTCATCTGTCACTTCACATTTAAATCCCTAACCCCTTTCAGCTAACCCCTTTCTCCCTCTATGGTACAAACATGTGATTAAGCATTTCATGATCATTGATAAAGTTATTTAAATTCTATAAATGATTATGTTTTAGATTTACAGTAAATGACCGCTTGTGGCCCAGCTGCAGACCGGGTCCCACGCTTTTAGAAGCACTGACTAATGTACGAAACGCTCCACAGCTGCCTTGTCTTTCCTTTTCTGAACTTTACTTTCACATTAAACAGACATCAGGTAACAGTTCAGCCCAGAGAAAGGTTTCAGTGAATAAAAGACTGTAATTTATCTTTCATGAGGAGTCCAGATCTAAATTTAACCTTATATCTCATGAGAACTGGTGCTGTTATTAATAAGATTTAACCCTTTGGTCAGAGTGATCAATTATTCAACATTTAACATAAAAAAAATCTAATGTGATTTTCCTTTCCTGTGCTTGATCTGAACTCCCATTTTGGACTAAAACTAGAACAACACCCTGGATCACAGTTGTATGCCTCTGTGAGGTATCAAACATTTAGATAATGAAAGTACAGAGAGGAGGGCTGAGTGATAAACATGTGACAGGCCAGGGCTGATAGAGGCCCAAACAGTTTGTCCTTGTGCAAAGTTTGAAAAATTCCCCTTAAGGTGTTCTTTACATGCATGGGCCCTTTGACCTTTGACCCTTAAGGTTCAGAGTCTGATCATGGCGTCAGTCTTACTGCTGATGAGAACTTCCTTGACCTTAACCTGTCAAAAACAAAGGAGTTTATTGTTGATTTTATAAAAAACCTAAAGCGAGCTCTGTTCGTAGTAAGGATGCTGGGATTGTTGGCTCTCAAATGTACGCTGTTGCTCTCAAATGTACGTCGCTTTGGAGAAAAGCGTCTGCTAAATGACATAGTAACATTGTAACATAAGCTATATTAATTCCCCCGATGTCTGAGGTGCAAATGACGTCACACCTGTGTTTAATGTGTTCTATTTGCTACAAGCATGTAAGATTAAGAGACAGAGACAGAAAACGATGGTACTTTGTTGAAACACACCATTGGGGGATAACAACCCTTTGCCTTGCAAATTGGCCTGTTTACATTAAGCATCTAACAATGAGGATGGAAACAGTACGGCGGGGCTGTCAAACTCAATCACAGCAGATTCTGGATTCAGGACTAACCTGAGGGCCGAACAGTATCACCTTTTTAACCATAAACTGTCAACCTTGTTTCACCGGTAATAAAATATTAAAAGAAAAAACCTTAACACTGATGATAAATGATTCTGACATTTAAAAAGTTTTAAAAAGATTAGTTTAGAGGCTCACAATCAGACAAAAGGGGTTTTTTTTGTTCTAAAAGGTCACAACATGAAATTGAAATAGAAAAATGATCTATTTTTAATGGCAAATATATTAGAAAGATCAAATCATGAGTTTAAAAGCTCAAAATATAAAATAAAATTTATAATCATGAAATTAAAAGTCAGTCTAAATAAAACACAAGATCTTTGAGCCCAATAAGGAGCATCAGCACTCAGTGACGAAGTCCCTCATCCATTACTATTTGCCTCCAAAAGTCAACCGTGCAGACTGAAAAATAATAAAATAACAATATATGATTCAAAATTTTAAATTGTGAGTGTAAAAGGTCAAACTATGGGACTGTGAAGTCAAAGTTTGCAGTTGAAATATAAGGTAAAATATAAAATAATTGGTTAAAAAGGTCAAAATATCACTTAAAAATTAGAATTGACTCTTAAAGCTCAAAATGTTATATGAGAAGTCAAAATTATGTGTTGAAATGCTCAAAGTGTGAAATTAAAAATCAAATCCTAAATTTGAGTCCTAATTGTAAGATAATTAACTTGTAAATGTGAAATTAAAACACAAATTAATTTCTTTACCCACATTCCTTACTTCTTATTTAAATATTTTCACTCCTTACTTTTTTAGATTTTGTGACTTAGGGATATCTTAAATCATCAAGGATACGTTTACGTTTTTATACTCATAATGATGGACCAGTTATAACAGAAATATGAGATCATCTTGCGGGCCGGATTTAACTGTTCCACAGGTCGGATTTGGCCCCCGGTCCTTGAGTTTTATACGGCATAAACAGAGTAAAGATTGGCCTACATGTCTACAGGAGCTGATGGAAGTGCACTGCAGTTTTTATGATACACAAAACTTTCCAGAAGAAGGTAGTAAAATCACAGTTTTTTCTCTCTCCACATCAGTGCGATGTGCCAGTTATTATTGCCCTGGCAGTAGCTCTTTAGCACCCGGTAGCTTTCAGTTATAGCTGCTGTAGGGCTTTCGGTGTCTTTGTCGGTGCAGCTTTGATAGATCAAGTTGGCTTTGGGATTCTTGCTGAAAGCTCAGCTTCTCGCTGTTATCCCTTTAGCATTTCAGTTTCTTTTCGCCACTTTCACATATTTCCACACACGTTCTTCATATTTTTCACAAGTTCCTGCTGCCACCCAAAAGTTACATGTGCAGTTGTAGAGCAACTCTTAATTGAACAATAGGTGGGCCAACTTCCTATGAACCAATCCCTTTTGTGTATTCAAGTTATGGACTTATTTCTGCCACCCACAGGGCCCACTGCAATCACTCACACACACATACATTGACACAGTCATATTCAACGAGCATGATTCTTATTTTTTCTCCTGGCCTTACTGAGCCACCTCCCGTAGGGGAACCTGGGGCTGAAGCCCTGGTAGATCTGTGCATTAAATCGGGCCAGGTTGCCTTAGTAAGAATGAACATCTCACTGATTTGGTAAGTGAATTATTACAAACAATTCTACATTTATCTCACCCAGAGGGGCATTTTACATTCCTAGAATCAGTATTTTTACCCGAAAGTCCAGCTTTTTATCACTGAGCAACATTTATTGCTTTGTTTTGGTTTAATGATTAACAAAAATCAGAGGTGACTATCTGCGTGAGACACACCTCATAAATAAGCACCCCAGCTCACCTTGCAATTGCTCATTGGTCACACAGTCTGCCATGTCAAGTGACATTCAAATTTTGGTGGAATATAATCCCATAAATAAAAGGGATATTTTCACCAGTGGGGATTATATCTCAGGGAAAATTACACTGGAACTGGCAAAAGAATGCAAAGCAGAGTCAATCAATGTAAAGATGAAAGGAAAAGCAGAGGTCGAATGGACTGAACATTATGGAAGAACAGTTGTGGTCTATCACAAGAAGGAGAAGTACTTCAGTCTCCAGAAAGCTGTTTTGCAGGCAAACCATGGTAAGTTGCCTTCTCTGTGATTCTCATCAGACGTAACCTGCTGTAACAAGATTTATTGTAGTCATCATGTATGTGCCTCTACAGTGACTAACGCTTTGATTTTTTTATTCTCACATTTATGTGGCTTGTTTTTGGATTGTCCTTTGTGGTCATTTTCAAATTTATTGTTGTTAACATTAGAAAAAAATTGCTTCATTCGATCTAAAGAAATATACGTACATACTTTCAGAAGAAGGCAAAATAAATTCAAATCCTGATTTAGGGCTGTAAATGTCATTATTATTTTTGTCCCAGTTACTGTGATAGCAAACAGGTTTAAACAAATATTCGTCATACATTATGTAACTGTCAGTTGGACTTATAAAACATTATTGTGTTTCAGGTAACAACGTTATCAGCCCAGGCTGTCACGTCTACCCATTCACCTTTCAGATACCTGCAGAGTAAGTTTTTACAAGTTAAAAATTTAATGCATGAGATTATACTACCTTCCAGTGTCTTTTTCTTCCATCAATTGGTTTCGTCTCTTAATAAACTTTTCAATTTTTTTTTTACTGCAACCTTTATATGTTTCCAGTTGATGAGAGCAGTCAAATGTGTGACCCAAATTTCCAAAAATTCTCAAACACTTCAATCAATTTATGTAAAATGTGTCAGTTTTTGACCCTAGATCGTGCATATCTCAAGACATGCAGTCTCCAATTACAAACATGTGTGATACAAAATGAATTGTTCTGAAGAGCTGAGTGAGTTTAAAAGTGGTACTGCAATGGATGCCACCTTTGCCATAAAGCAGTTTGTGAAATTTCATCCCTGCTGGATATTCCACAGTCAACTTTAAGTTATGTTATCAGAAAGTGGAAGTGTTTAGGAACAACAGCATCTCAGCCACAAAGCAGGAGACCACGTAAAATCACAGATTGGGGACACACTGCTAAGGCGCAAAGTCGCAAATGCTCTGCTGATTCCACAGCTGAAGGGTTCTGAACTTCACAGGCAACAATGTAAGCACAAAAACCCTGCAGCAGCAGCTTCATGGAGAGGGTCTCTATGGCCGAACAGCTGCATGCAAGCCTCACATCACCATGTCCAATGCCGAGCGACAGATGGATTGGTGAACAACACAACAACACTGGACTGTGCAGCAGTGGAAATGTGCTCTGTGGAGTGACGGATTATGCTTCTCTGTTTGCCAGTCATATGGGCGGGTCTAGGTTTGGCGGATGCTGGAAGAACATTACCTGCCTGGCTGCATTGTTCTAACTGTGAGGTTTAGTGGAGGAGGGATAATGGTATACATAAGAACAGTGCAGTGTCACTCCAAATTTTCCAATATGACCCCGCCCCCATTTGGGGGAAAACAAGCCCTCGGACTGAATGGTGGTAGGTTAGAAAACATCAGTAACAGCATGATTAAAAGTCATTTTCTTGTGTTTTGTGCCTTAAACAGTTAAAAGCCGTAATTAAAAGCATGTTTTGTTATTCTTAAATTATGCAGGAGTGTCAAAGAGGAGTTCTGTGTCTTTTGGCACAGGACTAAAGCAAATGCAAATTTTGAACCAGTGCTGTGTTCTTGATAACTTTAAGCTAGCGATCCTTCTGTCTGCCTGTTAACAGCTTTTTCACGCATTAACTTTTAACCACATTGAAGTGTGAAGATCCAACACACACAGGGTATGTGATGTCAGTTTATCACATCATGAGATGGGACTGGATGTCCAATTTGACAGAGGGAGCCTGAACATACATTCATGTACATTTATAATTTTGTTTATTACATGTTGTTACGATGCAAGTATTATTTCATAGATGACCTACATTATATGTTTATCTTACAGGCCATTGGATTTTGGCTCACAATAACTGGTTAACCATATGGTTTTGATATTTTAAACTATAAATCCTTTATGACCCAAACTTTCCCATTGTCTGCCATTCACTTTTATGTAATGTTTTCCCCCAGAAAAGGGCGGGGCTTAACCTTGCAAAGCAGATGGATACGCCTGTTTCCTTGTTTTTCACTGGCGAATCCATTTTGCAAAGCTCTCATCTGAACCGTTTGGGCCTGGTTAGAAAGTGACAGGACCAATCAGTGACGGGGGGCAGTACTTTCAGGTGCAGCAGAGTCGTGACGTAAACAAGCAGCAGCAAGAGCTGGTGCAGTTATGGAGGAAGAAATTAGCGTGGATGCTGCTAAAGCACCAGTTTTGAACTTGACAGCATTTCTTTGTTAAAAGAAGAACAAAGAACAGCAGTGAGTTGTTTTCTTTTCAAAAACAACAAAAGTCGAGTACTTACATGTCTTTAGTCGCCATGTTTCACGTTATTCCTCAGTAGCTTTGCACGCGCAGCTCGATAGCGGCTGTGTCACATGTTTTGTTGCTTTGATTGGCCCGTAGAGATGTGACAGACGGAACGTTCACCCAATCACACTCTGAGTTTTTTTCAAAGCCCCTGCCTTTTCTCAAACATTTCCTATTGAAGCTTTCACCAGATGGATGTGTGAAACACATCCATCTGGCGTGTCAGGTTAGGCGGGGCTGGCATCGTTCAGGCAAAGTACCCAGATGGGCTGCTCTTATTCACTGGGCTGTTTTTAGGGTTCGTGCCAATCTTAATGCTTCAGCATGCCAAGACATTTTGGAAAATGCTATGCTTCCAATTGTGTGGCAACAGCTTGGGGAAGGCCCTTTTCTATTCAAACATGACTGTGCCCGAATGCACAAAGCAAGGACTATAAAAATGCGGTTTGGTGTAGAAGAACTTGACTGGCCGGCACAGAGACCTGACCTCAACCCCATCGAGCACCTTTGGGGTGAACTGGAGCTGAGATTGTGAGCCAGGCCTTCTCGTCCAACACCAGTGTCTGAGCTCATAAATACTCCAAAGAATGAATGGGCAAAAATTCCCACAGAGACATCTAACAATCTGTGGAAAGACTCCAAAGAAAAGTGGTTTCTATTAAACCTACAAACGGGGGTCAACTCCATATTGTTAGTGTAACAGTCAGTCACCTGTGTACTTTTGTCCAAATATGTATGTCTTTTTAGGGATTTCATAAATTGTTCCTGTGGAAATTTTTGCAACCATTATTTTTTCAAGGCACACATTCATAACCCACTGAAAACTGCTCCACACTTCATAGCATTTTAAAGAACACATTTTATAATTTTTTTTCTGTTCTCAAAAGACAAATGAGAGTTAGAGCAGAGATCTGTGGCTTTGGGATGAGACTACAGAGGAGTAAAGTTGTAAACGTGATGTGTGATAATTTCATGCTATGAATTAAGCTCAAACTCATTTAACATGATGGAAATTCACTCATAAAGTATGTGATGTCAGTTTATGACATCTATGGCCATTAGGGAATGTTTTTCCAGTGTGATGGAGAAAGTCTGCACAGATTATCATTACACCAATAACTTTGGTTGAAATATAGTGTTTTCAATCAAAATAGTCATCATTTCTCAGTTTACCTTCCCCACAACTGGATCTGGGCTCTCTGAGACTCTATCTATGTCATTAAACCTTTCATTCAGAAGGCATGTTTTCATCCAGAAAGGTACAGGGCCAGCATTATTTGAGCAAAGTATTAACATGAAAAAATGGTTTGTTCTTTTTGTGAACAGGCATTTATCAGCATATAAAAATCTCGTAATCTCACTTGACATGTAGTTTTTGTTCATGCCTTGTGAATATATCATTTCCTCACAGTCTTGATGTTTTACTGCTGAGAAGATGTCTTCTATGATTACATATGTAAATATATTGTGATGTCACATCTTGCAGAAACCTGCCGTCCTCCTTCAAAGGCTCCTATGGAAAGATCAAGTACACTCTGGAGGCAATCCTGAGCCGCTCCATGAGAATGGACAGTAAAGCTAAGACTGAATTCACTCTTATCTACAACGGGAACCTTAACAGTGACCCAGAATTGATGGTACACACCTAACACAAATACACACACATCTGTGTGCTGCCTGTTTGACTTTGACACTGCTGCAGTAACAGGAATTGACACTAACTCTGATTTTTTTTATATTCATGTCAGGCTCCACAGGAGCAGGCCTTTGAGGAGAAAATGAAGGTTTTTACATCTGGATCAGTAGGAATGCATGTAAAAATAGCAAGAACAGGCTTCCACCAAGGTGAATTTCAATCATATGCAGGAAAATCCCCTTTACAGATTATCTTAACAGTGGGTTGTGGTGAAAGATAATCTCTTGTGGCCATTTGTGGTTCAAAGTCCCATTGCTCATGGACCTTTAAAGGGTCGGAAGATAATAAAACAACAGAGACATATAGAGTTAATGCTAAGAGATAATCTCATCGCACTGCTTCATTGCAAAAAGTATATATTTAACTCAAGCTTTAAAGTGATGCTGAAATAATTGAAAGTTTGTGTATAATTTCTGTTACTTTCAAAAATGTACATTCTAATTTGGGACTTACAGTGCCTATAAAAAGTAGTGATCGGCCAATATTGTATATATTTTACATATTTTAATTATCCCGATAATGAAATATTAACTGATAAAATCCACCAATTATAAAGGTGCTTGTTCTCTTTCTCACGAGACTACACATTCCGAAACAGTAGGTGGCGCCGCAGGGTTAGAGTTAGTACGAGACCCGCTGTGAAGGACCAGAGAAGAAGAGGAAGCAGCCTCAGCGCTAAGAGGCTTGTAGAGGTTAGCAACGCAGTGGTACTGGCGCAGTTATTCAGTATTTATGGGGAAGAAAACACGACAGTGCTTGCAAAATTTTCCCCGCAAAGAAACCCTGAAGACTGGAAAACAGTCCTTGAGTTTTAGCACAACTGATCTCATAAGTAATTTAAAAGATTTCATCCTGAAGACGTTAAAACTAGTGTCAGCTGCGGCCATTAGGACCTAGCCAACAGCCAATACCAGGCAGAGAGCTGATTGAGCAGGCTGGAAACTGCAGAAAGGCAATGCTAATAATAATAAAATCAGTCTGACGGTCTCCTGATCCACCGCTGCTTTCATAGACGTATCCCTGCCTGCTCTGTTTGATGTGGTTTCATTCAGTCTGATCGACATTAGGAAAGAAGTTCAACCACAGACCAAGGTGGACTTTACATTCTTAACCTATTTCTCTTATGACTTATATCAGTGCATATTTTTAATCTTTATGTAAAACATCAGCTCTCTTTAATTCTGACTTATGCAGCAAAAACAAAAAGAGAGCCCCAACAATATTTCGCTTTGTTAAGCATGACAGCCTGTTATCAAGTGCTTTATGATGTAAGCACAAGTGATATTAGTTAGAATTAGTTATAAATATCTTTGCTCACCACATATTAACCTCTTCTTACTCCCAGATGTGCATAAACACATCCAATAAACTTCTTTTAAATCAACTAGTGAGAGAGGCCACCAAGACACCTGTGACTACTCTGATGGAATTACAAGCTTCAGCAGTTGAGACGGCAGAAAGCCAAGAGAAAGAGAAAGCTGCTGTTGAAGAAAACTCATTAAATCTTGACTAGAGCTCACTAAAAGGCATGTGAGAGACTCCGTAGTCTCAGATGAGACCGCTTTACATGCTTACCCTAAGCAGTGGTATCAGTGTTTCATACCATTTTTATGCAGATGACATTTAACTGTATATATCTTTTAAATTGTGTGACACCGATAATCTTGACATACCTGTTCCACTGTGATTAGGGATTGGATGAGTTTTCTTCAGTTTAACACTGATTAAATAGACATCCTCATCATTTCTTCTAACATCTTCCCACATTCCCTAATGATCTGGATCCCCCTTTCTTTAAAGACAAATAAAACAATATTTTAATTACACAATGCTTTTTTAAAGCAAGTTAAATACTTCTTTTATCAAAGAAACATTGACAAATGGAAATCTGTTGTGTCCTGAAGATATAACATCTGTTGTGCTGTAGCCTCTCAGCTTGATGACTGCACTTTCACCTGTCTGAATAGGCCCCTCCCTCAATCGTCTGTGGTCCTAAACACTGTTGAAAGACTGTTGACTTGGTCGAGAAGGACAACTCATATCACTCCCATTTATAGTCCTAACACAGGCACCCAGCCAGCTCCTGAATTCACTTTATGATCCATGCTTTTCTTTATACAGCCCTGCATGTGCTTTTCAGTCCAAGGTGCAGCATTAAATAAAATTTACTTTCTTACTTGCACATGCTGCTTTGTTTTTCAGGTGAAGGCATGCAGGTCGTGGCTGCCATCCAGAACAGATCATCTCGTGAAGTCAAACCAAAGTACTGTTTGTACAGGAAATGCAGTTACTTTGCGACAGGAGAGAGGAAAGTTGAAACCAAAGACATCCTGAAAGAGGTGGGTGATCCCATCCCCCCTTCTGTAAGTCAGACTGTCACCAGGACCATCATAATCCCACCTGATACACCTGTGTCAGTCCTCAACTGCCAAATCCTCAAAGTGGAGTACAGACTCAAGGTGTGTATCTCTCTAAAAACATGAAG
Organism: Cheilinus undulatus; assembly: GCF_018320785.1. Classification (NCBI taxonomy): domain Eukaryota; kingdom Metazoa; phylum Chordata; class Actinopteri; order Labriformes; family Labridae; genus Cheilinus; species Cheilinus undulatus. The sequence goes on from NC_054876.1 coordinate 8,877,862, forward strand.
TTACATTAACAAGGCTGCATGAGGAGTAATGGCTTTGTCTCCTGTACAGGTCTACCTGGATGTCAAGTATGCAATCGACCCTAAGCTCAAGTTCCCCATAATCATCCTTCCTGTTTTACCAGAGCTTAAAGAAGAGGAGCAGCCTGCTTATCCTGCCTACGGATTTGGGGCGTTTGCAAACTCAGACATGCCAGGAGGAAACAGCTTCCTACATGTCCCGCCATCCACAGGCCCCTTTGATCCACCTCCACCTTATGGGACATATGACATGTACCCCTCCTTGGCTAATTTTGATGGAAAATCCTAGAATAAATCTTAGGAAAAACATGACTCTACATTAAGACTCTAGAGTAGTTTGTCTATGGCGATTTAAAGTGGATGATAGGATGTCAAATAAATACGTTTCCTCACTTTCATATTCCTGTTTTCCTAGTAACTCTAATACCATGCTAAATATATCCAGAATAATAACATTTGCACTTTGTTTGCTTCTATTAAATATATGTATAAGCACAAAGCAAATATAGTAACTACCTGCAGAATTTCAAACACTGCACAACACTTTACATTTATCAAGGAAGCACTGTTTCCTTCATTACATTTCGTGTGTAAGCTAGTCAGCACAAGGTCTGACATCTGTGCACTTTGAAGATTTGTCTAGTTTTGTAAGAGACTGATGATTAAACATGGCTACCTATTTTGTGTGAATACATCTGATATCAAAACAATGAGGTCAGATAATGTTTTTACTTATCATTAATCATTCCTGCACACTTTAGCCTGAATGAGTCACATGCTATCAGTAAACAGCACATCATCATCACTTGAGTCAAAACCGCTAATATTATCTTTGTTTTAGCTCGGTGTAGCGTTATTATCCCTGTAGAAGCCTGCAGACCCACACAGCTGATCAGAGGATAAAGTGCGCGGTGGAAGGAGACAAAATGCCGAAAGCTGTATCATAAATTAGTGCCTGACATCGAGGGTTTTTTGGGAGAGATGAAGTGACACAGCGTACAGGTGAGGCAACATGTTTTTTTTTCTTTTTTTTTTTGGCCCATTTTTACGTAAAACTCTTTAAACTACACGGATAAATGTTTCCATCTACAGCTACTATGCTATCTCTCTGAGCTCGTAATAACCACTGGAGCAACTTTCACAGAAATCACTGGAGGCTAACGCCACTACTGTAGCCAAGCACATCACCACCCTAACCTCGCAAAGCAGATGGATGCGCACGTTACCTTGTTTTTCACTGGCAAATCCATCTGGCAAAGCTCCCATCTGAACCGTTAGAAAGTGACAGGACCAATCAGTGAAGAGGGGCAGTACTTTCAGGCGCAGCAAAGTCATGACGTAAACAAGCAGCAACAAGAGGCCAGTGCAATTATGGCGGAAGACATTAGCGTGGATGCTGCTAAAGCGCCAGTTTTATCAGAACTTGACAGCATTTCTTTGTTAAAAGAAGAACAAAGAACAGCAGTGAGTTGTTTTCTTTTCAAACAAGACAAAAGTCGTGTACTGACATATCTTTAGTCGCCATGTTTCGCGTTATTCCTCGGCAGCTGCGCACATGCAGCTGGGTAGCTGCTACGTCACGTGTTTTGTTGCTCTGATTGGCCCGTAGAGATGTGACAGACACAATGTTCAACCAATCACACTCCGAGTTTTTTTCAAATCTCTGCCCTTTCCCAAACGCTCAGTATTGAAGCTTTCCCAGATGGATGTGTGAAACAAATCTGTCTGGCGTGTCAGGTTAATACCACCCAATTTCAAAAATCCTGAAATATCCCTCTAAATTCCTTCATTGGCTGTGACAAAACATTGTGCATCCGTTGGTCTTTTATTTAAAGTATTTTAATGTTTTCTTCTATTTGTTGGTTTGATGGTCAGTGTGTAAAAGTCAAAAATAGTCTTTACAGTATAGTTAAAGTCTGCTCTAAAGAATTCAGAGTCCAGCAGAGAGATCTGTGTTCTTTGTGGGAGAGACAGGTAGTCCAAAAAGGAATAATTTCTGATCATGGCCACATCCTGTCCTCTCAGTTCACTTTATGGCCCCCTGTAGGAGAACAAACCATATTCTCTTTGTTTTTTTCCCTCTGCCATCTGACTATTAAATCTTCACAGTGGTCTCATGGATTGTAAATTTGCATTAATTTGTTTTCTTTTATGGCATCTAACCACATATTTAAACTGTGAACTAATGCTGGCTGTTCTTTCATTCATTCTATGAATGTAGACTAACACAGTAATTTGCAGTGCACCTTAGAGTATCCTATTTATTTATTTTTAATTGCTACTGTTTTTAATTGTGCATTTCAACCATTGCCTGACCCTGGGTGTGTCATTCCTGAAGGGGCCACATGGGGGGGTCAATGTGCCAGTGAGCATCTCTCTTTGTTCTGTCACCTCTGCTGTAAATGCATGTTTAGTCTGGGTAGACTACAAAAACAGAATTTTCCTTTGGAATAAATAAAATTGTTTGGATCTAAATCAAAATTAAATCAGTTAATCATTGAAGTGAAAATTTGTGCAAAGTTTGAAGAAAGTCTGTCAAAGCATTTTTGAGATACATCACAGGAATGACCCAAGTAGACAGACAACCAACAGCATGCCTCCAGCCTCGGCTGTTTCTTGTATGGAGGAATAGAAATGCCTTTTTGATCTGAATCCTCAGTTTAAGACCTGCTCTCCTGAGTGAAAAGGCACATCTAAAGAAAATCTATTTCATTCTTTAGCTGTCTGACAGTACCCCAGTTAGCGACAGAGAAATGGAAAACTGACTGTACTCTTATTGGAGCTTTAATGCTTCTAATCACCAAGGGTCAAACAAACAGACCTGCAAAAGGAAGAATTCCTGGTTTAGTATCTTCAGACTTTATCAAAAAATCAAACTTGATTAATTGAACAGCACTTTGTGTGCTGTAAAAATAGAAAAGAAATGACAGAAAGTGCTTTATATTTGTAGTAATCAACAGGCCTGCCTATGTCCAGTGTTAAGTTAATCACAACTAATCTCCTTTTCCCCCCAATCTGTAGCACTAATTTAGCACTGAAATTATTGCAGGACTGGGTGTATAAATATTAAAGGTGTTTGATATTTATGGGGAAATGTATCAGAGAGGGTCAGATGATTAAAATCCAACATTTTTAGGTTTTATGTTCCAAAGAAAACAAAACATTTGGAAGCAAAAATTGTGAATGATGGTATGTTTGTCATACATTGTCATGTTTTACATGGTGATGTATTAGTTGGGGGAGGGGCTGAAAATATTTTATCGGCCAATTGGGGGTCCAACAGAAGAAGTTTGGGAACCACTTAAACTATGAGAAACTATAAAAGATCAAATGAAGTTAAAATTCTGAGTAAAACTGTGGTTGTTCAATTTCAGAGCCATGGATGTCTCAAACAAGGATCATCATTAAATGTCATGTTTGTGTCATCTCTCGGTGCTCAGAGCTAAATTTATGAAACCCTCATTGTGACAAGCAGCTCTCAGAAAAATCCCTTCACTTCAAATAAACATGTGCATGACTGCTGTGTGCTCAGCACAAAGGCAAAGCTTTCTATGTAAAAGTCATATCCTAGACCACATGACTGAGCATGACAGACTCCACATTATTCCACAAACAGTCTTCTTTACAGAGGTCACGTTATTTTTACCAACCAAAAAAAGGAAAAGAGAGTTAAAATGGAACATTTTAAAGGGTGTTACATTTGGCTTCCTAAACATGTGACCCACTTTGTTTCTCCCAAGTTACTGCGGTCACGTTTTCATCATTTTTAAAAGTTTTATTCAATCTTCCAATTTCATTTTGTCATTATTTCTCTGCTTTTACATTCGGGGGGTGTTACAGATCTGATGGGGATTTACTGTGTCAAAACTACAATTCACAATTTGTATTTATTTTTTTTATCCTTTATTTAGCCAGGTCAGTCCCACTGATATACTATGAAATGTGCATCTATAGCAGACTCAATCACAGCAGGGGCTGAATTCTGAATTTGGGTCTAACCTGAGGGTCTACTGGGTCAAAATTTCCCATAAAGTGTCATCCTCATCTTCACTGCTGACAAATTATGGATGAAAAATGGAACATTGATGATAAATGATTTAGAGATTTTTTTTTAAAGGCAAAAGATAAAATCAAGATTTTCATTTTACTCAATTAAATTCAAAATCATGAATTCAAAATGTTCAGAATTTGAGATAAAATTTAAAAAACAATGAGTTTAAAAGGTCAAAATATGAGATAAAATTCACAATTTTAAGTTTAAAATGTCAAAATATTAGATGAAATTCAAAATTATGAATTTTAAATGTCAAAATATGATATAAAATTCAAAACAATGAGTGAAAGGGGCAAAAACAGGATAAAAAATTTTACAATTTGAATTTAAAAGATCAATATTTGGGATTAAAAGTCATATTTAGAAGTTGAAAAGGTAGAAATCTGAAAAAAAAATTAAACATGAGTTTTTAATGTCTAAATATGAGACAAAATTAAAAATACTGATTTTTTAGAGTCAAAATATGATATTGAAATGTAAGATTTTAAATCAAAAAGGTTAATATTTGGGATCAGAATTCAAAGTTAGGATTTGAAAATGTCAAAGGTAAGATAAAATTCAAATTCATGAGTTTAAAATGTCAAAATATGACTTAAAAATTAAAATCGTGAATCCAAATGGTCAAAATTATGATTTTAAAAGGTCAAATTATGATATTAAAAGTCAAAACCATAACTTTAAGTTATTATTGTGAGAAGCAAATTAGAAAATATGAAATAAGAATACATATTTTCCTCCCCACATTCCTGACCTTTAACCAGATCATTTTAACTCTTTACTCTTTTTAATTTCTATGACTTAACAGGGATATTTTCAATTGTCAACATTAAGTTTACATTGTTATACTGGAGGAAATCTGCAGCCCTCATACTGGTGGGCCAGTTATAACAAAAATATGAAATGATCTGGTGGGCCAGGTATAACTGTATCACGGGCCGGCTTTGGCCCCCGGGCCTTGAGTTTGACACCCCTGATCTATAGGGTTAGGGTAAGCTTCCTCCCAGGAGACGACACCAAAATATCTGGAGGCTAATGCTACTGCTAATGCTAACTACCTCAAACAGCACAACCTTGAAAAATAGCGAAACATCCCTTTAATGAAAGCGTATTCCGTAAAGTTAAGGAGGGGAACTCGGGATGGGAAGAGTTCAGGTTAAACTGAAGGTTTTCAGTTCAATTTTGTGTTTTTCACATTGTCAATTTTTAACATTATGTTAATATTAAGTTATTTTGAAAAAATAAATCACATAAAAATATGGTGAAAGAAAAAGTGTTTCTTCACTTACCACTTTTAAAACATGTATACAGATATTTTATTTCTACCAGATTGATTTGAGCAATCCTGAGCTGATAAGGAAAGACATTTCTTACATTAATCAGATTTATAAAGCAAAATAAAGGTAAACTCTTCATAGTGTATGCATACTGTCAATGGCAGATATTCTGAGCCATATTGTAAATTCTGATTTGATAGAAGCACCGTTTAGACTTCATGTAAAAGCCTTACAACAATCTCTCCTCACTTCTTCTGCTGTGCATCCTGCAGACTGGAATCATTGATTATTGGTGGGAGTGAAAGCCTGCAGAGCTCACTGCAGTGCATCAAATAAAACAAAGGTTTTTCTTTACAATGAGCACTGCATACACAAGCGGTCAACAGGGAGACAACCCTTAGAAAACTGTAGCAATAATCCAACGTACACACCACCCATACCTGAACCTGGTGTTAAATTATTAATGATGTGCCTCATGAATGTATTGTAAAATGAATTAAAGATAAATTTACTCCCAGATGACACAGAGAGCTCGTATGTGAAGGACACGGCTTCATATATGTGTCGGTAAATATTGTGGGAGACGATCAGAGCTGTGGACGTCTTTCTGAAATTGGAAACTGCTCCTTAAAAATGTATGATCTGGTTGACTTCACCAATTAAATTCACTCTTTAATTGCAGACATTGCTGACTCTTCATCTATTGCTCTGTTGTGTTGCTGATGGGGATACAAAAGTATCTGATCCATTATGAATGCATTTATGATTTGGTGGGGATTAATGATCTGCCTTGTAGAAGAATGCTGATCAATCTGTAAATAATGCAGCACGCACTGATGTCGGTGGTCAGTGTGCATCTGTTGTGTTGCATCAGTTTAAATCTGGACTAGTAAACCTGACCCAGGACTGGATCTGAGTAGCTTTGGTCCCAAAGTCCAGCTCTGTCTGGTCACAAGTACTACCCTATGATTACAGCACCACAGTCCTTAAGAGGTGGTCTCCACGGCTTTCTCATGGAGATTTTTGCAAACTCCCAATGGGTTTTCATGTGTTTTGCACAAAGGAGAGTCTGCAGTCTAGCCACTTTACCATAACTTCAACTTCACTGTTCTTATTCATACATTATGCCTCAAATTCTACAAGACAGATATGAAAGGCACTAGTGGAAACCAAAGCAGAGAAAGTCATTGCAATGAAAATGATGTACTCTCTGCAGCTGCAGAAGTGCAAACAGACAGGTTGCAGAGTGGTTGCAAGTTTTAACTCCTTTCACTGAGAATCTTTTCTGTGATCTGGACTTTAATGACAGTGGGCCCAATGGTGAACCCTGTGGCATGCCATTCAATTTAAAAAAGAAAAAGATTCAGAGGTGATGCCTTTAGCCCACACACAGTGATCTGTTTAATAAATTATGTATGAAAAATATAAACATATAGATAATTGATTAATTAAATCATCAGTGGGATCTGTTTATTCATGGCTACCATTACATCATGAAGACAAACTAACACTCCAAGCACCTCAGAGAAAAGGTTATTGAAAGGTGTATGTCAGGGGATGGATACAGTTTTTTTTCTAGTGTGCTGAACATCCCCCAGTGTAACGTTAAATCCACCATCAAATAATGGAAGGAATATGGCACATGTGTAAATCTGCCCAGAACGGGCTGTCCTGAGTGAGCGTGCAAGAAGGAGACTAGTGAGAGAGGCCACCAAACCACCTATGACTACTCTGAAGGAGTTACAAGCTTCAGCAGCTGAGACAGAAGAGACTCTGCTGCCTGGATTCTTCACCAGTCAAAGTGGGAAGAGAAAGCCACTGTTGAAGAAAACTCATTCAATCTGGACTAGAGTTTCCCAAAAGGCATGTGGGGGACTCCATGGTCAAGTGGAAGACAGTTATTTGATCTAATGAGACTAAAATGAGGCTTTTTGGCCATCAGACAAGACACCATACACTGCACATCACCACAAACACACCATCCCCACTGTGAAGCATGGTGGTGGCAGCATCATGCTGTGGGGATACGTCTCAGCAGCCAGCCCTGGAAGGCTCGTAAAGGAAGAGGGTGGATTTAACACGGTAAAATACAGGAAAATCCTGGAGGACAATCTTCGTCAGTCTGCAAGAGAACTACAGCTTGGGAGAAGATTTATTTCCCAGCGAGACAATGACCTGAAGCATAAAGTGAAAGCTACACAGAAATGGTTTAAAGAAAACAAGGTGAATGTTCTGTAGTGGCCAAGTCAGGGAATGTCTGTTATACTGGTATTAATGAAGCTCTTTGAGTAGATATAGCTTTATAGACTAACAGTCTTCATAACCTTTCAGTGCAGCTCTGATACTTTGAATAACAAATGAGCATGAAGTTATTGAAATAATGAGCATGGGATCATTGAACCCGTCTAGATGAGACACAAAAGACAAAGCCGTCCAGCTTGCACAATGGACTCTTCTCGACAGCAATCAGAGTTTCGCAGCAGGAGAGACGGACCACAGAGCAAGAATTAACTTCACATTCCAATTAATGCATCAAACTCTGCTCCTGCTGCTGGAGAGTCGACAGGGCCATCATAAGTCCCCCGTCCCCCCTGTCCTCCTCTATTCCTGCTTTGGATGGGGAGCTGCGCCCCTGGGGTTACACTTATTTCCTGGAGATCCAATTTCAACCGTGTGCAGCGGTGTGTCAGCAACGCTGTTGAGGAAATGTTACTCAGTCTCACCTTTCTTCTCTTGTAATCAGTCTATTTGGTTTAATAACTGAGTTGGGGGCAGTGGGGATGTGATACAGAGCTCATGTGAGTAAATTAAAATATGAAAGGGGAAAATTAGAAAGAGGAGGTTTGTGTCCAGAGGCGGATGTATGCTAATGTTGGACTGAGAGCTCTTTTATTGGAAAATCCACCAGATAAAATGCGCTTCCATGCAATATTTTTAAAAAAGTAAAGTCTCTCAAGCTTCAAAAGGGAGATTAAATTTGCAATCAATACTCATCATGAGGTTTATCTCTCAAAGGCAGCTCCTTCACTTCAGCAAGTGAAGCTGCTAGCAGAGGTGAGAGAGCACATTAAAGGTGCAGAGGAAAAAATACACAAGTGAGGCTGGAAATTTAATAAAAATGGAAATTTCTCTCACGAGTTAATATAAGAAGCAATTTGAAGATGTGCAGATAGTATAATTGGTTGGAGTGAGCCTGCTGATGTGCTCTGTTGATTGTTTATTGAGTGGAGGCAGCAGGTCTTTGTGTTTGAAGCTCTTTGACTCTGAGTGAACCCCAGAGTGACGTGTGAGCGTGCATACCAACAGAAACACCGATTACATGAGGAAAGGTGATCAAATCCAACAGTCAAGCATACAATGATATGATGGTTGGGAAGTTCCAATAACTTAGATCAGTGATATTCAACCTGTGGCTCTTGAGCCACATGTTGCTCTTTTGTGATAATTTGTGGCTCTTTTATGTCTTAATTTGAAATATCATTCCACCAGAAAACCTTTAAAAGGGAACTTTGACCTCAGAAATTAATCACAAAAATCAGTTTGCTTCCCATACTTATACAGATGGCTTTAATTGTAAAAATTGCCTGTCCCATTTTTTCAGTTTTTGCCACATCTATCCCATTTTTGCTCCTTTCACCCAATTAAGCTACCTTTGCCATTAAATACTGCTTTTTTTTTTACAACTTTTTTGCCCATTTTTGACTTCTTTTTGACACTTTTTTCCATTTTTTGCTATTTATGCCACTTTTCTCCTATTTAAGCTGCCTTTTGCCATTAAGTACCCATTTTTTCCTATTTTTTGCCCACTTTTGCCACTTTTTTTCCCATTTTTGCCCCTTGTAACAATTTTTTGCCCATTTAAGCTACCTATTACCATTAATTACCACTTGTTTCCTCTTTTTTGCTAATTTTTGCAACTTCTTTTAGCCACTTTTATCCCATTATTGCCCTTTCCACCATTTTTTGCCCATTTAGGCATCCCTTTGCCATCAAATATCACTTGTTTTCCATTTTTCTTGGCCCCATTTTTCCACTCTTGGCCGCTTTTTGCCCATTTTAGTCACTTTTCTCCCATTTATTCATTAAACTTGGACCATTTTTGCCACCTTTAACTTATTTTTATTGCTACTGAAAGTCATTTTTGCCACTTTTCACCACTTAGTTTGTGACTCTTGCAAAGGTATTTTTCAACGATTTGGCTCTTTGGTTGAGCAGGGTTAAGTAACACTGACTTAGATAATATAAAAGATGAACAATACAACAGCCACCTCAGAGTAAAGCCAAAATACTTAAAACTCCTCCCACTTACTTGCTCCAGGAGAGGTCATAAGCTCCACCTCCTCCACGTTCAGACACCTCAAATAAATTCTTGTCAAACCAAGATTCTGTCTAATGGTTATCACACTGAGTTTGATCAAGTGTTAATCTTTCAGAGAACTTTGATTTTAAACAGTTATCTGCTTCACAAAAGAACATCATCACTCACATTTTCACAGTTTTTCACATATTTTTAGGCCACCTTCCATTTGGGATTTGTGTGATTGTTCCTGAATCATGCTTCACACACAACATCTACTCCTAGATAGAATTTCAACCCCTCTGGTTCAAGGGGGAGTGCATGGCCACACTTCTGGTAACATCTGGTAACATCTGGTACCTGTATAATTGGCTGGGCTGATGATTGGATGATTCTAGAATGAAATACATTTGAAAAAGCAGGAAAATATCCAGGGTAGTTATGATATCTGTGATTTACAACATACAACGACATTGTTCAACCCCGATTCCAAAAAAGTTGGAGCGCTTTGTAGAATGTAAATTAAAACAATGCAATGTTTGCAAATTACATAAACCCATATTTTATTCACAACAGAACATAAACAATATTTCAAATGTTGAAACTGAGACTTTTTATCATTTCATGAAAATATTAGCTCATTTTGAATTTGATGGCAGCAACACATCTCATTTAAACAGGGACAGGGCCATGTCATTGTGTAGCATCTCCTCTTCTTTTAACAACAGTCTGGAAACATCTGGGAAGCGAGGAGACCATCTGCTGGAGTTTTGGAAGAAGAATGTTGTCTCATTCCTGTTTGATGTAGGACAGCTGCTCAAGTCCTGGGTCTTCTTTGCCAGACTTTTCTTTTTATGGTGCTCCAAATATTTTCTGTTGGTGAAAGGTCTGGACTGTACGCAGACTAATTCAGCACCTGGACTCTTCTACTGTAAGGCCATGTGTTGTGACGGATGTGATGTGTGGTTTAGCATTGTCCAAAGGGCTTCCCTAAAAGAGACGTTGTCTGGATGTGAGCTTATGTTGCTCTAAAACCACTAACTACTTTTCAGCATTAATAGTTCCTTTCCAGATGTGTAAGCTGCCCATGCCATAGGCACTAATGCAACCTCATACCATCAGAGATGCAGACTTCTGAACTGTGCTCTGATAACAAGCTGGATTGTCCGTCTCCTCTTCAGTCTGCTGGACACAGCTTCTGTGGTCCCCAAAAAGAAAGTCACATTTTGATTAGTCTGACCACAGAACAGTTTTCCATTTTGTCTCAGGCCATTTTTAATGAGCTTTAACCAAGAGTTACTGGATTGTGTTCACATACGGCTTCTCCTTTGCCTGATACAGATTTAACTTGTATTAGTGGATGGCCCAGTGAACTGTGATAACCGAGAAGGATTCCTGGAAGTGTTCCCGAGCCTACGCAGTGATTTCTAATACAGAAGCAAGGCAAAGTGTTTCTGACCTGTTGCTAATTTATCAGCCTCCAGCTGTTTTTCATTTTTACCGCTTAATTTTCCAGCCTTATTTTGCTCCGCACCTACTTTTTTGAGATGTGTTGCTGTAATCAAATTCAAAATAAGCTACTTTGTTTTTTTAATGTATCAGTAAAATGTCTCAGTTTCAACATCTGACATGTTGTTTATCTTCTATTGTGAATAAAATATGGGTTTATGACATCAAACCATTGCATTCTGTTGTCATCTGCATTTTATACAGCACCCCAACTTTTTTGGAATTGGGGTTGTAAATCTTTCAACAGGATAAAAAGAGAGCATTAAATCTCTCCTAAATTTGTTCACTTTTAGATGCAGAAAGCCAACAATGTGCAGCGAAACTGCCAAAACAGAGACTTTCAATGGTACAACTAATAAGAATGACTGTAGTCTTGGTGTGATTATCTTCCCTTAAACATAAATCATATAACCATTAGGGGAAAGAGAGGATCAAACTCAGAGACATATTGTAAAACATATTGTTCTGACTTCTCTGGTGAATGTCTTGGTCTAGATTTCTGGCTGGCGCTCAGTGCTGATGAGTGGTAATTATTGGTGTGATTATTGTGGGCTTTACTCCAACAGAGATCCAAACAACGGCCTTGTTGTTTCCTCTCCGTCTTCATCTTCACATCTTGTTTTTTTCTGCTCCCTTCGATTCACTCTTCAGAAAAGAGAACAAAACAACACGACACAGTCAGGCGCTGTCTTTATGATCTCAGCTCAACTTAACTATACCTGCTGTTAAAAATGAGCCCTGAAGGAAAGAAGCTGCTGTGTTAAACAGATCTGAAAAATCAAGTGATGAATCAGACTGCACTCCTTTCAAAGAGCTGTAATTTCTTCCTCCTGTATTGTATTGTGGGTATTCTCACCTTAATGCAAAAGAAATTGTGTGATTTTTATTTCCCCACTTGTAGAGTGAAGTTATAATTTGTTTTCATCCTGTGTGATTTCCTGAGAAAAAGGTGTGAGAATCTGCCCTCACACCTGCTGAGTCCTTCTGTTGTGTTGCTGGGATGTGCGCCTGCCTGGTTCAGATCTTCTTTGACTGATTTCTCTTTTATAGTCAGAGTCAGGAGGACAATTACTGTCACAGCATGAAAGCCTTTCACGAAGAGTGATATACAGACGTTTGAGCTTGTTTAAAAAGAGGTTTTTATATATATTCAAAGAGGCTGAATGTGCACGCTGACAGCATTCAAAGCAAAAACACCAAGGTTGAATCATGCTAATTGATGAGCTGTGGCTGCTTTTGAAATTGCAATTTTTCCCAAGCTGTGAGGCCTTAAAAGCACCAATAATTTCCAGGAAGCCCAGCCAAGCCATGATAACGAAGTACGGTGAATGCTAAACATGTTCCTGCAGAGAGGCACACGATGTAGGAGGAAATGTCAAGTTGATTTCTGAACCTGTTTTCAGCAGTGATTGTGGAGCAATTTACACGACAGCAGCATCTGTTTGTCCTGTCAGAAATAACCTCCGCCTCAATAGATGACTTCAAACAAACCTTCAAGCTAATTTGCAGCAATCTGCTGAGATTTCAAGACGCTTTGCTAAGAATTACACCACTAAACGAATTCCCTTTTAAATCAAAAGCTCAGGAAAACAATGCAATAAAGATTTTCTCCTCATGCGGATATGGTGTGCTCTTTATAAAGACAGAAAAGTCCAATCCTCCCTCCTTTATTGAAGCGCCCTGCAGCTGTGCGCTGTAATTTGTCATGGCAGAGGGCCAAGATGAAGGTGTTAACCTGGCTGATCTAATATATGTGCTGTGGATGGTAGCAGTGTGAGCTGTCAAAACATAATGATCATGCCTCCCTTTTAGCTCGTATTCATAAATTATCGAGGCAGGCTGATTTATTGCATGCTGCCACGGTGGGAAAGAGTGCAGAGCACCTGCCGAAACACATGCTCTACATGCTGATTAACATCTCATAAAGTTAGAGCAGTAAATGAACAGTTATGAGCAGAGTGACGACTCATTCATCCCCTCTGATCTCTCTGAAATGAGTAAAAGTGAACATAGAATGGGAACAAATGCTGTTTTTGTTACTTTATGGTGTTTTTATTGTCTTAGAGCAACTTCTTGATGCATACTGACTAAGTGAAAAAGTCAGAAAAAACTGCAGTTCCCTCAGTGTCCACTTGGGGCTGGCACCAAAAGAGAGTAAGTCTCTTAGACATGCATGTTAAAGTGTTCACTTTAATAGCAGGATAAACTAAACCCACAGCTAGGTGGAAAAAAATTGTTTTCAGACTCTGCTGCCAATTCATCTCTCAACTGTAGAAGGGTCAGTTTTGATCATTTCATAAAACTTACCTGTTTGAGGTGAATTAAAGCAACATCCAGTTATAGCTTTAATGCTGTTACCCACCTGAAACTAAAAGTTTGTACTTCAGAACCCTAAATGGACACGTGCACCGCAATTCACATCAGAAAATGTATACATACCATGAGTACGATCCCTACACTTTACAAAACAGTGATTTTTTTCTACACAGTTCTACAGATTCACTCGAAATAGCAGTCAATATCACAATTTACTCAGTCCTGCAGACCTCCTAGAGTCGTCTAGCCCAGGGGTTGTCAACCTTTTCAGCCTGGGACCCCCAAAATAAAGGTGCCAGAGACCGGCGACCCCCACTGTACCTGAAGGTGACTCAACACAGCCATGTACAATCAAGAATAGTCACGTGTAGACAAGGCTGCCCATTAGGGGGGAAAGTGGGAGAGCTTTCTGGGGCCCAGCCAAACTGGGGGCCAGCAAAATCATGGTCCAATGTTAAGTTAAGCTGTGGTATTTTATATTTAACCTAAATAATAATAACCACTCTTATCAAAGAAGCGAATTTTGATTGATTTTCATAATAAGTAGCCCTCTTAAAAGCAATCCTTTTGTTAAAAACAGATTTAAAATATGTTAAAAATAGCTAAAATGGGTTAAAAACAGCCAAAGATGGTGGGAAAGGTGGTAAAATTAGATTATAAAAGTAGCAGCAATGGGTTAGAAATGCAACAAATTACATAAAAGTGGCAAAATATACCCCCCCCCCCCCCATACACACACACACACACACACACACACACACACACACAAAAAGGGATAAAAAGTGGCTGAAATTGTGTTAAAGTGGCAAAAAATAGGTGGAAATTTGGTGAAATGGGATGAAAACGTCATAAACCAAAAATGGGCAGATCAAATTGTGAAATGTGGCTTAAAAAGTGGTAAAAGCGGTTAATAGTGGCAATATTGTGCCAGCAGAGCCAACAAAAAGCAGAGAGTTGCAAGATTGGGTTTAGAAGTGGCAAAACCAGGCAGAAAAAATGGGCGAAAGGGTGGAACTGGCAAAAAATGAGTTCTAAGTTGCAAAATTGGGTTAAAATTGGACAAAATTGGGTCTTAGTTTTTCAAGGCATCTGGAGACCCCCTCTCAGTGTCTCGTGACCCCCAGTGGGGTCTTGTCTTGCCAGACAAGGGAGACAAGAGTCTTGGAGAGTCTTGTAATAAGCTAAGAGGCTAGCGGAGCCCCTGTAACATTAGGTTGGTTAAAAAAAAACTCATTTTGTCACAAATATCCTTTAACTGAAATGGTAATGTACTATCAACAAATAAACCTTGTGAGGTGAGAGATAGAGGAACAATGTGCCATTCCCAACTGAGCCTGTGCAGTGAAAAAGCTCTTTTAAAGTGAGCCACTTGAGTTCCAGTTTCCTTTCCTACATCTTTTGTTTTTTATTCCACATTAAAAAAGCCAAACTGGTACCAAATGAAGAGCCGTTTGGGAGCATTAGGCAGACATTAGCTTGGGAATCATGGGAAAGATCAGAGATTAATGTGCTAAACCAGGGGTTTCAAACTCAATCACAGCAGGGGCTGAAATCTGAATTTAGGTGTAACCTGAGGGCCCAACAGGGAAAACATTTTTGTTATTTAAATTTTAACCATAAGCTGTAAACGTTATTTTCACAGGTAATTAACTAAGGGGGAAAAACTGATGATAAATGAATTTGAGTTTTTTTAAAGGCAAAATGGTAAGTTTAAAGGCTCAAAATCTGAAATAAAATGTAAAACATTAGTTCAAAAGGTAAGAACACAAAAACAAAAGGCAAAATAATGTTTTCATAAGGCAAATATATGAGATAGAAAGTAAAAAATCACAAGTTTAAAGGTCAAAATATGAGAGAAAGTCCAAAACCATGTGTTTAAATTCAAAATATGAAATAAAATTTAAAATACTGAGTTGAAAAGGTCAAAATATGGGATTAAAAATCAAAGTTAGGAGTTGAAAAGGTCAAAATATGAGATAAAAACAAAATTTAGAGTTAAAAGGTTGATATATGACTAAAAATTTAAGATTGTGACTCTAAAAGGTCAAAATATGAGATAAAGTTCCAAATCATGAGTTTAAAAAGTCAAAATATGGGATGAAAAGTCAAAATTAGGAGTTTAAAAGGGCAAAATATGAGATTAAATTTGAAATTATGATCTTGAAATTTCAAAATATGTCTTGCTATTCAAAATTGAAATCTAAAAGTTCACAAAATGAGATAAAAAGTCAAAATCCTAAGTTTAGGTCATAATTTTAAGATGCAAATTGAAAATATTAAACAAAAACACAAATTCATGTCCCTCCCTCATTCCTTACTTTCTCAATATTTCTACTCTGTACTTTTTCAAATTTTTATGACTTAACGAAGGATATTTTAAATCCTCAAGGTTACATTTTATGTTTATACTGGTGGAAATCTGCAGACCTCAGACAGATGGACCAGTTCTAATTAAAATATGATCTTGTTGGCCGGGTAAAACTGCACCACGGGCCGGATTTGGACACGGGCCTCGAGTTTGACACCCCTGTGCCAAACCATGACAAAACTGTACTGAATCAAACCAGACTGCTTTATGAACTGGACCACACATGAGCGTAGTGACACCTCTTGTCCAGGCTCTTGACAAAGGCTTTTCTAATTCCTGCCTGCTGCCGTTTCTTCATGAACATCTTTTGCCTGAATATTTCACTACTTTCAGGACATAAAAATAATTTAAGAACTAAGAATGTTTTTATTTTTGCACTCTGAAAGCTTGGCATAGTCATTAACAGCTCAGAACATGGCATTTGGTGGCATTCTGGTAGCGTGGTGAGACGTTTCAGCTACCAACTACATGTTTTCAACCAGTGTTTTTTTGTGAATAAAAGAATTTTTAATTGGTTAAATGTACTTACTCATTAGGAGACATATCTAAACTGTATTTCTTCTGAATCCTATCTGAGAAAGAAAACTCAAAAACAGGTAGATATTAGATTAACCCTATGACAACTCTTGTGGAATATAACAAGAACAGACAGGTTATAAAAATTCAAATAACCTTTGACCCATAAATGGTAGCCACTTACATTTTCCCCCTCTGGAAGCATACTGTTGTGCCATTCAAATGTTGCTATCCATGCCTTCATAGTCCTTACAGTTGCTTTTCCAGTGAGCCTGGAACTTTGATACTGAACGTCTATTAATCCATTATTTCTTCAATTATTTTGACTGGTTCTATTGCTAGCGGCTAATGCTCTCCACCGTTTTGTATCCTTGCTATTCACACATACTATATGAACTTGTAGTTCCCCTGTGATCTTGTGCCCCCTCACTAGCCTTCAGTCAAAGCAAAACTGCAGCCAGAACTTATGGGTAAGAAAGAGGGAGTGGAAGTGGCTTATCCTCCCTCCATTCTAGCTCTTTCCATGACATGAAGATGTGTGCCATCACCCACTTGAAGCATTTATGGAGCAGCTCTGTGCAGCCTGACCTGGGAGAACTACAAGTTCACAGTGGAGGAGAGTGTAAAGAAACACATTATTTTTCCTTCATGGGGGTTGATATTTTATTTATTTCCATATCATTCCTTGCTTTCTTTTCTTCTGCCATGGATGAATACTTTAGGGAGTTAAAATGGGTTGTTTTCTACAAAGGATGTATGTTTTTAAGTCAAATTCTGTGGTTTTACACCTCATGTTAGCTTTCTTTCATCAATGGCGGTGTATAGCTCTGTGATCCACTGATTGACCTGGTCTCTTATGCCAACAAGAGGTAATATTGATGTAGTTTTGATTTTCATGATTGGGAGTCCATGCATTGTGTTGTAATTTGAAGTTAACTGGATGCTTTGCACATTTTTCCAGCTGTTTGGCTCAATCTGCTCTACATGGGTTGACGTGGTTTGGGGCTGCTAATAGACCTGGCATGTATCTGGAGTGGAGTGGCACTTCTGGGATGTAACGGTGACCGACCTGAGCGTGTGCAATGGAACTGCAAAGATTGACTTGAGAGGCAGGGATTTGCTCTGCAGTGACAGTGTGAGCGACTCACTGTGCAGACGTAGTATGTGGAATTTGAGGGTACATTGTCCCAATTTCTGGTGCCGAGGACAGGAAGTGTGCTGTGCTTGCATATAGTATGGTTCATAACAAAGGATAAAAAACTGGACTTTGGAGATTAAAAATAAGTTTACCCTTAATAAAAGGCACTCATCAAACCAAGTGACATCTTGTAAACTACATCAGGTATTAAAACAGTCAACGATTCTTACAGAGAAAATAACGGTAATCAAAACAGCGATGAAGCAAGTATTGACAATCCGCGCTGGCATGATTCAGGACCGCATTAACAGCAGCTCTAAGGGAAAACAGAGCTTCCTGTTCACTGCTTTGAAAACAGACTCTGTTGTGATGAAGCATGTCACACTTGACAGCGGTGTCAATTTAGGCAGAGGAGGAGGAAGCAGTGAGAGCCAGGATGACTGCAGGGGTCCTCAGGAGGTCTTGCTGAGGAGGAACGCTCACTTAATTACTGCCATTATTTCCCCTGTCTCCTCCTCAGATAAAGGTCCTTTCACTCAGGCTCTCATTATTAAACACAAGGTTGTTTGTGTGCTCATGTAGTGGGAGGACATGGAAATAAAGGCTGAGGCTCAGATTTAATGTGCTGCTGCTTCACTATGGGCATGTGCATAACTTCAGACAGTTAGGGAGCAGGATGGCTGCAGGGAGGCGCTGTGGGGTTTGTATGTTTTTCTTATGTGGTAATTAAGGGCAGCGTTAAGCTGAGCACCGGCTTTTAAAGATGCTCTGCAGGCAGTTTGAACTCCAGGGAAAATCTGACTGCTTGATTGTGATTCTTTGGAGTGAGGACTGTAAACAAACGAATCTCTGATGAAGATGGGAAACATCCTCCTATAGCCAATGGAGCTCCTCTTCTTTCTGTTTGCAATGTAACCTAAAGTACAGTAAAAATGCCTCTCTTTTTTTTGTAACTTAGAAAGCGAATCTAGTTATGACTTTGGTGCACTGGTCCAGGTACTTCACAGTCATTGTGATTTTTGGTCTGTAACCTCTCTAACCTCCTCTTCTTGCATTTTATCTCTTCCTCCTGTTCATCCCCTCTGCTATGGACTGAATTATAACTGGACTTAAAATATTTCCCCAGGATGCAGGAGTAAATCTATCAAGTTTCTATTTAAGATACTTAATCTCATGTTTTTAAGTCTGCCCTGCTCCATCTGATCGCTTTAATTCAGTTTAGACTCTTTTCCAGCACAGTTAGCAGTGAAATCCTTTAGTTTAGCCTTAATGTGTAATGGGCACATTATGACAACCTTTACTTCTAAAAACATTTTGCAGGATGTTAAATCACATTATGTCTCTTAAGTGGCAGATACAGGAATCTACTGTGGTCTCATTTATAAACATTGAACACACAAAATGGGGCCTGAAGTTGGCGTACGCCACTTCCCACACAAAGTTTGTGATCTACAGGTGCATCTAGAAAATTAAGAATATAATGAAAAAGTTCATTTTTTTTTCTTGGGATTTAGTTTAGAAAGAAAGATTCAATTAGCTATAGATTCATCTCATACAAAGTCATACTTTTAAGACTTTTTGATTTTAATGTTGATGATGGCAACATACATTGTGTTGCATATATTACACATTACTAGTTACTTTCTAAAAAATGTGATGAGTTAAATTACTTAGTTACTCACAGCTAAAAGCAACTAGTTACACTACTAGTTACATTACTTTTGCTCTGTGTCACCTGACATCTGCAACTTTGGTGGCTTTCACACGAGGGGCCCGGTCCCAGATCCAAGTGCAGTTGAGCCCTAAGTCTGGTTCATGTTGGTTAGTGTGGATGCAAACAATCCGCGCTTGGGCAACGGGCCCACCTGGGAAAGCGGCCTCAGGCTCAATACAAGTGAACTCTGGCACGGTTCGGATGAGATGTGAATGCATCTGCACCCAGACACATGACAGAGCGTCCTATCAGCTTTATGACATCACTGTAAAAACGTCTTTCCGCAACACAGCAGTTTGTTCACTTTTTTCCTCAATAAAAGGCAGAAATCATTAGAATCTAGTCAATAAATGGTCTGTTGGGACTCAGCTTACAGATAAACACAAGCTGGAGTCAATGAGATGAGAAGCAAAGACTTTAACAGTCTCCGGTCACCTCAAAAACCCCTGTATCTGTGCAGCATGAGCTCATTTAATCCTCTGAGCTGCACATAGATGTATGGATATGGAGAGTGACGTTGCTGTCATCTTAAGGTGCTCTCACATTAGGCCCAGTTGTTTAGAACCGCACCACGACGCAAATCCTCCCCCTTGCATTCACACTAGCAAAATCAATCAGTGCCCGGGCCCACTTGCGTACTCAGTCTGAAACAGCAGGTGGCGGTATGCATGTATCCCCGCCAAGGAGAAGAAAGAAGAAGAAGCTACCATGGCAACCACGTGGGTCATGATCTGAGCGAAGATGGTTTTTGTTTTATAATAATGTCATAGAGCTGATACGACGCTCCGACCCATATCCAGGCCCCGTTACACTCACATCTCATCCGAACCATGCCAGAGTCCACTTGAATCACACTCGAGACCACCTCCCCAGGTGGGCCTGGGCAGGGTGCTCTGGTGCTGCTTGTTTGCATTCACACTAACCAAAATGAACTGGACTTCGGGCTCAAGTGCACTCGGGTCCAGGACCGGGCCACCTTAAAAAGAGATTGTAAATAAACCATGGCTGCAGGGTGGACTTTGTTGCCAGGTTAAAACAAACAATCTTCGCTCAGGTCATGACCCAAGTGGCTGCCATGGTAGCTTCTTCTTCTTCTCTCTCCTCCTTGGCGGATTTGCATACTGCCACCTGCTGTTTCAGACAGACGTAAGTGGGCCCGAGCATGAATCGATGTTGCTCATGTGAAAGCAAGCCAGCGGGAGAAAGGGGGAGGAATCTCGACATGATGGGGTTCGAAAAAACTGGGCCTAATGTGAAAGCACTTTTAGGTGCCAATAAGAATACAATGCTGATTCTTACATAATCCCAGCATTAGTGTAATATAATATATTGGCACTATTTTATGCAGTAAATGGTGTAAGGATACATGAGTGATGTCAACACAAGAAGTGATGCTACCAGACAGGACCTAGTGCCACGGTCGACAACCTGAAGCTCCCGGGCCATCAGCCACCGCTGGCATCTCCTTTTTCCCCTCCTGAATGGCTCTCTGTAGTTATGCCAGAAAAATACGTTTTATTAACATAGTATATACTTTTTCCAATGCTATATTGACATGGTTTTGCACATTTTATCTGCAAAATTTGCAGCTTTTTTCATTCACTTTGAACTTATAAAAATATATATTTCATTGACTTGATCGTGAGTCATATGAGTTTTGTGCATATCACGCAAGTTAAGTTAATATTTGCAATGTGGTTTAGCACAGCATGGGGGACAGAGGAAACGTGAAAAAGATCATTTTAAGTTTCATATTAAACTGGTTTATCCGTCGGTTCCTAAGTGGACTAAAGTAGTGTCAGCAGAGATAGTGGTGACATCGCTAACAACAGCATTAAAAACTAAGACAACACTTAACAGAATCAGTCAGGTAAAAAAAGAAAGACAGGAGACCAAGGGATCAATAGAGGGCTGTTTGAGCCAAATTAACAGGTAAGCTCATGTTTTAATGTTCTTATCCACTTTGCTGCTGTGTAGTCTACATTATTTTTATTCAGAAGGTTGATGAATTAAATGATGATTTAAATATTTTGGCGTGTAATGAGTGTGAGGTACAGCGTACAAGTGGGTATTTGGGTTGTAAAAGATGCAACTGTTGATGTTTGTGCTGTAAATGTGTGTTAATGTGGCACTGTCCATGGTGCTGACTGATAGCTGTCACTTATAGAGCAGTGGTTCTTAAATGCTGTGGCGAGGCACACTGGTTTGCCTTGAGGCAAGTCCAGGTGTGCCTTGGGAATTTGGATAACAATGCATTATTGCTATAACTGTGACTGAAGATGATGTAACAAGAATTAAAGAGGCTATTTTGCATGGAAATACTGTTTATATGTTTTGCTTAGAGACAAAAAAGAAGAGGCGCTGCTGGGTCTCTGTGGTTTCATAAACAGGTGCTCTTTGGAAACTCTGAGCATGATTTGCTCAGTTTAGGGGTGAAGAGGTGGTTGCAAGAATGAAAAAATTGGGTTTAATCCAAAAATTAAACTGCAACTGTCCTTCAAAAAGCAATCCTAGGCACATATGACAACACAAGATAAAGTATTCTTTTCAGGTAGCTAATTTACAACTGTTGTTTTGGCAAACTGGTGAAGTTTATTGAATGGGGAAGATCAAAATAAGGCCATGCACAAAAATAAAAGGATATAGCCCTATAAAATAGGAACAGTTCTGAATAGGCCTGTAAATAACTGTTGAAACTAATTATTATTATTATTATTTTTTCTTAATTTCAATAGTTTAACTTGGTAAAGTTTCCTGTGAGCAACACCTCCTGGAAACTGGAGCTCGGCCTAAAAGGAGCAATTCTTTGCCCCGACGTTTACCGCCCACCTTACCCCTCTAGCTCACTGATCAGAGTAAGTAGAGATCCACCTTTTCAAGCAGACTTGCCCAAGTTGTTTGGACCACCAGAGTTCAAAGGTCAGCTTCGACACAAGCACAAACAAATAGAATTGACGCTGCAAATGAACTCAAGTTTGTTTCAGTCAAACCAAACAGGTTGGACAAATTCAGTGTAGCCACATCCTAAAGGTCAGCTGAGCCGACCCTGCAGTTCTGGTAGCCAACAGAAGTCTTCACTGTCTATAAGTATTTGAAATGGTCATCTCTACTGTTGACATGGACAGTAAGAGCAGATAAAAGTTAACACTGTACTCCTCAGTGCCATGATAGTTTTACAGTCTACTGTGCTTCCTGTTATTTTTAATCCATGAAGTTTAGTATAATTATGTAAAATGAGACTCTTCTCAGTGTAATATCTCTCCTCGCCGGCGTCCTCTTCCTTCATTAAATGTCATTGAATATAATCCAGCTTCTGAGGAGAGCATAACCAAGTTTGGTTTGCTTGAAAGCTTTGCTTGCTCAAGTATGAGATTAAATTTCCTGAATCCAGCTCCAAACAAGAGCCATTAAGAAATGTTTTATTAATGAGTTTGTAAAAGTTAAATTCACTAAAGTTTCTGTGTCCACAGGAAAGACAGAGTCTGTGGTCACTGTGAGTTTATGTAACATCTGCAGATAGAAGCTGGTATCAGAGTGGGAAAACTGCAACTTTATGTTTTATTGAAATGAATTATTAAAGAGCAGACTCAGTAGATGTGGTGAGCTGGGTCAGTTTTCTGTAGGGGAAATATAATCCAATTTAAAGTTTTACAGTTATCACAGAAGCAGCTTTATTAGCCCACATACATCTTCATTTTACAGTTCTGTGGTGCTGCAGGTTCTCTAGACTTTATAGCATTTCGCTGAAACACAGACAATCACAATGAGGTTATTGCAGGAGTTTTATTACAGCTTTTCCAAAAGTGAGAACAACAGCCTGGATGTTACAAGGAGGATGGTAAATAGTCATAAAAGAAGCTGCAAAACATCAAGTATTTATGACCTCTGAGCAGAGCAGGGACAACGCTTGTCTTAAATATTCTTTATGTTTAAATATGGTCTGCTTTACATGCATTATTAAAGTATTTAGTTTCATTATTCATAAAAGGTGGATTTGAATTGTACTGAAATGTAAAGCATGTTGACTAAAGAGGGAAAGGAAAAACAATGTTGCTATGATGAATGATACAGACCTTTTAAATGTGCACCTGTTAAGTTTCCACAGAGCTGCACATAAAATCATCTTTAGATCATTTTTGTATGGTAGTGAGCTTGTTACTTAAAGAGCCCTAAACTGCAAGAGGCAGAATCTGAGCATAAATGCACCCTCTCAAAAGAGAGCTGGGATAAAGTACTTATTGCTCGGTCTGCACTGACTATATTACAATCCCAAAAAGTAGAGAAGGCACTTTTCTTACAAAAGCATAGGAGATATGAGTATGGACACAAACCAGGGCACTATTTGTCTAACTTAATAAATAACAAAAAGTCTAGCAATTTAATTTCAAAAATGAAAGATAAAAATGCTAAATTGGTTTACACCTGTACTGAAATTTTAAGATTTCTTTTGTTCACTCTACACTTCAAATAATCCAGAAACAGAAGACAAAATAAGTTCTTCCAAAAACTCAAACTACCTAAGGTTAGTGATGATGATAAAACTGCTGGATGCAGAAATCACAGTTGAGGAAGTTGAGAGGACTATAGCATCATTAAAAACAGGAAAATCCTGTGGTCCAGATGGCTTTCCATCAGAAGTTTATAAGACATTCAAACCAGTTTTCTCCCCTTTACTTACCAAAATGTTTCAGCATTCTTTTCAAGTTGAGACTTTGCCTAAATCAATGCAGCTAACTACTATAAAGGTTATACTGAAAGAAGAAAATTCCAGAGCTTCCATCATCATACATACCTATTTCTATTCAGAATACAGATTCTAAAATTTCTGCAAATATTTTAGCAAAGCGTCTTAATTTTGTTCTGCCAAAGTTAGTCAGTACAGATCAAACAGGATTTGTTCAAAATGGCCAATCTAATTCAAATATTGGACGCTTGCTTGGTTCTATGCAGTATATAGAAAACAACAGGAGCGATGCAGTAATAGCCTGGATGCAGAGAAAGCATTCGACCGAGTTGAGTGGAAAGACTTATTCAGGACACTTTGTGAATTTTCTTTTAGTGATATCTTTATTAACTGTGTCAAACTACTTTATACATCTCCACAAGCTGCTGTTTCTGTAAATGGTCAAACATCACAGACACTTCCACTGAAACGAGGTACTAAACAGGGTTGCCCTCTTTCACCTCTACTTTTCACTTTGATTATAAAACTGCTTGCAGAAACAGTAAGAGCTAATGAGAGGGTGAAGGCTATTCAAACTAAAACTAAAACACATACATTTTCATTATATGCAGATGATGTGCTTTTGTTTATGAAAAACCCATCTGAATCAATAACAGCTTTAGTTAAAATAATTGATGAATTCAGTATTTTTTTCTGGGTATAAGATTAACTATGAAAAGTCTTTGGCACTACCACTTGTAAAGAGCAGCGGTCTAGATCTGTCTGAATATCTTCCTTTTAAGGTAGCTGAAAATGGATTTAAATATTTAGGCATCTTCATCCCACCAAAGCTATCTAATGTAATGACATTAAATGTTTTACCTGTTATGACTAAAGTTAAATCAGATTTGCAGAGGTGGATGAACCTTCTGGTATCAATATTAGGCTGAACTGCAATAGACAAAATGAACATCCTTCCTCGCCTATTATACCAAATACAGATGCTACCTGTCTGCATTCCCTCAAAGATGTTCAAATCATTACATAATGCAATTAAAAGCTTTGTCTGGAAAAATAAACGTCCAAGGATTAAATTAGAAAAGCTACAGTATCCTGTTAGTTATGGTGGATTAGCCCTACCTAATTTGTTGTACTATCACTGGTCGTCACAACTGAGAATGGGTTAAAGATGGACAGGCCTGTTTCCCTGACTTAGAGAGTATAGGTTTAGATAGGGTATCATTAGCTGATATTCCCTTTGTATGTTTCAGGAAATTACAAAACAGAGTCAATAATAATTTCATTGTTAGAACTGTATTGCAGTCTTTGAGTTTTATACAAAAACACTTTGGTTTACGCCAGTACTCTTTTTTAGCACCTGTTGCCAACAATCCTGATTTTGAATATTCGTGTATGGATGTGGGGTTTCGAGATTGGAAGGCTGCTGGCATTTTGTCTGTCTCTGACTTGTATCTGGGTAATACATTAAAGCCCTTTCAGCAGTTACAGGAAGAATTTAATCTTCCTTATACACACTTCTATCGGTATCTACAAACTAGAAATTATCTAAACTCAATCTCATATTACAGAAGTGGAATGAAGCATACGCTACTTGATATTGTTATGAAAAAAGCAGCAACACTGAAAAAGAAGGTGATGACTTTTACATATGACCAGCTGATAATTAATGCCAAGATCACAATGAAAATGAAAGAAAGCTGGGAAAAGGACTTTGTGAACAACTTGATGATCAGACCTGGTGTAAAGTGTTATACAATGCGAAAAAGATTACAAGGTCAGATAAATCACATGAAACACAGTATAAGATTATAAATAGATTACATGTAACTCCTGAAATACGGAGTAAATATGACAATTCATGCTCTGCAATTTGTAGGAAATGTCAAAAAGAAGTAGGTTCATATATCATCTAATATGGTCATGTCCAGTTATAACAACTTTCTGGTCTTCTGTTCATAAAGAGATTGAAAAATATCTTAACATCAGAATAGGAATGGATCCAAAACTATGCATCCTTGGAGTGAGCTCAAGGTCTGATCAAAAAGGAAAATTGCTCAGTGTCATGTTTTATGCAGCACGCCTTTCAATTCTACATGTCTGGCTTGATGTATACCCACCATCACTATCAGTTTGGTATGATAAATTATTGTCAAATCTTCCATATGAGAGGTAATCAAATGTACTACAAGGAACCCTTGATGAATTTATAAAAGACTGGTCCCCCCTTAATGTGTTATTTGATGAGTGGTCAGCAGCTACATGTATTGAAGCAGACTGAGCTTAATATGCTCAACTATCATCTGTTTATTATTTATTCTGTTTTTTATATGAACTCATTAATCTATTGTCCCCCCTAATGGTTAATGTTTAATGTTTATTTTTTAATGTTTAATGTTTATTGTTTATCGTATATAGTTTTGTTGTTGTTGTTGTTGTTTTTCACTTGTCCTGTGTGTTATGTGTTGTTTGTCTTATGTTATTTTGAATGTTAAAACCTAAATAAAAAGTAATTTTAAAAAAGAGCCCTTAAACAGATTGTAAAATATTCAAAAGATACAGTGTCGTGAAAAAGCATTTGCCCCCTTTCTGATTCCATTTTTTTGCATATTTATCACACTTAAATGTTTTAGATTATCAAACCAATTTTAATATCTCACAAAGACAACCCAAGTAAATGCAGAATGCAGTTTATAAATGATGATTTTATTTATTAAGGGAAAAAAATCCAAACCTATCTGGCCCTATGTGAAAAAGTAATTCCCCCTTGTTAAATCATGAGTTAATTGTGATTGACCACAGTTCTTGGAAAGCTGAGCTGAGATTTCACTGGCCACACCCCGGCCTGATTACCGCCAGATTTGTTGAAATCACTTAAATAGAAGCTGTCAGACAAAGTGAAGTAGGCGACAAGATCTCAAAAAGAAACACATCATGCCATGATCCAAAGAAATTTAAGAAAAGGTTACAAAGCCACTGCCAAAGCTTTGGGACTCTGACTCCATGGTCAGAGCCATTAACCACAAATGGAGAAACCCGGGAACAGTGGTGAACCTTCCCAGGAGTGGTCGGCCAACCAAAATTACTCCAAGAGTGCAACAGCGACTCATCCAGGAGGTCATAAAAGAACCCAGAACGACATCAAAGACCTGCAGGCCTCACTGGCCTCAGATAAGCTCAGAGTTTGTGACTCAATCATGAGAAAGACACACGGCAACAATGGCATCATGGGAGAGTTCCAAGGCCAAAACCACTGCTGACAAGAAACAACACAAAGGCTCGTCTCACATTTGCCAACAAACATCTTGATGAGCCCAGAGACTTTTGGAGAAGTATTCTGTGGACTGACGAGACAAAAGTTGAACTTTTTGGAAGGTGTGTGGCCCGTTACATCTGGAGTAAAAATAACACAGCATTTGATTAAAAGAACATCCTACCAACAGTCAAACATGGTGGTGGCAGTGTGATGGTCTGGGGCTGCTTTGCTGCTTTAGGACCTGGACCACTTGCTGTGATTGATGGAACAATGAATTCTGCTGTCTACCAGAAAAGCCTGAAGGCAAACCAAAACAAAATTAAGGTTTTGGAAAAGGCTAAGTCAAAGTCTGGACTTCAATCCAATTGAGATGCTGTGGTGTGACCTTAAACGGCAATTCATGCTGGAAAACCTTCCAATATGGCTGAGTTGAAACAATTCTGGGAGGAAAAGTGAGCCATAATTCCTCCACAGCGATGAGAAAGACTCATCACCAGTTATCACAAATGCTTGATTTTAGTTATTGCTGCCAAGGGCGGCAAAAACAGTTACTAGGTTCAGGGGCAATTACTTTTTCACACAGGGCCAGATAGGTTTGAATTTTGTTTCCTTGTAATAAATAACAAGGTAACAAGGTTCAAGGTACAAGGTTTGATGATCCATGATAAATATGCAAAAACATCAGGAATCAGAAAGGGGAAAATACGTTTCAATGGCCCTCTATATTGCAAAATAAAATCCTAAAAATAAGGATTAAATCCACACCTTTAACTACAAAGTTAAACATCTTTTTTTAATCCATTTTTGATCGTTTCTGCCTCTAGCTTGGCATTTTCCGCTGTTTCATTTTGTCACATGGTCTGTTCTGTTGTCACATCATGCAAACACGGAGAAGCACAGGGACTTTTTTGTAAATATATGAATATATTGATGACTTTTTGTCACAGAATGATTATTTTTCAACTGTTGGTCCCAAGAAGATGGGAGGACAAGTTTGTGCTTGAGCAGCAAGCGCAGCATCTTCAAGCAGCAAAACAGTCTGAACGGGTCGGTCACTGCATGGGTGGCCGAAGAGCGCAATAGCCGAGTGACGTCACACTACCAGAGCGGACCAAAACATGGCGGCCTCCTGGTGAGTTTATAGGTTAAAATATACCCAAAATGCAGATATCTAGTGAGATTACATATGAGAGATAGGAATATCTATCCAATAAGGTGGATTTGTCTGATCATGTCAGGTTCCTTTTAAAGCCCAGGTTGTCCTAAAAAAGGCTTTTTGGAGCCCGACTGGACCACAGGGTTGATGTTTTACCAGCTTTAAAACACAATTAATCCAGGCGAGACACAACAGTTAAAAAACATTTAAGGGCTCAGAGGGTTGATAAGAGGTATCTGCCCTAAAACTTATTCTTTAATTGAAAAACTCTGTTCAACACTTGTGACCTGTTAAGAAAAAATAAATCATTTACAAATTTTGTAAACTCAGTTAAACTGCTATGATATAAAGAGGCAATCACATTTTTCATTTCAATTGGCAGTAAGCATGGCTTTAAAAAGATCCAGCAGGACTAGATTAGAGCTTTTAGAGACTTAGAAAGCTCATAAACATTACAGACAACACAGACACAACAGTGCCAAAGGCTGGTAGTAATACTGAAAAAGAAAAACAGCTTGTAGAGGCGAGGCAACATCATGAGTGCTGAGCCAGCTGATGGCGACATCTATCGTACTTCCTGGTCATGTTTCCTCTGAGTCTGTAAAGTCTGTGGACTCTCCACTATGGAACTGTAAAGGAAACCACACATTTGGTCTGATTGTGTTGAAGTAGAGGATTATTATGATAAAAAAACCCAGCTAAAACTGCCCTTATGTTTGACATGTTTTTAAAAATCAATTTCAAATGTCAAAATCAGCTGGTCTAGTCAGCCCTACTGCTCATCTTCTCAGTTCATTAATGCTCTAGTAACACTGAACACAACCATCAGGATTTCAAGTCTGTGCAGTTCTGTGCAGGTGCAACTTCTTCTTTCCAGAGTCTTCTGTCAGTTTGGCTTTCAGAAAAAAGACTTCCGAACAGATCCTTCCTTCCCTCCGGGATATAATAATGCTTCAGTGAAACAAAAGAAATCAAAGCTCCTGACTTCCTCTGGAAACTGATGAAAGTGTGGAGCTGTTGTGTTTCAGGATTTAGACAAGAAACCAAGACCTGCACCACCCCAGGTGACTGCTGGAAACCAGTGAGATCATGAAGTCTTCCAATATTACCATCATCATCATAAAATGCGTTAGAATCATTATTAAGCCTTTTCTTTTCCACTGGAAAGACTCTGATATTTTTTTGTCATTGTCTGGCTTAAGCTCCCATATTTTCATTCATAAAAATATATTTGAATAATTTTTTTATTTTAAGAACAAACACATGTCATTTTAGTTCAAGTTTGTTCTCTATTAATTTACTGTAGTACACAACAGACTGCAGTAGATGCTGAATAAACACTTCATTATAACAAAAATAACAAATCTGAATCAAACCAACTTTTTAGAAACTTGAGATTCACTCCTCCAAAGAACATGATCAGCAGCAATATTTTCAGTGTCTATGAAAAGCATTCATCCCCTTTGAAGTTTTACCCTTTAATTGATTTAATAAATCAATCATAGTCAATATAATTAAACATATCGTATAATTGTATTGTATTGTATAATATAAATATTGTACAGTTGGGGGCTTGGACCGCTCTTTTTAAGTCCAGCCACAGTTGATTGGATTTGATTGGGCTTTCAACTCAGCCACTCCAGAACATTCACCTTGTTGTCTTTAAACCATTTCTGTGTAGCTTTCTCTGTGTGCTTCAGGTCATTGTCTTGCTGAAAAATAAATCTTCTCTCAAGCTAGTTCTCTTACAGGCTGAATAACATTGTCCTATATTTGCCGCACCATCTTCCTTTACGAGCCTTCCAGGCCTGGCTGCAAAGAAGCATCCCCACAGCATGATGCTGTGCCTCAAAGTGGGGATGGTGTGTTTGTGTTGATGTGCAGTGTTTGGTGTCTGCCAAACATAGCGTCTTATTTGTGGGCCAAAAAGCTTCATTTTGGTCTCATCAGACCAAAGAACTTTCTTCCATAAAGCTTTGACTGGTGAGGAACCCGGCCAACAGTTGTTGTATGAAGAGTCTCTCCACTATCTCAGCTACTGAAGCTTGTAACTCCTTCAGAGTAGTCAGAGGTGTCTTGGTGGTCTCTCTCACTAGTCTCCTTCTTGTACGATCACTCAGTTTGTGAGGACGGCCTGATCTAGGCAGATTTACACATTGCCATATTTCTTCCATTTCTTGATGATGGATTTAACTGAACTTTGGGGGATATTTAGTGCCTTGGATTTTTTTATACCCATCCCCTGACTTATACTTTTCAATAACCTTTTCTCCGAGTTGCTTGGAGTGTTCTTTTGCTTCATGGTGTAATGGTGTCCAGGAATGCTGATTAACCAGTGGCTGGACTTTCCAGACATAGATGTCTTTATATTACAATCACTTGAGGAACTTTCAAAGCACTCAGGTGATCCCCATTTCACTAATTGTGAGACTACTAGCATCGATTGGCTGGACCTTTGTTGAATTAGGAAAGTCGCTTTAAAGAGGGTGAAATCTTATGCCGTCATATATTTTACAATACATATTTTTATGTAATTGACATTACTTTGTAGAAATCTGTTTTCACTCAGTCATTTAAGTTTCTATGTAAAGGAAATGGGTGTAGCTTTTTTATGGACGATGTTCAAACAGAATTGACATACTGGTGTTGCATCAGAGAAAAAACACAAAGTAAATCGTGTCAGTCTATGTGGCCGTGTCCTTGGTAGGAACATGCAAGCAGATCAGAGGCATTGCTCCGGACGGCAAAATGATTTCATGACACAATACAAGTGCACTTGAATCCTAGATCAGGGGTTTTCAAAGTGTGTGAGAGTGAGCCTCCCCTAAGAAGAACTGATCCATTCGGTGGACCCCCACCCACAAAATGTTTTAAATTTAAAAAATATATATAATACAACAACATTTCAAACATTTATGTCTAATTGTAAACATTTTTAACATTACTATATTTTGGATATTTTGGTTTGCAAATGCCCTTAAACATCTACGTTTCCCTCTTATTCAGTTATAATGCCATTAAAAATACCCCTTTTTCATATTTTTTGGGCCAATTTACAACTTCTTTTGGCTTCTTTTTCCCCATTTTTCCACTTTTATCCCATTTTTGCCCTTTTTAACCTTTTTGCCCATTTAAGCTACCTTTCATCATTAAATATCACTTGTTTCCCTTTTTTCCCAATTTTTGCCTCTTCTTTTTGCTATTTTTGCCCTTTTTCACAATTTTTGCCACTTTTTGCCCATTTAAACTACCCTTTGTCATTACATATCCCGTTGTTTCCTCTGTTTTTGCCAATTTTTGCCACTCTTGACTGCTTTTTTGCCCATTTAAGTTACTTTCCACTCTTTTTTTTTTTTTTTTTGGTCACTTCCCACAAATTTTTGCTACTTTCTGACCATTTTTCCACTTTTTCTCCCCATTTTCACTTTTTTTTTTTTTTTTTTTTTTTTTTTGCTGCTTTTTGACTATTTTTGCCACCTTTAACCTATTTTTATTGCTATTTCAAGCAGTTTTTGCCTCTTTTTACCTCTTAGATTGTGTCTCTTGCAAAGGTATTTTCAATCATTTGGCTCTTTGGTTGAGTAAAACTGATCTATAAGTAACTATAAGTTTATTCATTTTGCTCCATGCACAGCAGAGGTTAGCAAAGCAAATCACCTTTTTTCTGGTTTATGGTTCCACACCCCAGGGGGGCCTGCCTCACACTTTGAAAACCACTGTCCTGGATAATATGTCATGTCTTTTGTTGGAGTGGTTGGGGGTTGTGCCAGGGTGCTGGAGTACTGAAAGCTGTGTTTTAATCTAAGTCAGTACTGGATGAATTCATGCTGGTAGTATATTTTGAAACTCATCCCTCGTCACTGCAGGGAACATGGATGATGAGTAGAAAGTAATTTCTGCATAGTGAAATTTAACATGCCAGAGATTTTTGCTGTTAATGGCTTGACTGTTCAAATTGTGGGAAAAAAATTAGAGCTAATTTTGAGGCCTGAAAGTATTACACATTCAGGCAAAAAAGTTTAAAAAGCTCAAACAGCAGCAGACGTGGATTAAAAAAGCCTGGAGGGTGGTTCAGTGCAGTTTGGCACGGGTTGTCACAGCAGACCTTGATCGTAATTAGGTTTCCACAGCCAGTGTCCATCCAGTCTCAGTCATTGTGACTGGAAATCTGTGTCTTTTTGGAGAGCCTGATCATTTTACTCAGCCAGCCTTTTGGCTCTAAAACGACTCTTCATTTTGTACGTTTGCCTTTTTAAATGTGTGTTAAATAAAAACAACTGGACTTATTTGACCTACTGTTGCTGTTCTTTTTGCTTTCTGATGACTTCCCTGCTGCTTTCTTCCTGTACAGGATCTCACTCATTGTATTGATTGATAAGTTGCTGTGAAAAGCCAGAGCATAGAGTACTGTAAGTTCTAACTCAAGTATTTAAAGTCTGTACACTGTCTGAAGTGTTCAGGCTCTCACTGACAAGATGAGTGTGTCATTATAGTTGGATCTAAAGTAGAAAATGTAGTTTCAGTCACGACCATGTTTACATCAATGAAAAGAACATCGCTGTGCCTACGCATGTTTTCTGTAAAGTGCAGTGGTGTTCAGGGACGCTGAGATGTAGACATAAATCAGTCTGAGCAGGAATACTCCGCTGACACAGAGACTCTAGGATGGTAGATCAGGAACAGTTGGTGAATGGTGAAGCCTGGAACATTTCAATGAGTCTTGAGAAGAGGAGAACAAGCTGTGGATTTTAATTGGGTTAATGAGAGCAGTGTTTAAAAAAAACCTCTGCTTTATCCCCCTTTTTAAATAATCATACCATGCCAACATGTTCATACTAAATCTTCAAAAATCTACTTTGATCACTGCTCTCATCAGTTCAAGTCTCCTCCTTAGTGTGACCTGTGAAGTCCGTCTCTAAAGCCCAAAGCAGCTGGAGATGAGTTCACAAAATCACAGGAAACCTGAAAGCTTCTTACAGGAATTGCAAGATCATACAAAAGATCAAAAGGGTGAGTAGTATGTAAACAGCAAATAACCTTGCCTTTCTGAGGCTGATTTCGCGTTCACTTAACCTTGCAATAAAGATGGATTTGCCATGTCCGTCATTATGCAAATACATCTTGCAAAACTTCCCGTGCAGACCCAAAAACAGTTCTGTGTGGGGTTTAGCTGTACAGGAAGCTGGTAGCAATGGCTGCCACTGGTGTAGCGATATGCTCAGATGTAGTGATAGTATAGTGGTAGTTTTATCAGAGTATGAAATAAAAAGCAAAAAACAGAACTGCTTTTCATGACATAAAAGGTGTTTTATCCCATCTGCAGACCTGCTTTGGCATGAGTTTATAAGAGTTGGGAGTTGCTGAAATGTGAGTCTGGTGTAGTGATTAGCCTGGATGTAGCCATAGCAGCAGTATTAGCAGAACTGGACACCATTTTTCAATTAAAACATGAGCAAAAAGCCACACCGATTTACTTCTGCATGAATTGACAAGCTCCACTGTTCATAAACTACAGCAGCACTAGCCTGTAGGGCCCAGGTTAGAGCTGGAGCGGTGCATGTCTACCTCGTTTTCTCTTGTTGCTCTGATTGGCCTGTCTTGAATGTGACAGAATGTTTGTCCAATCAGCAATCACAGGTCCTGCCTTTCTCCAGCACTGTAAGGGAAGTTTCCCAGATGAATGTGAAATACATCTATATAATGGATATATATGAAACAGTTTATCTGGCATGAGGTTACCATTTACTCCAGTGTCATTCTCTTTTATCTGCCTCTGCTTGTGAATGCGATACCTCCAGAATCCTTAGAGTGGTTTTCTTTCAATGTTTATCTGACTCGAGGATGAAGTGACTGGAGCAACAGAACAGCCAGATTTACACATTACAATCATTAAAAAGGGGTAGATGAACTGATGAGATCATGAAGGTCATAGGTCAATGGTCAATTTTATGTTGAATGAAGGGTTAACTGATTAGAATTTAAATATCAAAGGTCAGGGTCATTTTGGCACAAGAACACCATTTGGGATTTTCTTCAGACTTCTTCAAACTTTGTTAAAATTTCCACCCTGACTGAGGAATAAAGTAATCAGAATATGAAGCTCATGGGTCAAATTTAAAGGTCATGGGTCTTACATTCTTCCATTTTCTGTGAATTTGTTATTTTAATAGCACTTTATTTTATTGGGCCTTAATTACAAAGTTATTTTATAGAAATAAGTGTAAGTATCATAACCTTGCAAAGCAGATGGATTCATCCAATTCCATGTTTCTCACTGACAAATTCATCTAGCAAAGCTCCCGTCTGAACCGTTTGGGCCTGGTTAGAAAGTAACAGGACCAATAAGCGATGAGGGGCAATACTTTTGTGAGCGGCAGAGTCGTGATGTAAGCAAGCAGTAACAAGAGACTGGTGCAGATATGGCAGAAGACAATAGCGTAGATGCTGCTAAAGCGCCAGTTTTATCAGAACTTGATTACATTTCTTTGTTAAAAGAAAAACAAAGAACAGCATTGAGGTGTTTTTCTTCAAAAATGCCAAAAGTCGTGTACTGACGTCTACAGTCGCCATGGTTTGCGTTATGCGGCTCTCTGTGGAGTTTATTCCTCGGTAGCGGCTCCGACGTCACTTGTTTTGTTGCTCTGATTGGCCCATAAAGATGTGACAGACAGAACATTCATCCCATCACCCTCCAAGTTTGTTTCAAAGGCTCTGCCCTTTCCCAAACGCTGTCTATGAGTGGTTTACCAGATGGATGTGTGAAACACATCCATCTGGACTGCCAGATTATAATTATCGAGTATTTTAATAACTTTATAATAACTTTATTTATGTAACACTTTTTAAATCACACAGTTACAAAGTGCTTCACAAAACCCAAAAGGGGCAGACAGATAAGCAAACAAACACACCCCCAATAAATAACACAACCAACATACTCTATGTTCAATTACAACACATGTACATACACACAAAAGATGGGGGTAGAGAATTTTCTCAGGAGTAAGGTGCAGCTACCTTGTAAAAAGTTTTCATTTTACCAAGTAATAACAGAAATATGGGAATATTGAGGAAGTATTTACCTAGTTATAGTGCATTAATTTTCAAGTAATTCCTTCATTAGTGTGGCAAATCTCTGGTACTTAAGTGGTATTTTACTCTAACCCCCCAAACCCTAACCCCCATTCTTAAAAATGTTTATTATTCAGGAAGGACTCGCTTTAATCAAGTGGGCCAAAATAAAGAAATCACCTGTGAATTATCATGCAACATACAGGAAATTATCATCTTATTTCTAAGAAATTACTTGATAAAGTACGACCTAATTACCAGAGAATTACCAGAGTTTAAGGGGGGGTTAGGGTTAGGGTCAGGTTAGGTATGGGGGCACATGTGGGTTCGGCACTACACCCCATAAGCCTTGGTCCTTTACTGCTCTGGCCTCTTGATGACCATTGTCCAGGTCTGCCTCAGGCCCATGCCCCATCTCCATGTGACCCATCCACTCGGTCCTGGGCACCCAGTAGGGGAGGAACTGGATTAGACCCATGAAATCCCAAAAAAGCACGGCTGCAGTTCCCAAATTGGTTTAGGGTTAGAGGGTCAGGGTAAAACAGGGGGTTAGGTTAAAATACCATCTTTTAACCAGAGAACTACCTCAATATTACAAGGTTATTACTAGATAATTAATACAATATTATGAGGTAAATACTTCCTTAGCATTACCACATTTCCAAGTCATATGTACCTCATAAAATGCAACTTACTACTGGGATTGACCTCATTCTTGAGAAATGACCATTTAAATGTACTAATTGCCTTAAAATTATTAGGCGATTAGTGGCCATTAAAATAAAGTACTACTGATATTATCATTACTATTATATTATTATTATATATTTGAGAACCCCTAATACTGAGAACAATTTGAAAAATTGACTTAAAACTTTGCAAAAACTTTCCACTCTAAAGGATAATCTAAATACATTTTCAAGATATAAAGTTAAGGTCAAATACGACTCCTGGCCTTCCTCTTGACCTGCCACTTTATTTTCACCGTCCCGTAGATGTATTCCTTTTGACGACATGTAACCAGCAGGCTGTAGCTGTAGTCGTACGTAATTAAAACAAAGTGAACAGCTCAAATATTTAAGTTCTCTCTGGAAAAAAACATTCCCGTTTCTTTGCAGTATCCCCCAAAAATGTGGACCTTCTTGCTCTTCATAGCTAACTTCGACACCACATTAGAGCTATAATTTAGAGTACAGCAGAGAGAGATGAAGCTCAGGGGATGTCATAATTTAAAGAGATGGGCGCCCGACCGAGGAGTGAAAAAGGGTCAGACCCACTCTTCAGGAAACCACACAGAATTTATAAATAACTGAGACACACCAGAGGAAAGAGGGCAATTACAAAAATACACATGAAGTCAAAAAACAGTTTAGAAATCAAATATAATGTCCTCATCACTTATAAAGAAAAGACATCATTTATGTATTTCTTCCTTTGGTTAAATATTCATCGTCTGAGCTCTTACAGGAGTCTTACAGGACCCTCAGAGCACCATGCACTAACACGGCACAGACAGTCATCTTGCACCGCTTGTTATTGAATAATGAAGCAAGGCCATTTGGTTCATTAATAATTCATAGTGCGATATAAAATAACCTTGGGCCAAGCCTTGGCTCAAAAGATGAAAGAACAGGAACATATGAATGTCAGCGTGAATGTGCTTTTACTGAAGGATTGTGATAATAATTAGAATCCCTGCACTTCAACTCATATCAAGAGTTTCATTTTATTGTGTCATTTTCTTTTGTCTGGGTGTAGTTAGCTGCAAAATTTGATTTTTATCACTGCTTTTGTTCTACGATTTTTCATCGAAGCAATAAGTGTGCAAAGAGAAGACTGCTGATGAAAACTTTCACATAGGTGTCATTTAAATGTGCGATGTAGATAAAATAATATATACTTTAATCACCCTCTTCTCTCCTCTTTTTCTTCAGGAAAACCAGAGAGTATTGGGAGGTAGAGCAAAGGTGTAATCCAGCAGGGATGAGTAGCTGACTCTGATCATGGCACCTAATTCTCAGCTTTTCCTCTCTCTGAGCTCTCTTTTATGACTTTTATCAATTTTTCTATTTTCTGTGTTCTCTTTTTCTAGATTTTCATGAATTAAACACAGTAGATATTAATAACTAAGGTTTTTTGCACAAACTTGTTCTTCCATTTCTTTGGACAAAAGAATTGATAAATAATCATTCTGAGACAAAAAAAAGTTTTCAAAATATTCAAAAGCATGAAAAAAGTCCTTGTGATTTTGGAAATTTGATGCCCTGTCCACTCAAAGGTGGGTATTTTAGAAAATGGACGTTTTCTGAGCGTTTTGACCATAGACTGTGTGATGTCAGCAGTTCGATTACAATAGGTGGACTCACACAGGTTTTGAAGCCAATCCATGGTGGCCTCCATACTGAAATCACTGTCTTAACCAAACTTTGGATCAACCTAACAGTAGACAAGAGCCTGCCCACTGAGCTTGACTTTCTGTCAACTAAGCTTGTGCTAAAGCTAGCCTCCTGGTGGTAGTGTCTGCCTGTGAGGATATCTGTTGATTTGTTTCATTTTGTTTTTTGAACCAGGCTGTAAACCAGTTTATTTGTAGTGTAAAAATGGCTTTTTAACATGTGTTGTGTTACGGACTTCGGGTGTTCCTGCATCCAGCCTCAAGTAGACACTCACCGTATTGCAATTTTTTGCACTTCCGCATTGGCTTCATTTTCAGGACCAGAGGTTGCCACTTGGTTTTGACCCTCCATACACACATGCAAACAGCATTTTAGGTCCCCGTAAACACATCTTTTTAGAACTCCTTCAAAGGTGGATATTTTTGATACCCTGTTAACCCTGTTTCTGTGAAAACTGAGAATTTGGCCTGAAACTGTGTGCTGTTTTGTCCTCTGTTTAACGTCGATGGTGTGTGATGTTACCTTTGTTTCCCTAGCAATGGATGCAATCAAAGCTGTGCTAACTGGACTAGCGACAGAACTTCCTCCATGCTCACGTAAACACAGTTGCTCTCCTACTGTGCTGATAAACAGAGACCTTAACCCTCCCCCAACATCAGCAGTTTGGATCAGACCCGGTTCAGGTCAATGTGACAACTCTGGGAAGGAAATGGGCATTACAGACGCAGCGCATTTTGCATCTTTGTGTTGTTGTGGATGTTCCCACAACACTGCGTGTGGAAGGGATTTTTTTTTTTTTAAATACGGATGAGGAGAAACCTCCAGTTTTAAAAATATCCGCCTACGTGTGGACAAGGTCCGAGTCATTATTGAAACAGTAATGACTCTGAGGGACAAATTACAGCCTCTATGTGTCTGTTTCTCTCTATTATCAGTCATTCGGGCTCTCTTCTGCAGTTTCTGAACGTGCACATGCACTGTACAGCAAAACATGATATGACGATGGGACAGCCTGCCATTGGTTGCTTTAAGTTTTATGATACATTATGAGAAAAATACATTTTGCTTAACATCTTAATATGTCCCACATGTCTTACCTGACTATCTGAACAGTTTCTCAGTCAGTTTTATGTATTGTTATTGTTGTGCTGAAACTCCCACAGTCCTGGTGTTGACATGGTGTTGCACTTACTGTTGCCCACAGCAGCTGTCTTGGTCTCACCACAGGTGTAACTCCTGTGGGGGAAATTCTGTTGTATATAACTGGTCTGGTGTTGAAGAGTACTCTGAGTTTTCTTGGGTGAAGAGTCTGGAAAC
Source organism: Cheilinus undulatus (assembly GCF_018320785.1). NCBI lineage: Eukaryota > Metazoa > Chordata > Actinopteri > Labriformes > Labridae > Cheilinus > Cheilinus undulatus. Next base: position 8,916,943 of record NC_054876.1, read on the forward strand.
GGAGCGCCTTTTCCTTTAATGTATTCCTAATGTTGGAGTATGCCTTTTTCATTTTTTAAATCATTATTTCAGTCGGGTAGTCTTGCCCAAAAAGCACTTGCTTGTCGCCGTAAAGGTTTCTCTTTTTTACATAGTATCAGCACTTTAGTTTTATACTTCAGAATGTAAATAACTACTGACCTTGGGTTGGTGCCCTGTGGGGGCTTGCGGGACCTGTGGTAAGAGGGGCATCTGGAAGGTGAAGCTCAGATAACTACATGTAAATGATGTGGCTGTAGAATAAGTACATGAAACCAAACTTCTGGGTATAATATTTGATAGTAAATTAACTTGGTCTAAACACATTGAGAAAGTAATAAATGAAATGGGTAGATGTCTTTCGTGTATAAGGAGACGCTCAGATTTTTTACCCTTAAATGTAAGGGGAAGTGTCATCAACAGTCTCCTTTTATCACACTTGGATTATTGCTCAGAGGTCTGGTCGTGTGCTGCCACATCACACATAAAGAAACTGCAAATTGCACAGAATAAGGCAGCACGATGTTTACTGTGTTGTCCATATCAAGCAAATGTTGACAAAATGCATCACTGTCTTGCATGGTTAAAGGCAAAGAACAGATTTAGTGCCTCATTACTTGTTTTAAGTTAGAAAATATATGCAACTAAACAGCCAAGGGTTTTATATAAACGACTGTCTTCAGTTCTGATGAACACGTATGTAATACAAGGCATGCTATGGAAGGTAGATTAACTCAAATAAGATGAAAAGTACTGTAATGTACACAGCCATGGTTATATGGAATGCTCTGCCAGGACAAATCATTCAAGAAAATAAATTTAGATTCAAAGTACTACTGAAAGAAAATTTATTAGCAAAACAGCTCTTGGTGTCGGCTGATGTATAATCAAGGCTACTGTGTACAATTAACCAGGGTAAATTTGATTAGCTTTATGAGATCTATAAATGTATATGTATATTGACATATAACTGTAAATGTATATTGATATATTATAAAATTGTATTGCTATAGATAACTGATCATCTGATGTTAAAAGCTACACGTTGGAGGCGCTGTTAATTGGAACTAGGTCCTACTATATGAATGTTGTTTTTGTTTTGTAAATTGTTGTGAGCTGTTTTTAGTTGTTGTTTGTGTTGCTTTGTTGTGTGGTGTGTTTTATGTAATTGTGTACTGCTCTGACAAGACAATTGTGTTGGGTGTGGACTCCAGGAAGAGTAGCAATGGCCCTAGCCAAAGCTAATGGAGATCCAAATAAATGAAATGAAAGAAAATTTTAGAAACTACTGGATAAAGTCCTGAAGATACTCACCTTCAGCTCCTTCAGGGGTTCCATGAATACGTTACAATGTTACCTCGTCATTTAGCAGCGGCTTTTGTCCAAAGCTTCATGCATTGAGAGTAAGAACAACACAAGCAAAGATCTAGACAAGAAGAAATAACATCAGTAAGTACCACAAAGGGCTTCAAGTACATTTGGATGCAGGTACTGCCATGCAGTGGTAAAGTAAATGCACATGGTGTAAAAGCTTTTCTGTTTTTAACAAAGAAACATCCAATAATCATGTGAGATCTCTCATCATCACCATCAATTAAATTGTCTTCACAAACAAATAATGGCCAAAGTGCCAAGTGCTGGGTCACTCACAAAGAACTGGGCACAAAAAAATCCCAGAAGTAGAGCAGGATGCTGCGAGCCAGCTGTAGACGGGACACGGGTTCTACCAGTGGGGACAAGTCTAGCTAAGTGCGTAGAGTTTTCTAAAGAGCTGGGTCTTTAGCTTTCTCTTGAAAGTAGAGAATGTGTATGTTACTGCGTAAACACATTTTCAGGTCTGTCAGTTAAGCTTGTAAATCTGCAGGAAGTTCCAAGGTGAGGTTGAGTGCCTCTTTAGCATTATCTCCCCACTCCTCTACTCCAGCACATCGTTTATTCTCTGCTCTGTGCGTTTGCCCCGGTCAGTTGTTTCTTTTAAGTCCTCAACAATGACATGACGCTTCTGGTTATATTCTCCTCTAAACTTTACTAGTTCATGCTTCTATTGTCCGATAGTTTCAGTGAGGTTTTTTTTTTTCATGTTCAGTCAGCCGCCTTTATTCCTGCAATGACGTTAGCTTGGATAGCCTCCATGTCCTCGTGTGCATCCTGGTTGCTAGCTGCGCTTCCAGTTTCCTCACTCTCACTAGGTAACACTCATTTCTGTGTTTTGTTGTGATTTTCCTCTGGTTTTTGTTTCCTTCACCTGTCATACGACATTAAACAGCTGTATTGGTCAAAGAACTAAATATTAGTCAAAGAAGAAACAGACCACTTTTGGGCATAACAGTTATGCTGCCACCTGCTTCAGCGTCTCACGCACCTCTAATTCAATGATGAATTAAGATCACTTCTAATAAATGAAATTTTTATTATTCATTTTAAATATTCTGGAGCAATGATGACAAAAGGATTGTGTTTTTTTGTTTCTAATGTTTATATGTTTGCCTCTTTTGTAAGAAAAATAAAAAGCCTAGAAGAAACATCAGGATGGTTTATTTTATTGGTATTATTCTACCTGGGATCATCTTTTGGTTCCTGGTCTTTTGTTTTAATAATGGGAGCCTGTATGCCTGTTTGTGCTGGGCATATTGTTCATGCATGACACAATAATAAACTTCAATCCACCAATAAATAAATCAATCTACATCAGTATGACCGTGAAAGTAGGAACATGAGCCCCCAGAAAAGTGCCTACACTTTCAAGGTGTTGTCCCTCACTTGGCCTCCTCAGTAATTTTCCTCACACCGCGCCACTGGCTCCAAAGATATGAAAAAGTGTATAAAGACATTCAAACCTCTGTGGGTGAACCCTACCTTTAACTTGAACCTGCTTGTTATTCCAGCGTTGATTCCCCAACACAAAGACTGGAGAGTCGGCTCCAGAATACCAAGTGAGCCCAGGAAGTGATTTGTTTTCTGGTTTGGGAACGGCTCGCTTCAAGGGTCTTTGTGAAGGATGAATTAACACACATTGTAGGCTTCCCATTGAAACACCCAGAGACAAAATACCCGACCATTCAGCCTGACTGAGCCCCCACTTTTTTTGCTCCTTATACTTCCTCTGTGTTGTCTTCTCTCTCTCTTTCTCTTGGCCCCGTCTTTCCCCTCTGTGGCTTCAGTTTGAGCCTTCTGTTGTCTGGTAACAGCAGTGACCAAGTCGATGATGCATTCCCATAAGGGATTTATTTTAGAAATACAATAAATTCAACTGTAAAACTAACAGACACAATATTTCAGATCAGAAGACTTCCTGAATTATGGATCCATATGTGCATGAGTCTTCATCAAGCTTTCCCAGATTTCCAGTATTTACAAACAGCATAAATGATAATGATCTAAAAATACCATTATATTCCACATCCTTGGTCCTCTTACGCTTCCGCTGCAGGAAGGAGATTACTCTGCACGGCTCTGCCCTAAATATCGCCTTCACCCCTCTGGAGACCAACTTCCAGGAGATCTGGAAGTCTGTCAAAATGCTGTGAGGGTCCCTTGGTGCTCTGACCTACTTGTTCCTCTTACAAGGCAAACTGTGCACACATTCACATCCAGAAATACTTCACTGGTACAGATAAAAACCACCTGCTCTAAAATTAAAACCTCTGTTTATTTCAGAGTGACTCAAAAGACTGTTTGACACAATCCAACTGCATTTTCCTAAAATGCTCTCTCAATTTCAAAACAACACCAAGACAATAGGACTGTCATATTAGATGAGGCTCTTCTGCTTTTATGGTTATAATTGTGAACAGTATGACATTATATTAAACAACTTCCAGCAAAGATTTATTTTATGCTCTGCATTTATGTCTGCAAATGTAAAGACTGCCATTTCTCTTCTCTGTAGAGTTACACTGTTTATCTGATGAGTCCACAGATGACAGTAAGAAAGATTTGCATTAACTCAGCCTCACTTCAGCAGTAGAAGCCCAAAGACTAAATTGACTCTAATGTGATTTTCTCACAATTAATGTAAATCAAGTTTGTTAGAGGATATTTGTTTTTGCAATGCAAAGCACTCTAACCCCAGAATTCCACATACTCTGTCCATGAAGCAATCTACTCCCAAAGCACACTGCGAGGAAAATCTCTCCCTCTCTACTCAATCTCAGTAATTCCATTGTGTGCGCCGCTCCTTCTCCAGCGCATCCCATTAGTGCCACTCCACTATGTCTAATATAAATGACCAATCAATCCAAGTAGAACAGATCTATCCAAACACCCAGAAAAATACGCAAAGCATCAAGTCAGTTTCAATACACAGACTCCAGACAGACAGTTAGATCAAGTATGGGAGCCAGTATCTATGCATCAGCCTTGGTCCTGCACCAGGCCCATGCCCAATCCCTCCAGGTATCCTCCTAGCTGACCCCTCTATGATGCATGCAGCCTTCCTTGGCTTCTGGACCAGCCCACCGGGTCCTGGGCATCCACTATGTAGTGAGCTGGATCAGGCCGTGGGAAAACGCCCCAGGTGCCTGTAAAAGCGCAGCTGCTGTTCCTGTATCAGACATCCATATCATTCCATATTATTGGAATACCAAGTCCAGCACTGTGAATCAGGTCCTGGAACCATGGAACCATGACCCAGCAATACTCCAGCTTCAACTACTTTCAAAGACAAGGAGCTTTTATATCTCTCTAGTCCTCTCAGTGCTAAAGGTAGCATTGAATTTACCAAGAACAACCAAGGCACCATACCAGGGGATTTTGCAAGGTTACATTGACAGGCCTTACCTCCAAAATCAAGGGGGCCAGTGTGCTCGCAACGCCACCGCCTCTCAGTGGCCGGACCAGTAGTACACCGCGTTCCACATTATTATGCAAATGATATTTTTCTCTGATTTTCCTAAATATTAATGCAAATGACAGTCAGAATATTTTTCAAGTCATCAGCCATTAGAGCATAATTCAAATGTTTTTGAACAAACTTCATAATGACAAAAATTATTTAAAAAAATAAAAACCTCAAAATGCACTGTTCCACATTATTAAGCACAACAGCTTTTTAAAACATTTTATAGTTTGTAAAGAACTGAAAATGGTCATTTGTAGAAATTGCAGCATCAGGGGGTCATATTTACTGAAATCAAAGCTATTTCAATCAAAAACATCTTAACAGGACAAGTTCCATGTTAACATAGGAGCCCTTCTTTGATATCACCTTCACTATTCTTGCATCCATTGAACTTGTGAGTTTTTGGAGAGTTTCTGCTAGACTTTTTTTTTTTGCAGGATGTCAGAATATCATCCCAGAGCTGCTGTTTTGATGTGAACTGCCCCCCACCCTCATAGATTTTTAGCTTGAGGATGCTCCAAAGGTTCTCAGTAGGGTTGAGGTCAGGGGAGGATGGGGGCCACACCATGAGTTTCTCTCCTTTTATGCCCATAGCAGCCAATGACACAGAGGGATTCTTTGTAGCATGAGATGGAGCATTGTCATGCTTGAAGAAAATTTTGCTACAGAAGGCACGATTCTCTTTTTGTACCATGGAAGAAAGTGGTCAGTCAGAAACTCTATATACTTTGCTGAGGTCATTTTCACACCTTCAGGGACCCTAAAGGGGCCTATCAGCTCTCTCCTCATGATTCTGGCCCAAACATGACTCCGCCCCCTCCTTGTTGACATCCTGGCCTCATTGGGACATGGTGGCCATCCACCAACCATCCACTACTCCTCCATCTGGACCATCCAGGGTTGCATGGCACTCATCAGTCAACAAGACTGTATGAAAATGAGTCTTCATGTATTTCTGGGCCCACTGCAACCATTTCTGTTTGTGAGCATTGGTTAGGGGTGGCTGAATAGTAGGTTTATACACAACTGCAAGCCTCTGGAGGATCCTACACCTTGAGGTTGGTGGGACTCCAGAGGCACCAGCAGCTTCAAATAGTTGTTTGCTGGTTTGTAATGGCATTTTAGCAGCTGCTCTCTTAATCTGATGTATTTGTCCGTCAGAAACCTTTCTCATTATGCCTTTATCTGTACAAACCCGTCTGTGCTCTGAATCAGCCACAAATTTCTTCACATTACGATGATCATGCTTAATTTTTCCTGAAATATCGAATGTTTTCATTCCTTGTCCAAGGCATTACACTATTTGACACTTTTCAGCAGCAGAGAGATCCTTTTTCTTTCCCATATTGCTGAAACCTGTGGCCTGCTTAATAATGTGGAACATGTGGAAAAGTGCATTTTGAGGTTTTTATTTAAAAAAAAAATAGTTATCATTATGAAGTTTGTTCAAAAACATTTGAATTATACTCTAACTGTTGATGACTTGAAAAATATTATGACTGTCATTTGCATTGATATTTAGAAAATCAGAGAAACATGTCATTTGCATAATAATGTGGAATGCAGTGTAGATGCATCAGGATGTCCACAGTTCTTTAAAAGTAATAAAGTTGATTATTCAATTTAGCCAAAATGAAGGCTTTTAAAATTACTTAGAAGTTGTAAATTCATGAACATGAATCCTTTTTTTTTTTTTTTTTTTTTTTTTTGGTTTTGAATTGTCATAATAAGGAGGTTTTAGTCTGAATAGATTTAGGGAAATAACACATTAAAATTTTAAAAACTCCATTAAACCCAGCTATGGCTGATCAGCAGCATCATTTAAGGTTATCAATTACACATTAATACTTTAAAATCAGTCCAAAATTGAGGCGTTTTATGAGTATCCAGAAGCGGGCATTTAAGGCTTGTAATTTTTTTGTAATGTTTGCTGTTCTACTTTTTAGCTTTAACTGCAGTGCAAAACTTCTAAGTACCTCTAGATTGTGGTTTAACTATTTTTAGGCAACTTAAGTAAAAACTAAGACCTCACATTCAGATTCCTCACGATACCATTTTTTTTTTTTTTTGGTAACAGAATCTTAAGATGCTCAAAGAAAGCCCCATTTGCACACTACAATAAGAAATACTCCTGGCATTTTCTATTGTTTTTTCGTCACATTTTTGTCCTATTACTCATTGTAAGTTTTATTACAGGAGTCTTAAAAGGTTTGAAGAGGTTCTTGGAAATGTATAAAAATAAATCAAATTTAAAGTCAGATCCTCTGTACCCTGTGCATCCAACCCTGCAAAGGGCGCCTCACCTCAGACAAGGCAGTGACCGCAAACCCAAGCCAAGCCGGCTCCTTTGACATCGCAGGTATGTTAGAGTCCACCTGAAGAAAAGTCCCATCCAGGCACCAACCCAGAAAATCTGCATCAAGCTGAGCCAAAATAGTTGAGAACAGGTGGATGGCACCTCAGCATCACCAGCAACATTCAACCTACCTGCAGCGTCAGGTGTACTACCCCGATGTGGATCTTTCATTATTGTTCATATGTGATCTAGCTGTTCGCGCTGTCATCAACTGCCATAACTAAAACGGGAACACTGTGCAAACAGAACACGTGGAATTAGGAGAGAAAATGTTTATTTTCTACATATGAATGGGATTAGGTACTACTGTTGATGTGTGAGTGGGTAGGTGTGACCTGCGGTGCCAAAGTGCCTTGTGTAATCAGACGACTAGAAAAGCCTCAAGTCAGTTTACCATTTATAACAATGCAGTGATGTAACAAGTTACTTTTAAAAGTAATAACTTAGCTTTGGTAATCCAAAGATGTTAACGCATAAAACAAGCAATGTAGCTACCTGTTTGCTAAGAAATTTTAACACGATGAGCCTAATTACTCAGTAATTAATCAATATGGTCTCTGAAATGTTTAATATTGATGTCTGAGATGTTCACAAATATGTCACATAGTTAAATGGTGTGATAATTTTCCAAAATAAGCAAACAAAGTTGTGTTAAGGTTTTTAAAACTCAGTCTAACTGAGGAACAGGAAGGTGCAGGTTAGCTACAACAGCGGTTCTTAACCTTTTCAGCCCGACCCCCCTGCCGTCCCTGAAGGTGTTTGAACAGCCATGAACATTCAAGAATAGTCGTGTTTAAACAAGACAGTCCATAAGGAAGGATAAAGGGGGAGGTTTCTGGGACCCAGCCAAACTGGGGGCCCACAGAGGTCAGCAAAACCATGGTCCATTGTGAAGTTCAGCTGTGATAACAACATTTATATTTGACCTGAATAATAACCACTCTTATCAAAGAAATAAATATCTTTATTTATTCATTTCGCCATCTTTAAATGAAAATAACTCCTGCTAAGAACATAATTTATATTGGTTAAAAATGGCTAAAATTGGTTAATAAAAAAGGCACAAAAAGTGGTAAAAGGGGATTAAAAAGTGGCTGAAATGGCTTTAAAGTGCACAAAATTGGTGGAAATTAGGTGGAATGGGATGAAAAAATTGATATAAACTGGCAAACATGGGTTAACTGTGGTAAAATGGGCAAAAAGGGGTGGAAAAGTGGTTGATAGAGACAATAATGGGTCAATAGAGGCAAGAAATAAAGTGGCAAGAATCGGCTTAAAAGAGGCAAAACCAGGCAGAAGAAAGCAATGGAAAGGGTTTAAAATTGACAAAAACTGGTTTTAAGCGGCAAAGATGTGTTAAAGTTGGCAAAATTGGTGTTAAAAAGGGATGAAAAGGGTTAACATTTGGTAAAATTGGTGTCAAGTGGCAACAGTGTAATTAAAAAAAAAAATCATAGTTTTTTAAGGTATCTGGTGACTCCCTCTCAGTGTCTCGCGACCTCCAAGGGGGTCCCAACTCCAAGGTTAAAAAACCACTGAGCTACAAGACATGGGGATGCAGGAGGGCCCAGCAGAGGGCGTTAATCTCAGACAGTTCCAGTCTCCCAGGAAACATGTTAAAAGTTTTTACATGGTCCAAACAGGTAACTAATGGTAAAAGGAATCTGTTACTCAGCATGACCACCATCTGTGACCAGCTCGCTATCTCCAAGCTAATTCCATGACCATCATTTGAACCAACTCTCATTTTACAGGCATCTGAAATAAATAATAACAACTTATACAGTGCTTAGCAAATTTATTAGACCACCCTAACCCTAACCAAAGTAAGGTTTATGCCACAGTTGCCCTAAATTAACAGCATTGGTAATTACCAAAATCATTTTTTATCACCAATACACCAATATGTAGAAGCTCTTTAACCAAAATGCTATTTTTAATGCTAAAATATAATTATTATTGTTAGCCGTGAATTTTCAAATTTACTGATTTACAAAAAAATTGAAAAAATAGTAAAGCACATTATTATTTCTTGATTAATATGTGAAATTATAGTTATTTACTTGAATTCCTGAACAGAAAAAAGTAGTTTTAGTGGTTGAATGTTATGCTTGATTCATTTCTGACTTCTCAGAGAAGCCCAATGAGCCGACTCAAATTTGGGTGAATTCAGTTTGAAATCCCTCATTCCTGTTCAAAATGGTAAAACGTGGAGAGCTCACTGAAAATGAAAGAGTCTGCATTGAGGTACTTCATGATGCTGGATGGTCTTTGAGACAAATATGACAGGTGGTCTAATACATTTGTTGAGCACTGTATGTGATTGTCCATTTTGAGGGGATAGGAATTTAGAAAATACTTACAGAGGTGGAAATTTAATGCTACAGGACACTTCACAATAAAAACTCCATAACAAGACTGCAAGTATCAGTCCCTCCTGTAGCTTTTTACAAAAATATTTACATGAAAACCAAACGGCTCACTGCTAGTGTCACTCAAACCTGTCACTGAAGGTCATTTCTGACTTTAAAAAGCCAAGCCTGCTGCAGCCTCAGGTCTCATTCTGCAGATGCTCCGTGGAATAATGAGCCATAATATTACAGACTGGATCCTGAAACATCTGTGACAAAGACAAAAATTAAATATCAAGACTGAAAACTAACAATGAATGCCTATGACCTTTGACCCCTCAGGCAGCACTGCATTAAAAACAGGCATCATTCTGTGATAAAATTACACTTCAGAAAGCCATTATCAGTAAACACAGTACATCCCTGCATCTACAAATGTCAGTTAAGGCTCGACCATGCAAAGTCAAAGTCAGAAATAAACAACATCCAAATCCACAAGTCCAGATTACAATTTTTTTTTTTTGGAATTAATGACCTTCGAGTCCTCCAGACTAAAGATGAAAAACACCATCCAGTTATCCAAGCAAAGTTCCAAAGCTAGTTTCCTCTAGTTTCTGTGATGGTGTGAGTGTACTAACCTTGCAAGGCAGATGGGTTTTCCAGACTCCATCTCTGCCATCAGGCAAGTCCATCTTGAAAAGCTCCAGTCCGCTGAGTCCAGCATTGCTGAAGGAATGAGCAGGGATTAGCTGTATTTAAAGCTGTTTGCAATGGTTGCCTTCATTGCAGTGATTAGCTCAGATGTCGCTTCAGCATAGCATTAGTCTTACAAGAACTGGACCATGTTTCTGGATGAAATGAAGAATAAAACAACACTAAAAGCTTTTCGTGATGTCAAAGATGTTTCGCCCTTCTGCATGTAACATTCTGACAGTAATGTCATGGTAGGATTTGCTACTGTTAAGATTTGAGCCACTTATCTACACAAGCTCTCTTATTGATTCTTCAAGATGCTCACTTGTGATTGGTCTCCATGACATACACTGCTACAGCCTGAGCCCCGTATGTGTATGTGTGTACCTGCAGCGTATGAATAAACCCTGCAGCATCCAGAGTTAAATACTGGAGTTGAAGTACGTCGTAGTCCAGTCTGTTTATTTTACCTTTTATGCAACAATGGACACAACACTGCCGACATGCTTTGACATAGCAAAAACTAGCATATTGCTCTAAATTAGCAATAAAAAAAAAAGCATGGAGCTGAGGACTGGTAACTGTTTCAACTGAACTTGCTCGGAAAACTTTTAACATACACCTAAGCATTAAGAATTACATTAATAAACAGTTTTTAAAGAACAACAAAATATTTAACGTGGAATGTGCCAGAGCCAGAAACTTAGTGAGCATCTCACTTTGACACAAACAAAAGACTTAGGGTGCCATTTTAGCCCACATAGAACAGAAAGTTAAGAATTAAGTCTCTACTTGTTCACAAATTCACTTAGAAACGTTTTGTAGCTTATTCCTAGTGTTAAACAGCATTTCTGCACATTAATACATGTTTTTAAACCCTACTGACCTGTAAAAACAGGAGAAAAAGATGAGACAGGCAACGATGCTTCTGTTCAGTTCAGCAGAGTGAGGAAACAACAGTCTATGGGGAGAAGCACAGTGCCACACTGCCTCCTGCTGGTCAAACTGAGGTATGCGGGATAAATCACACTGAATCAGTTACAAAGCAAAAACATTATGGACCATAAGTGCTCAAATGACTGTGTTTTTGTTCCCAGGAAAATAACTCTAAGGGGGCTTTCACACCTATGTCGTTTGGTCCGGACTGTTGGACTTTTCTGTTTGGTCCAAACCAAAATGATAGGTGTGAAACCTCCCTTGGACCGTGGTCCGGACCCAACAGCCAGACCTTGGCCCGACCAAAAGAGGTGGTCTCGGTCCGGACCAAACAGAACCACGGTCTGGTTCATGCCCAGTGTGAAAGCATTATTTTGAAAGGTTCAGATCTTCGTATCAATGACAGGAAATTACGACATGACTACCAGCAAAGGAAATCCATCACCATAACAAAATGAGCTGCGGAAGAGCCCAGAACAATCTCACGGACTGAAATTAACCAGCAGCCTGGACAAGGTGGGCTAACGGTAGCTGCTTTATGTTACACGAGGAGTAGAAGTGTCCGTTATTATGTTAAATAGGGATTGTCCAAGCACAGAAGAATTCATAAAATTGTAGATAAAGTTATACCTCACTATTGACAGCTCATCTTTTCAAGAGTTTTACGACACATACCTTCTCTCCCGAGTCGGTGTTGCAGTGGCTTGCAGGATTGCATACTTTCTTCTCCTTCCCTGTCGACGAGGATAAAATTGTTTACAGGTCTTCAAGTTGTCGCTTGTGGTGATAGAGAATCAACAATAATATGATGGTAGGAATGACGATTTCATTCATTATTTACAACATTCAAAACTCGCGTTATTCAACGTGTTGACGTCAGACGCCCGCTGGCCAAATGACTAATCAATGTAAACTACAGAGATGCGCAAACCACATAGTTGATGATGATATCACGTAGGTTCGTCATGTAAAGTCTGTTAGTCTGGTTGCAATAATGACAGTGTGAAACCCAAACAGACTGAACCAAATGTATACAATGTAACAAAAACACGGACCTTGGTCCGAACTTTCAGGTGTGAAAACACCCTAAAACACAAACGACATAAAATGTGATGACATTTGTGTGTGTCACACTGATACCTAACCTGACATGCCAGATGGATGTGTTTCACACATCCAACTGGGAAAGCTTCAATAGGAAACATTTGAGAAAAGGCAGAGTCTTTGAAAAAAACTCGAAGGGTGATTGGATGAATGTTCTGTCTGTCACATATTTACGGGCCAATCTGAGGAACAAAACACGTGACGTAGCCGCGCAGCTCCTGAGGAGTAACGCAAAACATGGGCACTATAGACATGTAAGTACTCCACTTTTGTCATCAAGTTCTGATAAAACTGGCGCTTTAGCAGCATCAACGCTAATCTCTTCCTCCATAACTGCACCAGCTCTTGCTGCTGCTTGTTAACATCATGACTCTGATGCGCCTGAAAGTACTGCCCCTCGTAGCTGATTGGTCCTGTCACTTTCTAACCAGGCCCAAATGGTTCAGATGGGAGCTTTGCAAGATGGATCCGCCAGTGAGAAAAAAGGAAACGGGCGTATCCATCTGCTTTGCAAGGTTAACTGATACCAGTATCTGGCCAATAATACTGTGCATCCCTACACTTGATGGCACATGATGCATATTCTTCTTGAAGGATAGAACAAATTGAAGGTGGTGGTTTTGGTACTAGCAAGAATTTAAAACCACTTTCAACCCTGAGTATACTTCTCAGAGAAAATTAGCAATAAAAGTCTGACTCCAAATGAAAGCCTTTCTTAGAGTCCTGGTACCTTCTGCAGTTTAGTTCTTATGGTTTGTAAAATAAAAGTTTATCTTTGATTCATTACTTGTCTCTCATTCCCACTTGACAACTCTGGTAAAGCGCTGTGTTTTTTCTGCCCATTGATTTGCACGGTTGACCAGCGGAGACAAATATTAAGGGTTTAACTGGAATGAGGGGTTGGTTCACTCAGCACTTATTCTCTCTGTAGGGCACAGGTGTGTTTTCTTCAAATCTATAGACTGAAATACGGTAGTATGATCGAACGAGTACCTTAGGCATTAACTTGGACTTTTAGAGACTATATTTTTATGTTTTTTAGTTTAAAAGGAGTCAAATCAAGAAAAAACATTAAAATGTGATTAATGGCATGACCTTACATTCAGCTCTGAGGTGCACACATCATTAACAACAATACAGTTTTCTTTAAATGAATTTCATCAGAGTCCATTAATGTGCACACTGCTGTTGGTTTTTAACTCTTTCTGCAAGGCTTTTAAACATGATTTCCAATTACAGACGTTTCACAGGCTGCATGGCCACAAACCATCATTTCTAAAAGGTTAGGCTGAAGTTTGGTGGATTAGCCTCTGCTGCTTTGCACTTTTTCTAAATGTCACCCCTTTCAAAAAGAGGAAAAGTAGCACTTAATGGTTCCTCGGGGGCGATATGTCAATGTCAAAAAATGTAATTGCGTCCCACGTTCCGGGGCGATTTAAATCAGAGGCTCTTCACTGAGCAGGTTGCGTGCTTTGAGATTTTCAGGATAATTTTGTCTGATAAAATGATGCTGCCTCTTCATATCTTTCCCTCTCTTCCTCATTCCAGGCTGTTGATCCCTCTCTGGTAGATGCCAGGAGGAGGGGGTTGGTGTTTCCCTCTAAGCAGAGTCCCACATAAACACTCTGACAGATGCCTCGCTCCAAGCTGCCTCTGTTTCTCCTGCAGGAATAAGACAATCACTGTACTAAGAAGTAGGAATGAGGTGATGTTGTTAAAGGCTGAGAGCTAAACAGAGAGAGGTGAATAAGACAAGGAGCAGAGTGGCAGAGAGAGGAAGAGCATCAGGAGGAGGAGGAGGAGAGTAAGAAAGAGAGAAAGAGGGAGGGTTTTAGTACCAAATGAGCTTCCCTCTCTTCCTCTGCCACATCTCAGTCTGTCTGTGAGCTCAGCCACAGCAGCTCCGTCCCCGACATGCAGCTCCTCCATTCAGTCGGTGCTGCAGTGAGCGTGTGCAGACGGCAGCGACACCTCTGAGTGTTTTTAGAGCTGTGCTGGTGACATCGCTGGAGCTCAGAGGCAGAGGAACAAGAGGAGGAGGAGAGGACATGCAGGGATGAGGATGCTGAGTGGATCCAGTCTACTGTGAAGGTCTGAATGTTTTTATCTCTTTTTCAATGGGCAAACATGAGCGGACTGAACATGCTTTATGACTGCTTATGGGTGGTTTAATTCTCTGTTTTGCCAGAGTGAATGTTGAATGAAACAAAGGATGAACCACAGATGAGTTTGACAAACAAGCTGAAGTTTCATGTTGATGAAAGTCATTTAGAGGAAACTGTGGGGTCTGTGAGAACTGGAGAGTATGAATGTGAAAGATTATTGGGTCTAAGGCACATAAAACTTGGCACAGTAAGATAAGAAAACTAATGACTGCTAGTTGACCAGGAAAGGAATTAGTTATGAACTACTGTTTAAGCAGAGAATGACAGAGAAACTATATAAACCCAAGGACTGAATGAAGAACTTACTCAGAAACAACAAAGCAACTGCTAGTTTACCGGAACATTTATTAGTAACTAAAAGATGCTTAAACAGGGATCAAATGAGCAACAAAGTGATAGTTAACAGGGCAAAATGAGGAACTTACTGCTAGTTAACCAAAGCAAAAAAAGACTTAAACGCTGTTCAACCAGGGAATGAATGAATTACTAAAGGCTAGATAATGAGGGAGTTGTTGCTTGTTAACCAAGACATTTATTAGTAACTGACTGCAAGTTAACAGGAGAAAAAAAACTACTGACTAAATGCTTGTTTTTCCAGAATGAATGAGTAACTGACAGACAGTTTACTCTCTGAGGTCTACGGGTATTTTCTTGAGTTTTATATTATTTTTAATTCATGTTTTTAAGGTACTTGCCGATAACAAAACGTCCAACAAGTGTTTTATATCAACATTTTCAGGACAATCAGCTTTATGGAGACTGAGGCCCATGTTTGTCCTAGAGTAATTTAAACCCAAATTCTGAATTTTGAAATCTGATCTTTGAAAATGTTTGAATCTCTTTTGAAAGCATGACTTCACTCATGTTAATTGTTTTGGCACTTGAAATAGGTTTACCTAAGTCTTAGCTTCACAAAAGTGGTGGAATATAGGAATAAAATAATAGGTAAGTGTAGGAAACACGTCTAAAATGAAATGTCATATTGTGTTTTTAGCATGAATGTTGTCTGTATTATTGTATCTGCAGACAGGGGCGTAGCCAGGGATTTAGAGCCCCTAGAAAGGATATTCCTCAGGGCTCCCCTTAGCCGGCTAGCAAAGCAACAAATGTTGCATCATTTTTACAAATATATATGCATTTTGATGTATTTTTTAACATAATTTCCCAATTTATGAGCAAATTTTTTTACTATGGCTAAATTACATTGACTTGCATTGTTTTGTGGTGCTGGACCACACTATTCAGACATTTTTAAGGGAGGGGCCCCCAGAATTGTACTTTACTCTATTTGATACACACTTTCAGTCTGTTGACTGATTCATTCAGTCCTTTTGATACAATAATGACTAATTATTAAAAGAAAAAAAATTAAAAACACACTTTTCATTGTAGGCATATGGAAGCCCATTTCAGCAAATTAAAAAGGAAAAATGTGGAAGTAAGGAAATTTAAAAAAAAAAGAAATCCAAAGTCATAATTATAAGATCATTATTTAAAATTATGAGATAAAAAAAAAAATAATTTAAAGATATAAAGTTAAAATTATAAGATAAAAAGTCATCTAGTCAATTATGACTTTTTAGGTCATAATTTTGACTTTTTAATTCATTATCTTAACTTTGTATCTCATTATTATTATTTTTTCTCTCTTATTCTGACTTTTTACATCATAATCTGACTTTTTATATCATAATCCGACTATTTATATCATAATAATGACTTTTTTATCTTATAATTATGACCTTTTATTTCATTATTATGACTGAGAATTTCTTCTCAAGAATTTTTATTTGACCCAAATGGGCTTCCATACAGGCATCTCAAGGGCCCCTCCCTACTGTGAGCCCTGGGAATCGGTACCCTTTCCCCCCCGTGCTACGCCCATGTCAGCAGATATTAACTTAAAAGGCAATTATCAGTATCGGCCGATAGGTGGCTGTTAATGATATCAGCAGATATCAAAATTTCTGCCTACATTGAAAACCGATATTTTGGTAGTGAACATCTGTGTTTTTGTTGTCTGTGGATTTTTTGCCCTTTGTAATTATAAGTTTGTAAAGTTTTAGGCTGGACCAACAGACCTACGCCAGTTGAGGTCTTTTTCTTTATTCATTCTTAATCTTTAAATGTTAAAGTGTGATTTAAATATTTCAGTTTGTTTCTTTGTTCATATTCAATAAAACGTGTTCAAAGGACTGAAGTTTTAGGTATGAAAAATATACTTAGATATCAGTATTGATGTGTGTATCAGCTAAAATTAATCTTTAAATATGGCCATATCAGGTATCAGCAAAAAAACAATATCATGCATGCCTAATCCCAGTAAAGCAGGTACTTCATAGACTTTTTGCCACCATTTTTGTCCAGACACACATTCACTGACGCTTTTGGATCCTTTTGAAAACCACTGTTTTAGTTAACCAGGGTAAAAATAAGTCACCTTCTGATAGTTAACCAGGGAACTACTTAGTAACTTAATCATCAAGGACAAATTAGTACATAACTGCTAGTTAACTAAGGAAGAAATTCAGAATAAACTGATAGAGAACTAACTGTTTGTTAACCAGGGAACAAATAACTTAATATGCATAATATTCGATGGTGAACATTTCTCATCATTGTCTGTGTTTCATTTGATCTCTTTGGTTTCTAGAAGCTGTCAGACTCTTCTCCATTCAGCTCTCTCTACATTTAAATCTTTCAATTAGACTCTGGATGATATTCTGACATCTTACTGTCAAACTGTCTGAAGTGCACAGAGGATTATCCCACACTTCTCTCTCAGACGTGATGCATTCATGTAGTTGTAGCTGCATACTGCAAGTACATTCACTCATCTGCATTATTTTTAACATAAAAGCCTTCAGAAATTAATGAAAACCAAAGCAAAACTTCACTGTTCCATCCGTCTTTTGTTCCATCCTTATCCTGTGCAGGGACACACAAGGCTGGAGCAAATCCCAGCTGTCACAGAGGCTTCCTCCTGCAGATCAAAGTCAAGCTCATTAGGTTAACTGTAGACTCGGAACCAGACAGGATCCTTAAGATGTAATCTAACTTTTATTTGGACAAGACTCATTCAAAAAATCTGGTAAAGACTATAAAAGACGAGTCCATGGAGAAGTTGTCCACCAAACAAAGGCTCAAGTCCTTGATGCATATTCAGTATGTGCTGCAGGTTCATCTCCTGGCCTTGACCCTTTGGTGCATGTCCACTCCACTCCCTCCTCCCCTCTTCACACAGCTGTGCTATTAATACAGGCATAACGCCTAAAAATACTCGTTAAGAACACAAGAAAAACAAGTGACTCATAGTGATAAACGAGACAAGAAATTCACTGACAAAGCAGAACATAAATATAAAATCATGAAAGGTCATAAGATTTTAGAGCGTCACGTACAAAAACAAGGCCTCTACAGGTTTTCCCTTCCGGCTTTTTAAAAACACTTTAAAATCCCTGAAGGGATTTAGGCTAGACAGCTTCAGTTCCTGCTGCAGGGTGTCCCAGGTTTAAAGGAGCTGAGTTAGAGGGGGACAATTTACCGAGTCTGTTCAGACTGAGGGCAGGAAAAAGAGTAAGAAAGCTCTGTAAGCACAGCACTGTGAGGTGTGGTTCGACAAAAAGCACATTTTATGCCTGACCTCATTACATACAAAATCAATGGAAACTGGCAAATCTGTGCCAGGCATTGGGAATTATGATGCATGAATCACTCAAATTCAAGTTTTTCATGCAGCTGCAGTCGCTGAAAAATTCAGCTCATGTAAGAAATGCATACATCTCAGTGCCATGAAAGGTTTTCAGCTCTGAGACTTTACCGAAGAACTGGAGTTGCATCTGAAATGGTTGATTAAAAAGTTTGTTAAAGAAGGTATTTGTTCCTCCTTTTGCTGTACTTTTAATTTGTTATTAGTCTGCATCCTGATCCCAAACACCTGCAGATGATCCAAAATGTACTAATACAACTAGTGCTCTATATAGGTTGGATGTTTTACCCTTTTATTGATTTTATAAATCAATCATGATTAATATAATTCGGCTTTTATGACCCAAAAAATTTAAAAAACTGTTTAATTTCAAAGTGGAAACACATTTCTACAAAGTGATGCCAGTTGAGTACAAATATGTAAGGTAAAACTAGTGAATGCTGTGCTGTGAAGCATCCCCACAGCATGATGCTGCCACCACCATGCTTCACTGTGGGGAGATGGTGTGTTTGTGGTGATGTGCAGTGTTTGGTGTCTACTCTGATGGCCAAAAAGCGTCATTCCAGTCTCATCAGACCAAAGAACTTTCATCCACTCGACCCAGGAGTCTCCCACATGCCTTCTGGAAAACTAGTAAAGATTTAATCTGAGTTTTCTTCAGCAGTGGCTTTCCCTTTGCCACTCCCATGGTTTTGACTGGTGAAGAGCCCGAGCAACAGTTGGTGTCTGCAGTCTCTCCCATCTCAGCTGCTGAAGCTTGTAACTCCTTCAGAGTAGTCATAGGTGTCTTGGTGGCCTCTCTCACTAGTCTCCTTCTTGCACAGTCACTCAGTTTGTGATGACGGCCTGATGTAGGCAGATTTACACATGTGCCATATTGATTCCATTTCTTGATGATGGATTTAGCTGAACTCTGGGGGATGTTCCATGATCCATCCACTGGTTTACACTTTTCAATAACCTTTTCTCTGAGTTGCTTGGAGTGTTCTTTTGTCTTCATAGTGTAATGGTAGCGAGGGATATTGATTAACCAGAGACTGGACCTTCCAGACACAGGTGTTTTTATACTACAATCACTTGAGACACAATCACTGCATTCAAGTGATCTTCATTTCACTAATTGTGAGACTACTAGACTAGATTGACTGGACCTCTGCTGGATTAGGTCAGTCACTTTAAAGGGGCTGATTTTTTATACAGTCATATATTTTACAATAATAATAACCTTTTCTCTGATTTGCTTGGAATGTTCCTTTGCCTTCATGATGTAATGGTAGCCAGAAATACCTTTTAACCAGTGACTGGACCTTCCAGACACAGATGTCTTTATACTACAATCATTTGTGATGCATTCACTGCACTCAGGTGAGCCTCATTTCATTAATTATCCAGGACTACTAGCGCCAACTGGTGCTGGTCATTAATGGCTTTCATCTCCCTCCACTGGTTCTTTGTCTCATCCTGGTGCAAACATCTTCCTGCCAGAGTCTTTACCTTTAAGACAAAGCTGCTGAAGACTAAAGGCTTTGTCAGGAACTCCTATGCATTTAATCTTCATGCTTCTGATGGATGTCAGTAACATTAACGATGGCCTACTTGATGGCATTGATGCTGATAAGAACAATTATAATGATGATGATATTGATTATGAAGCTGTTGATATTTATGATGCTTAATAAGGGAAAGGTCAATTCTATGAATCTCATTTGTCACCTCTGTGCACTGCCTGTCTGTGCTTGTTTACAGCTGGACTTGAATCTGTTTGTGGTACTGGCTGATGTTGTGCCCCCCTTCCTAGATCCTTGCTTGTGTCATTCCCTTTTTAAGATGTAAAACCCCAATTCCTAAAAAGTTGGGGCACAATGTAAAATGTGAGAAAAACAGAGAGCAATAATTTGCAATACCCATACAGTATTTTATTCACAATAGAACATAAACAACATATCAGATGTTTAAACTGAGGCTCAAAAAGAAAGTGGGACTTATGAAAAACAGCTGAAGGAGCATTTTGCATCTAATTAGATTAATTAGTAGCACTTACGTAACATGACTGGGTATAAAAGGAGCATTTTAGAAAGACAGAGTTTGTCAAAAGTAAAGATGACCAGAGATTCACCAGTCGTTGAGAAATGGGGTTTAAAAATCATGGAACAATTTTTAAAAAGTTTCTCTTTGGAAAATTGCACAGACTCCACCATACACAGTCCATAATATCATCAAAAGATTCAGAGAATCTGCAGAAACCTGTGGGCAAAAGTAAAGGTCAAAGGTCAGCATTTGAAACTCATAATTTTTGAGCCCTCAGGTGGCGCTGCATGAAAAACAGACATGATTCTGTACCGGAAATCATTGCATGGGCTCAGGAACACCTCTAGAAATCACTTTCTGTCAACACAGTTCACCTTTCCATCCACAAATGCAAGTTAAAGCTGTATCACGCAAAGAAGAAGACAAATGTGAACAGGATACAGAAACACCAAAAGTTCAAAAGCCTGCGTCTCTGATGGTATGGGGTTGCATTAGTGTTTACGGCACAGGCAGCTTACACATCTGGAAAGGAACTATCAATGCTGAAAAGTAGATAGACGACACCTTTTTTACAAAAGGCCTTATATATTTCAACAAGACAATGCTGAACCACATACCACATCATCACAACAGCATGGCTTCACAGTAGAACAGTCCCGGTGCAGAACTGGTCTGCCTGAAGTCCAGACCTTTCACAAATACAAAACATATGGAGAAAACGAGCAAGGACACAGGACTGTTAAGTAGTGTTAATTCTGACAGCACTTTTTAATTTAGTTTTAGTTAATAGTCTTTTGCCAAAAATATCTTTTAGTTTTAGTCATAATAGAGTAATCTAAATTGTTTTAGTTTTAGTCTAGTTTTAGTTGACAAAACTTCCCAACATTTTAGTCGACGAAATTTATAGTTCATTTAGTCGCCTCATTGAATCCCTCTCTAACTTACCCCACCACCATGCAGCAAAAGCAGCTGTGATTGGATCTCCCCCGTATCTCATCCTACCTTTCCACACAGCCAAAGTAGCTGTGATTGGATATACAGTATGCCTAACTTGCCCCTACTTACTACATGACGAAATTAGGTCTGATTGGATAAAGTCTCTGTGAATTATTTTTGTCTAGTTTTTATTTGTTGACTAAAGTCTCAGTTAATTTCGTTTTAGTTTTTGTCCATGTTCACTTGTTTTTATTAGTTACTGTCTTGTTTTCGTCAGGGGGAATCAAGCTATTAACGAAAACTATAACGAAAATAATTAGTCAACAAAATTAACACTGCTGTTAAGCAGCTAGAATTCTACCTCAAACAAGAATGGGACAACATTCCTCTCCCAGAGTTTCAGCAACAGATCTCCTCACTTCCCAGAGATTTGCTGACTGTTGTTTCAAGAAGAGGGGATGCCAGCATGGGAAAAAATGGCCCTGTCCCTACTTTTTCGAGATGTGTTGCTGCCATCAAATTCAAATGAGATAATTTTCATGAAATGGTCAAACGTCTCTGTTTCAACATCTGATTTATTGTTTATATTCTATAATACATGAAATATAGGTTTGTGAGATTTGCCTACTACATAGTTTTTATTTACATTCAACACAGTGCTCCAACTTTTTTGGAATTTTGGTTATACATTTATTTGGACTGATGATATTTTATTTGATCTTTTAGAAAGCAGTTATGCCCTAGCTGAATGGCAACAAATCATGGCCAATCACCAAAACAATCCCCTGTGGTTAATACAAAATCTAATCCAAAAAAAGCTGGAATGTGTGTCTGTATTTTACGCATCCTTACAGCATGCATGTTGAATAAAAACTACCAAAACAAACAGTTTAGACAATGAGATTCTGCTTTGGTCGGATCCATTTATGCACCCTCAGTAGATCGTATAATCTTTAGAGAAATATGTGCTGAAGTCGAAGGATTTTACCATCAAATGCACTCCTTATTTATTGGTGTGGTGATTAGCAAATGGCTCTAGATGAAACGGTTTGATCTAGGATTTAGATCTGCTTAGAAATTCATCAGAGCACTATTTCATGCAGCATTAGAAATCCTGCACAAACAATTAGACTCTGCATCAGCCCCCTGACTGTGTAATCTATATCGAACACATCTCAGCTGAGTAAAGAGCAGCTCCAATGGAGGCTGGAGAAGAGAAAATCATTGGGCTTTGAAGCAGCTCTGCAGGCCTGCTATTTTTTAATCTGCATGCTCGGCTCTGCTCTTGATGAACAGTACAGAAAAGTGCCTTTGAGTCAGATTGTTTGAGGTTGTTTTTTTGCCCACTTGAAAGCTGGTTCAGATCAGAGACAGATCTTCAGAAGGAGAGGAGGGACTGCTGCATGAGCAGATCAATACGCAAAAAAAAAAAAAAAAAAAGCAGCACTCTCATCCTACGGAGCAGCATGCTGACTCGTCTCTGGCTCACACTGTAAGCTTTTATGCTCCAAGACTAAAAGACCAACAACGAAATCATTACTGCTATTTGTGCAAATTTTCTCTTGTAATGTAATGACTGACTTACAGTGTTTAAAATCATTAGAAGTTTTCTAAAACTAATCTTTGGACACAAAAAAATGATTAATTTTGTTTTTATTTCCAATCTGCCACAAGTAGAGAGCCATGTTTACCATGTTTTAGCAGATATTCATCATCACCAATAGAATATGGTTGCTGCTTGAAGACCTTGACTGAGACTAAAAACTGGTCTTAAACTTCAATTATTGTGATACTGCAGAAAACAAGACTTGTTAAAACCTAGTATATAGATGACCCCAATTATCTGGAATGCCTGTTGAAAAGCCTGACTGAATTATGAGTTCTGGCTGAGTGATTAGTTTCTGGGATGTGTAATTGTGCTGTTGCTTATGTCTGTGGGTTGAGAATTGAAGGATCTTTAAAGTTTAACTGAAAGCCCTGTCGGCAGGAAACAGCTAACCTGACACACCACATCGACTCATTTACATTGCATGAATATATTTGACATTCATTCAGGAAAGCTCCCATGGAAAATGGGAGCTACAAAATCTTCAGAAGGTGATTGGAGGAGCATTTTGTCTCACATTCATGACAATTGTCACAATCATATTGACAAATGAAGTAGTTTACATGCGTAGTGTGCACGCGCTACTCTTGTGCTGCCTTAGATTGTTAATGGCGGAGCTTCATGTGAAATTGCTGCCAAGGTAGCTAGGGGGGCGTGCAAAAACATCTTCTCTGCCAAGACAAGCTTCCAGTTTGATTAGTTGCATTTGTTTTAAAAGGAAACGTCATCCAGTTCCGATTAAACTGCCGCTTTCCTCTAGCTACATTCAGGCTAACGGCTACTGCGGCAGCAGCCCCTAGATGCACCGGAAAACCCCACCATAACGGTTAAAATCCCATGGCGAAACAGAGCAGGAAAAGAGCAAACATCTTTTCTGTCACGGATCGCTTTCAGTGTTGCTCTCTGTGCTTGTTTTAATAAAGACCTGTTGTCCAATTCTGACAAAAGTGCCTCTGTGGCTAATTCCGAGCTAATCACTCCACTAGCAGCCATTGTACACAAGCATTCACACAAGAAGTTAACCCTTTCCCCCGTAACTATCACATACTCATGCCGAACCAGGCTGGCAGAAGAGCGAAAATGCCTTTCACAACATGAAAAGCTTTTTGAGCTGCTTTTATTCTTTTTTCAAACAGAAATGTGGCCCAGTTCCAGTCAAATGTATGCAATGCCAAAGCTTTATCCGAGGTATTTACAGCACTGGATGCCATTTCAGTACAACTAAACCCCACCCACAAGGCAACCCTGTACGTACAGCTCTGAAAGTAGCAGTCACTCAGTCAGCAACAGACCTCGGTAGTGCCAATAGTAAGACCGATAGTAAGATTAGTAAGACCGACCTCGGTAGAGCCAATAACGAATGTTTTATCATTTTAAGCATGTAGGATCAAAAAGTATAAAGTATCAAAATTTTGGCAACCTCACAAAGATGTGCAGCAATTTATTGATATAATCTTTGTAGAAATCCTGTTTTTGGGTGTTTATTTTAACATGTAACATAAATTCTGTCACTTACTGTTACATTAAACTGCAGGTAAAGTCTCAGCACTCTTTAGATCACAGTCATGATGCTGAGTTGCTTCAACATTGCAGTATGTTGAATTATAACCCATTTCTTCGTAAGTATTGCAGTTCTCTCCTGTAATCCCAGAGGCTGTACGACCTTAGGCAAAGAACGGTCTGTTTCTTTGCTGTAGATGATTTCTGGATTTTGTACAAAGTGTAATAACCTTTAATAGAGTGAGTGAATATCATCTCTCTCTTTAGCTGTTGTGTGATGAATCAGGCACAAACATAAGGGGATGCTGGTGAATGTTGGCCTTTTGGTTAACTTTGGTACATTTACTTTTGCCTACATGTCGATTAATGCACACCAACCCTTAAGACTGCCTGGCTCAGAGATTCTGTCTGCTCTCCTTATAGTAGCAGCTGTTTCTCATCTTATCTCTCTCTTATTTAACTTGTTCTTTATTTTCCTCCTGTCTGTAAATATTTCAGCCTGACTGTGACTCATCTCTGCTAAATGCCAACAAGACACAGATAAGGAACATCACACTGCAGACTATTGATGAGGTCCTCACTCTTATTAAAGGTTGGCAGTCTCTTATTGTGTGAGGGTCGTCTGTGTCTAAAGCAAATAAAATGAGTCAGGAATCTTTGAATCTAAGAGTAGAACAGACTTTTAAAGATGCCTAAAGAGTCTTTGAGACAAACGATGTGAGCAGTCAGCAATGAGACGTAACTCTGACTATGAAAACACCATTTATATCACCATAATGAAAGACAATCGCAACATCTAATGACCAGGTCAGACAACTTCTGTTTTTGTCTTTCACGATGGCCAACGTTTCAGACTTAGCCACAAAAATCTCATCCTTTCTTGGCTGACAACCAGCAACTCTCCAATCATGTATCTGCTGTCTTTGTGCACAAGTTCATTTGCCATCAGAGAACGGGTCAAGGAATGTCGATCATGGCTGCAACAGAAACGATTGTGGATTACATCAACAAGAGAACAACCATAGGCTGTAGAAAGAATTGGACAAACCCCGTGTGATGTCAGCTGTCTGCTTACAATAGGCGGACTCAAACGGCTCTTGAAGCCAATCTGCGGCGGCTTCCATATTGAAATCGCAGTCTCAACCAAACTTTGGGTCAACCTAACGGCCCGCCCACTAATCGTGACCTCCTGTCAGCTAGCTAGCCAGCATTCTGGTTGACAGGAACATAGCTTCTGCCTGTTGCGCTATCTGTCAATCAAATGAGATGCATCAATCAGTCGCAGTGAGGTTTTTCCTAAATATAATCCAAACGGTTGTGGTACAAATAAACTCACCCCCCGTACAGTGAGAGCACATGAAGACACTACCTAATGAGACACGTTTGGTGTTTTGAACCAGGCTGTAAACCAGTTTATTTCTACAAACTGGCTGTTTAGCAGGTGTCCAGACAGGACTTCTGGTGTTCAGCGAGCCTTAAAGTGGACACCCATTATATTGCAATTTATTTGCACTTCACTAAAAATGGAACAAACACGACCATAAACCAACAAACTGTAATGTTTGTTTTAAAAACACTAAAAATGAAAGAGTAACCTTTGCATTTTGAAAAAGAACAATAAATTTAAAATACTTTTTAAATATGGCGCTATGCATCATGGGATTGATGGCCAGTCACCACAGTAAGCTTCTGTTTCAGCCTGTTGGCACTTTTTGGGCCAAAGTGGAGAGAAAACACAACGCAAGAATGTATGAAAGGTTAAATATCGCCATGTGCTCCTCTTACATCCTACTGCTTATTTTGGTCATCCTCAACAACAACAGAGAAGATAAAGAAACGGACGAAGACGTTTTTGATATGCCCATTTTAACCAGTTCAAACCATTCCCGCCTATATATCTGCCCCAGTTAACCAATTTTTGCCAGTTTTAAAGCACTTTTTAATCCCCTTTTACCACTTTTTATGCCTGTTTTTGCCATTTCAACCCATTTTTGCCACTTTTTGCCACTATTATCAAATTTATGCCACTTCTAACCCATTACTGCTACTTCTAAAATCCAATTTAACAACCTTTCCCACCACTTTTTTGGGACTTTTTTTTTTTACTATTTTAATTCTGTTTTTAAGAAAAGGGGTTTATATTTTTATTTATTTTATTATTATTTATTTTATATTTTTGACTATATACTACAGCACAAATGACTTAAAAAGATATCTGTTTCTATGTTAAGAGTGGTTATTATTCATGTTAAATATAAAATATGGATATGGATATCTTGCTAACTTTTTTGGGGGTCGCAGGCTGAAAAGGTTGAGAACCACTGTACTAATGGACATGGACAAAGTTAAAGGTAGTGTTTACAATGAAAAGGTTCACTTTGCTACAGGTTGGGCAAAATACATGTGTCCCCATTTTTGTATGTTATGATAACAATATTAAATGTTTTTTGTCCACTAAGAAGGAAATGTCCCCAGCATTCATCTCAGAAATCTGGTCACCTTACCAAAAATGGCCCAGTTATCTTATTTTTAATGGCAACTTAAGTGGCCCCCTCAAATCTGCTCTTGAAAACCTTCCTGTTTGTCATCCCCCCAATAGTGAACTAAGATTAATGGCCTTGGTTTCAGGAAATAAACGATAAAAATAAACAAAACCAACAAATAACTATTGAAAATAAACAATGGTTAATTAAATTAAAACCAGAATAAAATGTAATCTAAAGACAAATCACACAATATAACTTTGATTTCATGTGCCCCTCCAACTACACAACTGGCCCCAGCCTGGCCCCCCTAAACATGTAGGTCTAGAACCGCCACTGACCCAACATCAAATCAAAGTTAAATTGTCAGTTAAAGCTCGGCTTGGCTTCGTCTAGTATTCAAATTTGACTGAGATAAATGTGCCAAAAAATTCAGGAGGGGGGTAAATAATTTTCACAGCCCTGTAGGCTGGTTAGATTGTTTGCTGTAATATGTGATAAACAGAACGCTGTTGGAGACACTTTTCTCACTAAACAAAGAATCTACTAAAACAGAGAGGTGTTGATTGGCTCATCATAGCAAATCTCACATTCTCTATCTGCTGTTGCCAAGAAATCAGATCAACTTTTCACACTATTACAGTATAAACACATATAAAGAATGCATATAATAACAAATAAAAGTGGTAACACACTTTGTTGAACTCTGACACCCTGTTTTATTATAAACACGCTGTGGACTCCCACACCATCCTCCACAACAACTCTGTTGTTTTGGATGATAAAAATAAAGTTTAACTCCCACAATATGAAACTGACAGGATTTGAATTGTTTTGTATTTACTAAACATGAGCAGACAGTATTTTAGTACATTAGCACCATAAACCTTGTCCACATTAATGACAGTAATCCAGTCCACATCAGTAATCTGGGCTGGTGGTGTTTTTCTGTGCAGATTTTGTCTACATCTTTATTACATGTAAAAGAAGCAGTGTTGGTCATTGTACACAGAGGTTTTTACGTGGCTATTTACTTTTGTCCACATTTTTTGGACGTGAACAGGTGGAGTGTCAGACAGGCGTATACCACGTTAATTCAGACATCACTCCATCCACATGGCTGGCGTTCATTCTATCCCTATTTCAGTGTCCGTGACTGTTCGCTTCTTTTTTGAGGGATCCATTACAGACAGAGAGAGGTCTTTGGTTTGCTGGGCGGTGCAGGATCACGCCAGGGTTGTTCATATGATGCAGACTAACTCTGGTGTTACTCTCCTGTGATCCCTCTGTAGAGCTGGCCCTAACACTCAAGTGTTTTTCAAAGCTAAGGATTTGAATGATATACTCTTTGATAACACACTTGTTGCGAATTAGGCATACCGGTTTTATTGTTGGAGTGTGCAGTAAATTACATTATTAAATTATTTTTTGTGTAATCATAAACAGCAAGATTTTATAAGGCCAGGTTCCTCAGCATGGTCAGGATGAAAATGATAATGATTACTTCCATTAACCTCTACTCCAGTCGCTACTGCACGGATGCAACTCTTAACAAAGACGGAAATATAGTAAAATTGTAGTTGGGACCACATGAAGGTTGCCTTTGGGTTGGATTTGGTCTGGGAGCCACCAGTGGAATAGTCCAGGGTTATGAATTGCTTTGCCTCTATCATGACTGACAGGTCACTAAAGCTTGTAACATCAGATCCAAGAGGTTACTGATAGTTCACAGATAGCTCAGGAGGGACTTTGGTCACCTGGAGGCCCCAGAAAGTGACCATGTGGGCCACTTTCACTCATATCAAGTTAAATGAGTTAACATAATATCTTTCTCTGTAAGGCAAAAAATCACCCAGAGAACTACAGGACATACCCAAATCTAAAATACAATATCCAGTTATCTAACAGTACTTCGCCACCTTTCAGATCACCTCTCAAACTTACCAAACCGTATTACTTTGTCACGTCTCTAGGCCAGATTTCACATAATAGAATAAAAAATATATATGCTCACTTTGGATGCAATATCTAATCTTCTGCCACAAATCATACCTTTTTTATTATTTAGTGCATGTCATTTTCTACTCAATGACTCAACCTGTGCTTTGTTACCTCCACCAAGGAGGTTATGTGATCGGGAGGTTTTGTTAGTTTGTTTGTTAGCAACATAACTCAAAAAGTTGTGGACGGATTATGATGAAATTTTCAGGAAACGTCAGAAATGGCATAAGGAAGAACTGATTAGATTTTGGGAGTGATCTGGATCACCGTCTGGATCCAGGAATTTTTTAAAGGATTCTGTACTATTGGGAGATAGAGCTAATGGTGGAGGTCTGCGCTCTCCAAGTGCTTTTCTAGTTTCAGTATGTGTACGGATCTACCTACAGTAATTTGTTTGCTATAAGGACATTTTGGGCATGTTTGAAGGGCTTTGTTGCTGCTGTTGGCACCAGGGGATCTTACTAAAGATTTTTTACAATGATAAGTATATTTTGATGCAATTTAATTGACCCTTGGCCCCCTATCTATATTCAAAATACATGTTTTAATCACTGACAGTAATTTTTTCAGCCCTGAATGTCTGCTCAGAAGTCCCAGATCTTTTAGGATGGTGAAAAGTCGTTCCGATGGACAATTGTAAAGAGAAAAAGACAATAGCAAACAAATGAACCTTGCTGTTCAAAACATGAACATTTTATTTTTGTAGCTGAGTCGACCTTTTTAAAGAAAACAAAATCCAACACTTAAAGGATGTGTTTCAGAATAATTAGTTGGACTTTTATTTTGATTGATCAACAGGCTCAGTGCTTGTCTTACACACAGTGTGCAACTGATTTTGTTATTCAACTGATCATATTAGTGATAAAAAAACAACACATTGATCACTCACCTTGAGCTGAATAAACTTGTTTATGCCTCCGTTAGTCTCAGTGGAGTGGAGCTCCAGGCTGTAAATAACAGACGGACGATGGTGTTTGTTTATTCTGCTAAATGAGTCAATTTGATGCTGAACGGACTGCTTCAAACTTCCTTCTCTACTTTTAAACGTTCTCTCCTGAGACTAAAACATGGGGACTAAATATTATAATGAGAGTATGTGTTTCTAATCAGTGTAGTGTATATATGGTTGTATATAACTGATGCTGCAGCCTGGGTGTATACTATAATTGAGTCAGACTGATTCGTTCACTTGATTCCTTATTGTTTTTGCTGATTGTGTATGTGGCTGTGATTGTTTTGACTCCATTTAAACGTGTGCTGGATGATAAAGTTTGCCTCTGTAGGGGGTGAGCTATACACCAATCAGAGAGATGTGATTAAATGCTAATTTATTCAAAGAAATAAGAAAGATGTATGCATATAAAAGTATGGATTTGCCTTCATTTGTCTGATTGCTTCAAAGCCTGCATATATATTGAAATTAACATTTTTTCAGCGTGATGAAACAAACTTTATGTGTTTAAATCCTGCAGAGAAAGCTGAATCGCAAAAGCAGACGTGTTATTGATCCCAAAGCACTTGTATGCTTTTTTTCTTTGGTGTTTCTAAAGCAAAGCAGTCAAAACTCTTCATACTTTATTCGTATAAAATTAGACACTCTTTCCCATTGATCCCTCCCATTTAGCCCCAATAAAATCCCTTTAAATGTGCAGCTTTACCATGACAAATATGGACAAGTTTAAGAGGATTAACTCTGTATTTTAGCACATTTCTCCCTGGAATTTTCTGCCGTGTTTTTGGAAGGAGAGGCGCCTCCATTAAGCGTGACAAACTTACACCGCGTTGTTGTTTCTGTCTTTGATCATGAGAATAATTGGATTAAACTCATTACATGCCCAGCAGAATATTACACTTGTGCTCCGTTAAAGTGTGCACACAGTGATTTCTGATAGTCGTTTGCCTCCGGCTGCTTCCATTACAACACGGCCGTGTAAGCATCTTAACGTAATTATTACTTTGATTATGGCCATATTTTTTGTGAATTGATATCGAGATAAGACATGAATTTTGATGAATGTTGATTGCCTGCAGGGAAACAAGCACATAATTATTATTTACTCTGCCAACAAACGCAGTATGCAAAACGGAGAGAAAATGGGAATATTAAGTGAGGGAACAGCTTGATTAAATTATTTTCCAACTCTGAGTACACACAGTAATTAGATTATAGTGAGAACAGAACTGGAGCTAGTCAATGATGGCTGCTGGAAACAGGAGGCATGAGGACTTAGAGAGATGAGGGGTTTCATTTCTGAAGTTTGAAAAAGTCATGTTAGGCCACATTTATGTGAAAATAATCCACTGAAGATGGAACCTCTTTTTCTTTTGGTTTTCAGACAGAAATATTTTAATATTTTTATGTTTTGTTTTTTTTAACATGTCGAAATAAACTTCACAAACTAATAGCAAGATCTATGCACACACGACTAAAAATGACTAAAAACGCTGAATGCATGCCAGCCTAGTAGTTGGTATCACTGTAACTTTCTGATGAAAGAACACAGATATTGTGTTGGATAGATGCTTGTATCTCTCACATGTACAGTAAATTGAACTAAAAAACTCACTAAATATCTGCATTTTGAGTAAATTTGGGTTTATAAACTCACCAGGAGGCCACCATGTTTTGGCCTGCATTGGCACAATGATGTCTCAATGCCGTAGCGCTCCTCGCCGTCCTATGCAGTAACCACTGTTTCAGACTGGCAGCTAGTGGTAGGGCTGCATCTCAGAGACGCTGCACGTCTCACACACTGAGAATTTTGAGATTTGAGCTCTCATGTATGTGTTTTTTTTCCTTGCACCATGATCAGTCAAACTAGGCAGGAAAATGGTAACTACAGAGGCATATTCACCTCGTAGCAAATGTGCAAGTCCACATCGGTAGAATATGTTTGAAATCAGTTTCTTGATGAACCAGATGAAGCCCACGAGCTAAAATATGTCTCTTTAATAAAGTGGTAAAAATTACTCAATGCCAGTCTGAAAAACCAGTGACTGCATATGCTGCATTCCAATGAACTCAGAAGTCAGATGGCTGAACTGGGATGATGTCACAGTCGTCTGATCAAACAGGTTTCCAGTTGCTAGCGGATGAGCCTTTAAACCAACACATTGCGCAATACTTCATGTATTAAAAGACTGTTTCTGCACACTACATGCAACCACAGGATGGTGCTGTGTCTACAATTTCTAAAAATGCACTGAGAAATAACAAAAGGTTCAGAAGACAGGTCCAAATCAAAGTTTTTACTACACTTAATACTTTGTGCCACCATGTTGTGATGCCAAGGTCAGGGTGCTCTGTGTAAGAACGAGTTCATGAGTTATAAATATGACTTGGAGAGACGTTCCATTTGTCACTTCCAGCCAGAAGTCGGAAAAACAAGTTGGAATACAAGTTACGATGACAAATGGAACACAGCAACGGCGAGGAGCGCTCCGGCTAAGTGACGTCATACACCACCAGCGCAGACCAAAACATGGCAGCCTCTTGGTGAGTTAATCAGCTCAAATTTACTCAAAATGCAGATATCACTGATATCTAGTGAGTTTTTTTTTTGTTCAATATACATATGAGAGATACAAATATCTATCCAAGAAGATGAACTTGTCTGATCATGCAGGGTTCTTTTTAAGCGAGCATCAGCAAAGTTACATTAATCTCTTTAAATGTATGCTTTGTCTGCATAAATCCTTTTCTAGAAACATTTATGCAGCATAGTAGAATGTCTAATTGAGTGTCACCAGTTAATTCAGCACCAGTTGAACCATGACACCTGGTCTTTTCATCAGAAAAAAATAAAAGTTTTAAGATGATGTGTGTAGTTACCTCTTGGACTTTAAAAAAGCATTTAAACATGTAATCAATTATTTTATGATGAATTACAACTTGATTCTAATTTTTTTAATGATGTCCATGGATTTTATAAAAGGTAAAAGGCCTCTCGTGGCCCACATGAAGTACCCCCAGGGCCCACCAGTGATCCCCAGTGCACACTATGGGAACGATTTTAAAATCTAAAACAGTGTGTAAAACAGTGGGAGACCACAGTCATGAGGGCTGTTTCAGACATTTTTACTCTATCTTATAATCCTCTGAGCACACACAAGTCGACTCAGCCAGACTGAAAGATCACACACCAGTCATCTGTAGTAACAATTTCCCGCTGAAGACTCCCACATAAGCAAGATCTCACAGAAACTCCCCTGATCACGTGTGACTTCAAAAGAAAAACAAACATAGAGGATAATCAGAATCCTCAGCTGTCCTGGCGTGCATTACAGTTCCACCACACTTTGCATTTACAGTTTGCAGTCTGGGAGTCTCCAGCATGGCAGGGAGTACTAAAATAATTGTTTTGACAATTTGCATAGAACCTCAACTCCAGACAGTGCTGCCCTGATTGTCAGGAGGGCATGTCTGTCTCAAAGAAAGCCTTAAATTCCAGTAGTGTGGCCAACCTTCCTGTGACAGAGAGGTAAAATGCTCCACATTAATTTCACACCAAAATATTAACAGGCATCTCTTTAACATTTATCTGTGACCACAGCAGAGAAAATGCTAAACTAACAAAAAAGACACTTAAGCATGAAATAGGTTTGATAATGGAAGTGTGATTTATCTTTGTGAGATGGGACTCCTCATGCATGAAAATGGTCAGGGCATTTGAGTGTGACATGGTTTGTTCTGCTGACCTGTTTGTTTTAAATGTCAATGAGCTGAGTTTGATTTGGTGTTATGATTTTAACCTCCACAATAAGGCTGCTCCAGTCAGTAGGCTGCAGCAATGTGCTCTAAGTCAGAAAAATATCATTAAAATTTTTAATCCAATTTACAGTAAATATCAACAGAATGTTAGTTTTTTATTAAAACTGTTCTTTGAAGGGGCCATAGAAGCAACAATGAAAGAATAGTGTAAAAGTACATGTAGAGTTAACACGAAACAAGATATCTGAACTCTGGCATGATTCTGGTAAAAATCTCACAATATCAAAACCTGTTTTAATGACTGCTAAACTTACCAAATCTAAAGGAAAAAACAAATTCAGATAATTTAAAAGAACAAAGATTTTTTTTTTTTTATTCTGCTGATTCAGCTTAACGAGTGGTTTGTTAGGGGCCCAAGCAACGACATCAGTCAGCGAGTTCCCTACTTTTTCTAGAGGATCTGTTTCTGTTGGAAGAATCTCTCATTTTGGGGCACAAACATGCTCAAGAACGCATCAAACTTTACAAAAAAGTTGTCCTGTCAAATCGTCAAATTTTGGCTCTTCTGGGCGATTCACAGGTTTCGTATTTTTCAAACTAGTCCGAGGGATTTTATCTGATCGACTGCAGATTTTTTTTGCTCATATAGGCTGGCCACACACTAGACCATTTTTTAAAGATTTATTTTTGGGCATTTTCATGCCTTTATTTGATAGAGGAAGGACAGTGGATAGACTCGAAAACAGGGAAGAGTTGGGAGAGACATGCAATAAAGGGCCACAGGCCAAATTCGAACCCGGGCCGTCCGTGGACATGGCCATCGCCTTAAACCACTCAACCATCTCCGCGCCCTCACTAGACAACTTTTAAATCTGAAACTATTTTAAAAACGTGGGAGACCACGGACATAAGGACAATTTCAAAAGATTTTTCATCTTTAATTGTCAGAAGGCACACACTAGACATGTCAGCCAGACCGTCAGATCACTGGAGACCTTTACGTATGATCCTGCTGGTGACACCGCCCCGTCTTCTCACAGTCATTGGTTGTTGTGGGTACTCCATCAGAGAGCACTACAACCTAGATTCAAGGTCTGGTAGGATACGATGCGACACCATACACATGCACATTATTTAGACAAATAATCGTTTGCAACAGGAGCCACTTGGGTTACGCCCCCACAATTGTCGGGGGAGGCAAATCTTGCCTCAAATCGGGCTTAAAATCCTGTAGTTTGTGGCCGGCCTTAGACAGCCTAGAGATCTGAAGTTGTGTGAATGGTGAGTTTTCACCATAGGACAGGGCCGTGACCAGAGCTCAGACTTAAACTGCTTTTTATTATTTTTTTTACCTTTTTGCAGTGAAAATACACCGATAATGCCGTTTGAATTTTTAGAGCTTAAGTCAATCATCACCAAACTTCACAGGGACAACCACACATTGATCCTGAAAATGTTCATACATGAATATATTATTTTGTCACAGCGCCCCCTTCTGTCAGCCAGCTTCATCTCACTTTCAAAATAAGGCATTCTAATGGTGCCAAATGACTTTGATACATTTAACTTTAGTAAAAAAACATCTGTGTTCTTCTGCTCTTTCTTTCAAGACAGCGGTATGACATAGCGCCACCTACTGGCAACAGGAAGTGAAACAAATAGGTAATTTCTTCAATGCTCCTATTGTGCTTAACCTATTGAGCTCTGATTTTGAAAGAAAGGCCTCAATAATTGGCCACAACACAGATATGTTTTATTGAAGGATGTGTCACTTGTGATGGCGCCAATTTAACAGGAAGTATGTGCAAATCTCATACCATACATCTGATTGCCTTCAAATTTCACATGTATGATCAAGGTCTGACCCTCTGCACATTCAAAGGTTAATTTCATTGTTTTGATGTAGCACCCCTACTGGCAACAGGGAGTCACACAATTGGACCTTTTTGTTTTTTATTGGCACGCAATTTGTGAGATACGTTTATTATACCTTATTATACGTACAGTTTGTGAGATTGTGCATCGGTGAGAGCCACAAGAAATCATTGTAACTCTTAGATAAAACTTTTGATTCGCATCAAATCGCACATGATTAAGGTCTGCCCGTCTACATATTTAAGTGTGTATTTAAATGTGTATTACATTATTACCTCCACCAAGGAGGTTATGTGATCGGGAGGGTTTGTTTGTTAGTTTGTTTGTTAGCAACATAACCCAAAAAGTTGTGGATGGATTATCAGGAAATGTCAGAAACGGCATTAGAAAGAACTGAACCTCACTGTTGGGAGATAAGGCTAATGGCGGAGGTCTGCGCTCTCCGAGTGCTTTTCTAGTTTTGCTCATGCACCACCTACTGCAAGAAAGCAGAAGCATAATGTCCTGTTTTTGTCTCATTTTACATGATAAATAAGAGTCCTAGGAGGATGGGTTGCTTACACTCAATTATTCCAGAACTCCCATGGTTGCAACACCCCCTAACACGTGCCAGGGTGCAGGGGCCCTTCAGTTCTGTTTGTTGTCCTTCTTTATACTTGCCCCCTGTCTTTGTGAGAGGTAGTGGGGTTTAAAAAAAACATTTCAGACCTCTTGGATCTGAGGATACAAAGTCTGTTCCATCTGGCCTCGCCTGACTCATGCTGCTGACTGGATGCTAGTGCTAAATAAATACTCCAGTCCACAAATTCCCCTTTGCAGTATGTGTAGTGCACATTTTGTACTCAGAAAGTTTAGAAAGCTTGAAAATGTCAGTACTGATTACCTGCAAATCATTTTATAAGGCCTGAAACATCTTTTCAGGAAGCACTGGATGGGCTAATGCTAACATGAGCAAACATCAGTGTTACGGTTTAAAATGTGACCCTGTGCACAGATGACTTTCATATGTTGATGTTGAAATGAGATGTTACAAACAGAGACAGTGCTCCTGAAAGCCCCTTGTACTGTCTGATGAGGATATTTTGACATTTTAATGAAGTACTAACTAAGAGGGATTCATGTAGACAGCTCCATAAGCATCAAGGCTCCTCATTTAACAGAGTCAGTGACATTAATGTTAAGTAGGCCAGTTCTTTATGGTAGTTTCTGTTACTTTTATGGCTCCTAAATGCATTTAATTGTTAACTTGAATGCATAGTACACTGATGTCAACAATGGCATTTCTGCTGTCCCCTGTACTGAGTGATGTCCTGATAGTGACTTTGGGACATGCTGCTCTGTAAACATTGAGTATTTTCTGTCTTATTTGATTGATAAACTATAACTCCAGTAAATAATGTAACATACAGCATAATATGAAAAGAAGGCGATCCTAGTTTGAGATGTAAGCAGAGCTGTAAGCTAGTTTGGAGCTGTGAAACGTTCTGTTGGCTCTGTGTTATCTGCTCTCATTAACACTCTCTGAAATGTTAGACGACTTCACGCCGTCTGTACTTGTTAACATCTTAACTGTGGAAAGCTGTGATTTCAAACACCCACGTAGAAAAACTCTCACTCTGCTTGTTTGATAGCTGCTGTTTAAACAGGAGAAGGTCTTTCAGGTCTTTATGTCAGGTATGACAGTGGTTACTTTTTCTTCCTTACATTAATAGTCTTGGTATGTTGACATTAAGTTTCACCTTTCCTGAATATCAGCTCAGCTTCTTTTAATAATACTATTACTGCTACATGATGGCTGCTGATGATAGCACAAAACAGATGAATTCTGGAGCGTCCTGCTGACAAATGAGGACATGCTGTCTGTGTGTCTGTGAGGTGTAATTATCATCAGAGTCAGGCTGAATTCTGCAGGATGCTGCTGCATCAGACCAGCTTAAGGCTGCTTGTGTAAGATTTCAAAACAATTTTTGACGTCAAGATCAGTGTCACGTAAGCAGTGTTGTTGCCACCAATTCTGCTGATTCATTCATACAGATCTGTTAGTGATCTTTTTATCTTAATTTATTGTAATGTTATCTTGACATAAGTGCACCAGTCCTCATAGCCCCGGATCATGAGAATGCAGTACAAACTGATCTGTGGACTGATTCTAGACAAGAGTTGGTGTACTGGGGTTTTCAGCTTATTCTGCTAACCTGACACACCAGATAGATTGTTTCACATATGTATTACATGTGATTCATTTCACATCCATCTAGGCAACATCCCGTACACAGTGTTAAGGGAAGGCGGAACCTTAAAGAAGCAAATCTCAGACAATGATTGGATGAAAGCTCTGTCAGTCGCATTCATTACAGGCCAATCAGAGCAACAAACATGGGAATTTGTAGACATGTGCCCCTACAGTATTAAACTACATGTAATTTTAGCAAGTAACTAAAAGAGAAAGGGCCATTTATAGAACAAAGGAAGGTCTTGTTTGAAGAAATTCAGAGCCCCTAATTAATAAGTCATTGCTTGAGTTTTGCAACAATAACTCCATAATGATGCTACACCAACCTGCACATCAGTCTCATGCTCCATTCTACCCTCACTTATGAACAAGACCCAGAGATACTTGAACTCCTTCACCTGAAACTGAGACTTGCTCCTCACCCAGAGGGCCCAATCCCCTTTTTTCTGGTAGAGAACCGTGGCTTCACCTCTGCTACCAAACTGTGCTAATCCACCAGGAGCAAATCCATCCAAATAACCAGAAAAGCATGCAAAGTTTAAGTTTAACTTCATCACACAACACAATGCACAGACTCTCAATAGCAAATCATCAATATATCAACATTACGTCTGTTCCTGTGGCACAAGCAAAAGGTCATTCGGAGGTCAGTTGGTCACAGAGCTACTATGGCACCATTGAGGAGGAAAAGTTAACTTTTGAGATGGAAGACTACAGAATTTCTGCAACTGACTGGCGACCAGTGACCAATGACAGCTGGGATAGGCTCCAGCCCCCCCCCCCCGACCTGGAACGGAATAAGGGGTATAGAAAATGGATGGATGGATGGATGGACCACATGAAATCACACATCCTCCATAGAAAACATACACCTTTTAACTCATAATGTGTTGGTCCATAAACGCACCAATCCATGTAGAGCAGATTGTTCCAAACAGGCAGAAAAACATGCAAAGCATTAGGTCAGCCTCAGCAACTCTAACTTTTGGCCATCTGAACAAGCTGTGGTGTTGACAAGTCATGAATCTGTTGTATGATATCCAGTGAAAATCAAGATGTGTAAGCAGATGAGACATTTGCAAAGATTGAGATAGTACAGAGAAAAGCCAACAATTATCAGCCAGATGAATCGTCGAAAGACTCAACAGACGGGAAAAAAACAGGACTGACACCTTGACACTTTCAGCACATTCACATCAATATTTCCACAGCTTCTAAAGAAGCAATTAATTTAATCTGAATTTTAATGATTTGCATTTTAATAGCACTCCTACACTTATTCTTCAGTGTGTGACACCTTCGAGAGCATCATCATCTCATTAATGTCCCATCTGTCAAACACTGAACGGCATTCGTCCAAGTGTAGGCAGATTATGGATGCAGACGGAGTAGTTATGGAGGAATTTAATGACAGAAAGGTTACAAGGACTATCAATTTGTTATGCTAAATGCTTTTACAGTGAGTAGCATAACAGCCCAGTAAGATTTAAACACGTTTATTGTTGGTATCAGGTTTCTGCTGTCTATTTTGACCAGCATCCTCCTGTTTTCTGCCTCCGTAGTGTCATATGAGGTAGAGGCAGCATAATGGCAAGTTGTTGAGACACGATTCCTCTCAGGTCGATTGAAGGTGTTGCATTTCTGCCGGATATAAAGACTCCAGTTGGAGAGGAGGTGTTGAGCTGAGAGCTATTATTCTCTCACAATGAATCTGTTTACGTGCACACTTTATTTCAGAGCGCTGCAGATCTTAATGCCACTAATGCTGCTGGTCTTCAAAGGATGTTTATAAGCACATTCTTATTCTGCAGCCTAATAACGGCGGGCCATGCATGAATGAATAGATTATTTCCTGCAGGAAAATAAGGGTGAGTCAGACAATGAGAGCCCAAACTGGTGATCAGGTGCATACAAAACCAAATAGATTTTTTAATATTGGAGAAATATTGAAGATGACTGATATGAAATATTGGGTGCTGAGATAATGAAACACACTGTGGTGCTTGTTCTTGAAGTGAAAAGGAAAATTAAGTTATTGAAGAAGCAGAGCTAGAAGAGGAAAAAGAAACTAAAGTAAAAGGAAGATATTCTAGGGGGAACAAAGGCCTGCCTGGATACTGTCTGACTGGACTTCTGCTGATGTAACCAGAAAGAAAAAATATCGCTCTAAATGCTCCTTATTTATTCATCTTGGCTTTTAAATGCATGACTTTCTTATGGAATAAGTCCCAGTCCACACATACGCAGGAATAACCTTAATGAAGGCAAGTGGTCCAGGTCCTGAAGCCCCAATCCATCACACATGTTTGACTGTTGGTGTGATGTTCTTGTTTGAAATGCTTTGTCAGTTTTAGTTCAGATGGAGAGGACAGGACACACACCTTCCAGAAAGTTAGGCTTTTGTCTCGTCAGTCCACAGAATATTTTCACAAAAGTCTTGATCTTGAAAAATCATGATGTTTTTCAGTCAAATTTGAGACGAGCCTCTGTGTTCTGTTTGGTCAGCAGGGGTTTTGGCCTTAGAACTCCCCCATAGATTCCATTTTCCCAGTCTCTTTCTGATTGTTGAATCATGACCTTTGTGACCTCCTGGATGAGTCGTCTTTGCACTCTTGGAGTTATTTTGGTTTGCCAGTCACTGGTCCAAGTTTTCTCCATTTGTGAATAATGGCTCTGACCATGGTGCGCTGGAGTCCCAAAGCCTGAGAAATGGCTTTGTAAACCTTTCCAGACTGATAGATTTCAATCACTTTGTTTTTCATCTGTTCTTGAATTTCTTTAGAGAGCGCCATGATGCGTTGCTTTTTGAGATCTTTAAGGCTGTTTCTGAAACCACACACTCACTCCCTACTCCCTATCCACTCTATAGTGAACAGCATATGACAAACTATATAGTGGACTCAACTACAAAACACAAAAATGATTTCAGACACTAGTCTGGCCACAGACAGTGTTGTCATTGCTGTCTCACATTGTAGCAATAATGCCTCGTAGATTTCTATGGCAACAACTGAGGATCAAAATTAACGGAAGAATTTCACTGAGAACTGATACTAAATGTAATGTATTTTCACAATAAATAAAAATACGACTAGATAAAAAAGTTTTGAAACTTTAGTGACAAAAAATTGATTTTTTTGTGTGTATTTTCTCTTACTTTTGCATAAAGATGATGGTCTCATGTCTTGTAATCTTCATGGGGGAAAAAGCTGCTTCATTTTAAATCCTGAACACTTTCTTGCAGATTGTACACTTTGGTTTAAACCAAGCAAACAAAACAAAGCCAAAGAAATCTTTTGATTCATGTTCCTGTCCTCCTTTTGTTCGTCCATTATGTTTAAGAACAGCAGCCTGATGGGAAATATTGCTGGGCTAGCCACCATCAGTTGTTCACTACTTTTCACAATGCATTCTGGGATAGAATGGGTGCACTATATAGTCATTAACAATGCTAACTCAGAATTCAAACAGCACTACGAAATGGTGTATTCACTATACGGTGCACCATAAAGTGAATAGGTTGGGTTTTGGACACAGCCTTAGCCTACTTCACAGAGGCAGAGCCAGACATGTTTAAAATCTGGGGATAAGCTCAAACAAAGATGACTGAGGAGTGGGCACTCCCTATAATTTTTTTGTGTATTGGACAGCTTAATGCACTTTTAAATAAAGATATTTAATTCAAAATGGCAACAAATCTCTGCACCATTTAGGCAAAAATAATGTTGCTCAACCTAAAAAAATACTTAGATGATACCAGATTTTAACCTAACTGAGCTATAAGTGCCATTATCATTCTAAAACCATGATACACCATCCTGAAGTCCAATAATTTTCACTTCTGCCTCCTAAAAATGTCTGAGGTTTATATTTATTCTAAGTAACATCACATAGGTAGGGTAAGAATTTGGTGAGACGGTTTTCAATTGAAGTTCTGCATTTTCAAACAAAGTACATAAAAAGCAACAGTTGGGTTTAGAGGTATTAATTTATTTACAGAAATGCTGATTTTTTTTTTTCAATGTTTAATGTATTTTTTCTACTGCATTAAGTGTAGAGATACAAAAGAGTTTTAGGGACATTAAAAAATTGGCATGCATTTTTTTTTTTAATTCTAAGAAAAAGTCAGAATCCTGTGAGAAATTAAAATTCTGTCACTTGTCTTAGAATAAAAAAAAAATGTATACCACATATTTTTTTCTTAAATTTCCCTAATCCTCCTCCGTACATATGTTCATAAAAGTTAAAAAAAAAAAAACAATAACATTTCTACACTGTGATCAGCAACACCATAAACAACACACTTAAAACCAACCTGAAAGATTTGCAGCTTGTAAGAAAACATTTGGGACTGACCCCCCCCCCCCCCAGGTCTTTCAGTAATCAGGCCTGGGTGTGGCTAGTAAAGATGAACTCAGCTTTCAAAATATGGGGTTAATTACAGTTAAT
The DNA here is from genome assembly GCF_018320785.1 of Cheilinus undulatus. Lineage (NCBI taxonomy): Eukaryota > Metazoa > Chordata > Actinopteri > Labriformes > Labridae > Cheilinus > Cheilinus undulatus. The sequence continues at coordinate 8,958,937 of NC_054876.1, forward strand.
CCATGATTTAATAAGGGGGACAAGGACGTTTTCACCTAAGGTCAGGTAGGGTTGGATGACTTTTTTCCCCTAATAATTGAAATCACCATTAAAAAGCGACTTTTTTATTTACAGGGGTTATGTCTGTCTACTATCAAAACTTGTTTGATGATCTGAAACATTTAAGTGTGACAAATATCCTTAAAAAAAATAAACCAGAAAAAGAGCAAATACCTTTTCAAAAGACTGTATGGGTAAGCCTGTTAAAAGTCCAGTTAGCCAGGTAAACAAATCTGGTCATGTGACTCAATCATGAAATCACACTGAGGAGAAAAAGGAGCAAATTTTGCCAATCAGATTTCTAGAAGTGTGTGTACCTGCTGGATATACACTTGCTGGGGACTGGTGTTATACATAGAAATCCCACTGCTTGGTAGTGTTTAGGTGGAGTATTGCAGAGCTACACAGAACACTAACAGACTATTATGTAGTGATCATGACAGCGTCAGCCGGTATGACATAAAGAGTCTTCTCTTTCACTCTCCACACTGTAACCGTCCTCCTTTAATTACTGACATGAGCCATGCTGCCTCTGTGCAGCAGCTCTTTAGACTGGAGGCATATTTTTACTCTCGCTTTATTACACTTTTCAAGCTCAGGAGTCTATTCAGAAAGCTCTCCTTTCATATGGCTGTCAGGAAATGAAAGCGAAGTGAATAGAAACGTCCTTACTGTCTGACTAGTGGACCATGTGACTGTGTCTGTTTATGCCTCAGATAAACAACCCCCACGTTTCTGCACTGCTCCCTCACTTTCTCCTGGAGTAAGAATCTAGTCTGTGTGGCTGTGACATTTTTCATGTGATTTATTCTATTGTCCCGAGTCCTCCGGCCATGGCTGCCCCTCCGCCCCGTCCCCTCGCCACCAGCCCTGACAATCCCAGCCTTTGTTTTTGCAAAGAGAAGCAGCATTCTTCCAGAGGGATGACCTCCTCTGTCTCTGCAGGGGCCGGCAGCGAGGACGAGACTCGACCCCAGGATTGGATAGCAGCGCCCACCGGATGCTGACAGCCAGATCCACCAGTTGTCACCCCAAACTCAGCTGCTCCTGTGTGCGCCAAACACGCTCCAACTCCCCGGGAAAAGAAGCTGATGGATCGCCCTGCTCATCTCAGCTGACACTTCAAGAGCCTGAAACTTTATCAACAACGTCATCATTAACAAAGAGACGCAGCAGAAGACAGCTGGAACCATCACTTTAATCTGTAAGTGTGCATCCTTATTCTTCATCTTTCATTATGGCCCTGTTTGAGGAAAGACTTTTAGTTTTTGCAAGAATCTTCTAATCTAATTTCATCCAAAAGATTCCATGTTTTTGCGTTTCTCAACCCAGACTAATAATGATAGTCCTTATTTATAGGGCGCTTTTATTAAATAAAACTAAAAAGGGCTTTTGAAGAACAGAAAAATAGAAAGGTAGGTCAAAATTTCAAACACAAAGGCAAAGTTTATGAAAATTATGAAATAAATCGCACTTTTAAGGCATTGAGTATAGTTAAAAAGACTTAATCATTCTCCTTATTTTTGATGTTGTTGCATTAATAGTAGTCAAGCCTTAGTAGAGAGTTGGAAAACAGTAAAAAAAAAAAATATAGGTGAAACAAAATGTATATATGAATTAAAGATATGCTATGTAGAATTTTTGCACTGAAATATTTATATTAATTTAAAAAACATTCCTATGTTATAAATAGTGCCTATTATAAGTACTCACCGATTTGATTAAATCAGTACTGGTCAATATAATTTTGCTTTATAGACCAAAAAAAAAAAAAACCCTGCAAAAAATTCCTTAATGTTAAAGTGTAAAAATATTTCTACAAAGTAATGTCAATTACTTGCTAGTGATAGAAGTCTCACAGTTAGTGGTATGGGGATCATCTGAGTGCAGTCAATGTGTCTTAAGTCATTGTAGTATAAAAACACCTGTGTCTGGAAGGTCCAGTCACTGGTTTATCAGTATTCCTGGCTACCATTATGCCATGAGGACAAAGGAACACTCCAAACAACTCAGAGGAAAGGTTATGAACGATTATAAGCCAGGGGAGGGATACAAAAAATTTCCGAGGTACTGAACATCCCCCAGAGTTCAGTTAATTCCATCATCAAGAAATGGAAGGAATATGACAGCTGTTTAAATCTGCCTAGATCAGGCCGTCCTCACAAACTAGTGAGAGAGGCCAAAACACCTTTGACTACTCTGAAGGAGTTACAAGCTTCAGAAGGTGAGATGGGAGAGACTCTGCATACAACAACTGTTGCCTGGGTTCTTCATCAGTCAAGGCTTTGTGGGAGAGTGGCAAAGAGAAAGCCTCTGTTGAAGAAAACTCAGATTAAATCTGGACTAGAGTTTGCCAGAAGGCATGTGGGAGCTCTGGAAGAAAGTTCTTTGTTCTGATGAGACCATGAAAGACATTATGTTTGATGGACACCAAACACTGCACATCACCACAGACACACCACCCCCACTGTGAAGCATAGTGGTGGCAGCATTATGCTGTGGGGATGCTTCTCAGCAGCTAGTCCTGAAAGGCTTGTAAAGATTGGGAGTAAACTAAGTTTAGCAATATAAGAAAAACATATTCAGCCTGCAAGACAACTATGTCTTGGGAGAAGATTTATTTTCCAGCATGACAATGTCCTGAAGCACACAGAGAAAGCTACACAGAAATGGTTTAAAGACAACCAGGTGAATGTTCTGGAGTGGCTGAGTCAAAGCCCAGACATCAATCTAATAGATAATTTCTGGCTTGCATGAAAAGGGCTGTTCACACCCACTCCCCATGCAACCTGACAGAGCAGTTTGTGTCAGACAAATGGACTAAAATTTCAGTGTCCAGATAAGCCTGATTGAGACCTATCCACACAGACTCAGTGCTGTGATTGCAGCCTGAGGTAAATCTAGTGAATAGTGATGATGTAAAAACCTTGTAAAGCTGTTCTTTTTTGCAACTTTATTCATATTTTTAACCCACATTTATGCACAAACCAAAAACAAGAAAAACATCCAAAAACAAAACTTACCTTAGCAGGATTTGTGGTTTTGATGCTGAAGGTATCACTGATGTGCACAAGCAAGCTGTGATTGGTTGACAGGTGTGGCTTCATTTTTATGATCAGTGCATGACGGGTGTGTCAGATGATCTGATCCAGGATCAGTAAAGTGTTGTATAGTGATCACAGAGAAGTAACGTCAGTACACACAGGACAAGGAGTGTCCCCTTTAGGGACAAACAAATTTGGCTCAAAATGTGAGACGTCCCAGTTAATATGGGACAGCTGGCAACCCTTGTGTCCAATCAGGGTAATTCCTTGCCATGGAAAATGGAAAATCAACAAAATTTGTTTCTGCGATGTTGATTTGTCTCGACATTCACCCCACAACATCAAAAAATTCTTAGTTAGAAATGAAGTTCTTTCACTTTATTGTATTATTGGTCTTTGTAAATGATAAAGAGGCACATATATTCATTTTTATGTTTCATAGCAGCTGAAAACCCTACAGGAGCTTTGACACACACTTGTTTAATTAGATCCCTTTATTTTTATTCTAATATCTTATAATAATCTTTGCTTTGCTTCAGAGTTATTAGTTAAATTCAGATATAACATTTAATCCAGTGAAAAGACATAACTTTGCCGCAGCCACAGAAAGCGAAAGAGAGCTGAAAAGTGGAGCAGCACCTGCAGGAGAGAGCAGCCGAGACGAACGCTTCTGAAGTTTCTGTGACTTTGGTTTGAAGGATTTCACAGACGCTCGTCTGTAAAATCCCACAGCACCAAAATATTAGAATTCACATCCAGACGTACAGCCGGGCTCCGCTTTTACATCTCACACAGGTTTGAAGGGAGAATGCAAACATGAGAGAATCAAACAGCAGGAACAGCTCACATCAGATTACCTTAGGATGTCTGTCATATGTGCACACATGGACACATCAACATTTGGATTACTGATGAATTAATCAGAGTTTGATGAATAAAATTGTCAGTAATGAGGATTTAATCATAAAGAATATTCAGTTAATCTCCCTCTGTGGAGACACTAGCAAACCAAAACTGTTTCTCTATCATTAAAGATTTAACAAACTGTGAGAGTGTGATGACATAATCCTGATATTGTTTGTGAGTCTGTCATCTCATTGTGTGTTAAGATACTGAAGAATTGACACGTTTGGATGAAGTCAGACTATTTCGCTGTATTTGGGCCCATGATGCAAGCAGGCTCTGTCTGATGGAAAGTCGGCCCCTGTAGATTCTGTTTGCTAGGATGGAGCTTGAATATGTAGCATCATCGTCGCATCTTATAGGCTGGAAAACACCTGCTGTACCATAAATGATGAATGATGCAGTCTAGATGTAAATGTTTCAGATCCTGTCATCTATAGCAGTGGTGCTTGACCTTTCTCCAGTGATGGACCCTCAGAAAATTATTTTTTTCAGCTAAGTACCCCTTAAACAGCGCAAAGCGTTTTTGACTGTGACATATCTGATTTATTAAACTTTGTAATTGATAATTCCAAATTTTAAACAGTGCTCCCAAATGCAGCACTGAGGTTCCTTGCTTTTCTTTTGACAGAGAAACGTCCGGTTCTGATAAAGCTGCATCCTTGCTAATCTCTACACCAGCCTCCACTTAACAAGAATGGTTGTTATAGCTTGACGCTTTGCAAGATGGCTCTGCCTGATGATGCATTAGCTCGGTAGGGTTGGGTTGCTACATTGGCATGGATTAATGTGTCACTTTGCTGCTGTCCGTGGTGCTGATCAGAGGCTGCTTTGGATGATATTCTTATTCGCATTTCTCTACATTAACTGTCAGATCAGAAATTTGGAATGGTTTCATGTATCTTTGCCTGTTTGATGAATGAGTGTGTGCATCTGTTTACTCTCAGGCCTAGCACAAACTTTTTATACCACTGCCCTAAATTGAACATAATGTATAATCTAAGACCAGATGTTACACAGCTCTAACATTTAACATTTTACACCAGCTGAAGTAGTTCCCACGCAGACAGAAATTATACCATAAATCCTTCTACTTTCCCAGTAGGTGTAAAGTCATCTGTAAACTCCGTTGTCATAGTGATGGTTTAAAAAGGTAAGGTTACTTGGAGGACATAGTGGAGGAGAGGAGAGTTTTACTGGCTGTCATCAGCAGTGTGATCTCCATGATTGATTACATCCCTCAGAAATGATGGAATTGTTTTGGTTCTTCTTTTTGTAGGTTAAGACAGTTTCATCATTCCAGTGATAGAGTACTCTGAAACAAGCTGGACACACTTTGCAGTGAGGTACACAAAAAATAGGCAGCAAATGAGTAACTAACACCTAGAACAAATAAAAACCAATCAAGCAATGACATGTCAATGATTAGTTCCTGAAACCCCACTGGTTTAGGCTTTAATTATGCTTATAATATCTGATGTGATATGGGCAAAAGTTGCTTGTATGAGATGTGTTGTGAATCAGACCTGTCACCTCTAGTTCCCTTTCAGAGCTGGGTGCGCCTGCAGGCTGGTGGACAGCGCAAACATGTCTGATTTCAGTCTCCGTTTGTGCAACCACCTGCTAAGAAGGCTTTGAATACTTTTTGCAACACTGACAGCGACCCTCTTCTCACTTCCATGTCTGCAGTACAACTCAGAGGAGGAAATGGGTCATGAATACCCTGGTTTTTGAAGAGACAGGAGATGTTTAGAATTACCATTAAGACCTCACTTGCTGATGAGTAACCTGGACTGGAGCACGGCTGCATTCACATCTTCTGCAGACCGTGCTCAAGTATGAATCCTGTCATCTTTTGGTACGTTTCTATTCACACTGATCAAATAAACCGGGGTCAAGAATGCTCTCAAAACTTTCTGCTTTGTACTGAAACAGTCATGAGAGCTGTTTAAGAGTTTGGAAATTGAACATAGAAGATAAAATGTGAAGGTCTTCAGTAGTAGTGTGCTGGTTCTGCATCTTTGAAACTGATTATTGCAGGTGTATCTGTTTCTTGTCTCTTTCGTTGTTCTGCCCTCAGTCTGAATCCACCTGATAGCCTCCATCTGCCCTCTCTTTATCCAGCATTAGCACGGATTTCCCCACTGACACTGGATTTAAAGACATGTTTGATATCCAGAGAGACCTAGTTATAGTTTTCATGAGCTGAGCTGTACATTTCAAACACACGGTAAGGAGCTTTTTAAGTGCTGAGAGAGGCCGGCTCTATCTTCCTCTCCTCCTCCTCCTCCTCCTCCTCCTCCTCCTCCTCCTTGCTCTTTGATCCAGTCAGGCTCTGTCATTAGGGAGCGCTACAGTGCAAACATTAGCTTTTTGATGTAGACCTGAGTCTTGTTTCCAGCACTTCAGCCTCACCTCCGGGTCCACATGCTCACCTGTGATGACTGAATGTTTCTGGTTGTTTTTTATGAAGCCATGGCAAACAGAGAGACACCCTGTGGAGAGCACAATCAAAGCATTGTACACAAATATACACAAGCTGACCGTATAATGAGAAATTACCGTGAGGCTAAGGCATGTTGTGGTCTGCTGGTGCCATTAGTGGGTGTGTAGGTTGTCGATTGTTGTTTTCCCATGCAGCCAATTTGAGTTCAGTTGATGCTTCAGTGCCTGCACACAAAGAAATGGCACAGTTAGGGCTGAGTTTTCAGGGCAGAAGAAAACACTTCCACACGTCTATGAGCCTAAATACACTATATGGACAAAAGTATTCAGCCACCTGACCGTGACACTACCAGGGACTGTAATGACAAGATTTTGGGCGTTTTGTGCTCATTCATTCTGTACAACATTCATGAGGCTAGGCACTGATGTTGGACGAGAAGGCCTGGCTTGTGGTCTCCATTCCAGTTCATCCCATTGATCGGTCAGTCAAGTGCTTCCACACCATTGCCACAAAGTTGTTCAAAATCATGGCCTTAGTGGTTGCCCCTGCTCTGTAACTTTACGTGGTCTTCCGCTTTGTGGCTGAGTTTCTGTTGTTCCTAAACACTTCCACTTTCTAATAATATCACGTATAGTTGACTGTGGAGTATCCAGCAGGGATCAAATTTCACAAACTGTCTTCTTGTAAAGGGGGCATCCATCACAGTACCAGGCTTGAAGTCACTGAGCTCTTCAGAACGACCCATTTTATATCGCAAATGTTTGCAAATAGAGACTGCATTTCTAAGTGCTTGGTTAATACATTCGTGGCACCAAGTCTTATTGAAATGTATGAATTCATCAATTAACACTTTTTTTTCTTTTTTTTTTGTATACAAGGCCTGCTAGTGGAGTGATTAGCTCGGACTTAGCCACGGTGACGGTTTTGTCTGAACTTCACATCGTCTTTATTAAAACAAGCCTGGAGAGTAATACTGAAAGCCTTCAGCGACAGAAAAGACGTTTTTGCTCTACTCCTGCTCTGTTTCAGCGTGGGTTTGCGATCATTATGCTGAGCTTGTCTGGTGTATCCAGGGCCTGCTGCAGCAGTAGCCGTCAGATGTTGCTGTAGGAACGCGGCAGTTTAATAGGAACTGGACCACGTTTCTTTCTAAAATCAGAGCTGGGAGCCACACTGAAAGCTTTTCTAGCCTTGGTGCTAGAGTCATGGACTTTTTTATTTGAGCAAGGCTTTAACCTGTTTCACAGCTTTTTCTACCATTTTTGTCTCAGCTTTGCTTTTTTTTGTGTTGTTTTTCCACTGTGAACCATTGTTGCTGCTTTTCGCCATTTTTGCCACATTTTTGCCATATTAATCCATTTTTTTTGCCACTTTTTCCCACTTGAAATCCATTTATGACACACACGCTTCTTCTTTTTGCCAATTCTAAGTAACTTGCCACCTTTTTGCTTCTTTAAAGCCTTTTTGCCACTTTTTTGGGAATTTTTTTGCAACATCTAACCAATTATTGCACTTTTTGCCACTTTTAACCATTTTATGCCACATATTTTGCCACATTTTTGCTACATCGTGCTACTATTTTTGACAAACCACTTTGAATCAGAATGTGACACTTTTTTTGACCATTTTGCCTTTTTAGACACTTTTCTTTGTCTTATTTTATAATGATTAAATTATTTATTGCTTTATTTATTATTTAAAGTTGTTTCTGTTTCTTCTGCTTTATTTTCTGAAGTCTGGCTTAGTTTTCCTGATTGTTTGGTTCATTGTGCCCGTCCACATTGTTAACATAACCGATAAAAAGTTGATTCTGTTTAAAGAAAAGAGGTTTCAATCTTGAAAAGGCTTTATTGCACCACCACATGGATAAATAAAATTCATTTTTCTTTTGGTTGATTAGAGTTGTTATGTAGTGGGTCCAGTTTTCACAGCCTAACTTTACAGTGGACCATGATTTTGCTGACCCTGCCGCCATCTTGGATTTTTGCATTTTGCATGTTTTTATGGTAACACAGAAGTAACCAAATAACAGATAGACTTTTTTTTCAATTCCACTGGTTGCCAAAGTTTCCGCCAGAGAAGTGAGCATCGCAATCTAGAACTGAGTGTTAGATGTGTGCTATTTAATCAGAGGTCATTGCTTCACAAATAATACCAACTTTTGCTCCTTTTAAACCCATTTTTCTACCAATTTTTCCTGCATTGGATGATGCAAACATTTATTGTGCTTCCTACAAGGGCACTGTACATTCATCAGCATTTTTCTGCATTATAATTATAGACTCACTAGAATTTATATTTTGTGTGAAATTTCTGCAGTCTCACACCAAAACTCAGGCTTTGTTCAACTTTTTGGACCTGCAATAAGTAAGACATGGGTTCAGACACTTTTAGCAGATATACCAGTTACAGTGGAGAACAGGTGTTCAGGATTCTCTGGTCAGTGAGCGTTTAGTTATGCCTGGCTTTGCTCTTAAAGTCAGTATAAAGAAAATGAAGACCTTTACACTCAATCAGGCTTTTCTGATTAAATCAAATCTGGTTCAAATAAGATGAATGTTTTTTGTATTTCACGTGTTTCATAAAAGTTGTATCTTTTAGGAACCATTGCCATGTTGTAGATTTGTTCATTTTTTCCAACTTAAAAGACAGAGATACCTTTTCAAAGATTGTAAGCTTTGTCTGAGGAGTGAAATACATTTATGTCTGTAATGGCATAACTATGCTTATAGTTATTTTATAGCTATTTTCCCTTTTTGTTTGCTAGATTCAAACTCTTTCAGTAATAATCAACAAATATCAGCCGGTCATAACAAGATGACACTGATTAAAACCAGAGTAACTGATAAATTGGTCAGTATTTATCAAAGGAGGTCCCAGTCTTTTTTCTCAGACCAGCCACAGCAGGAGATGGATTTTCCAAACCACCTGAACAGGCGCTGTACTACAGTGTCTGAGACCTCCTCCTGCACTGACACAGGGGGGATCTGCAGAGATGATCCTCTGCTGGGCTGCTGATCTGACCTCCACAGTATTACAAGAAATCTGAAGGGCCGATGTTCTCTTGGGCTGCATGTTGATCACCACATCCCCGAGGAATGGCACCATACATGGGGCTTCAGCAGGCCAGGTCAAAGGTGATGGTAGTGATGGTCGGGCCTCTGCAGTCGCACGTGACGGCTCTTTTTCTGCAGGCTGAATGGCGGCAGATGTCTCGGGCTGCATTGCACCGGTGGAGTCCAGACCTTTATTTTCATGGAGAGGAGACCATTTTAAGATCTTGGTCTTGAATGAGCTGCTCATCCACAACCCACTCCCCCAGGACTGAACCAGTGGGAAGAAGTTCAGCTGGGAGGGTATTGGCAGGTTGTGGTGACGGCATCTGAGCAGCGGAGTTCAGTTCTTATGGTTCTTTGGTTGCCTGCTTTGCCACAACCTCGCCCCCCAGGACTGAATTCATGTTATGAAATTCAGCTGGTGGAGCGTCTTGAGGTTGTGGGGACGGCGTCCAAGCAGTAGTTTGGTCAGTTGGTTTACCTGATAAATCCTCTTCTTCCACATCCTTATCGGAGCCAGGATGTGCTGGAGAGGAAACCAGGTTTGGATCTGGGGTTTTGATTTGTTGCTCATCCACAACCCACCCCCCCAGGACTGAACCAGTGGGAAGAAGTTCAGCTGGGAGGGTATTGGCAGGTTGTGGTGACGGCATCTGAGCAGTGGAGTTCAGTTGGGATGCCTGCTTTGCCACAACCTCGCCCCCCAGGACTAAAATCATGGTGTGAAATTCAGCTGGTGGGGCTGTTTAAGGCTGTGGGGACCGCACCCAAGCAGCAGGTTGGTCGGCTGGTTCACCTGATAAAACCTCTTCTTCCACATCCTTATCGGAGCCAGGATGTCCTGGGGAGGGAACCAGGTTTGAATCTGGGGTTTTGATGTGTTACTCATCCACAACCCCAACCCCCAGGACTGAACCAGTGGATGGAAGTTTAGTTTGGTGGAATCTGGTTCCTCCGGTTCTTGGGTTGCCTGCTTTGCCACAACCTCGCCCCCCAGGACTGAATCCATGGTGTGAATTTCAACTGGTGGGGCATATTGAGGCTGTGGGGACAGCGTCCAGTCAGCAGATTGGTTGGTTGGTTCACCTGATAAAGGCTTTTCTGCAACATCCTTAGCGAAGCCAGGATGTACTGGAGAAGGAACCAGGTTTGGTTCTGGTTCTTCAGTGTGTTGCTCATCCACAACCCCAACCCCCAGGACTGAACCAGTGGGTAGAGGTTCAGCTCGGAGGGTATCAGCAGGTTGTGGTGACGGCATCTGAGCATTGGAGTATGATTCCTCCGGTCCTTTGGTTGCCTGCTCATCCACAACCTCACCCCACAGGACTGAAAACATGTCATGACTTTCAGCTGGCGAGGCATTCAGTTGTGGGGACGGCGTCTGGGCAGCAGGATCTGGTTGCTGGGCTGGATTTTGAACAGTGGGAGTGTGTGGCTTAAACAGACCACACACATGATCTACTGTTACATAAAAGATGATCTGAAGAGCCTCAGCATCAAAGGTATCGAGTTTCTTCCTGAGAGTGTCAGCTGGGTAGTGCTGGCGGACTTTCTCCTCGATAGCGCGGGCCATGGCGTCTCTGTCGGGCCGGGAGAGGGTGGCCTTGGGGAGCGTGGGTGATAATGATGACAAGACCTCATCCAGTATGGCCTTGGTGACACTAACAGCCATCACAGAGAGCTTCTGGGAGGGCATGTCGTTGAAGTTGGTTGTTTTAGGCACCCAAAGTGCCTGCAGGACTTTGGGTGCCACTTCCAGGACTACCTCCCATGGGCTCAGCTGTTTGATGACTGTGGCCTCCTGCCGCTCCACCAGGACTTTGGCGAGCTTGTGAGCCTGGCTGAGGATCTTCTTGTGTGTGTAGGAGGCAGGGATGTTTTGTGGAGAGTCCAGCAGTTTTCTGGCTTTGAACTCCACATCCCTGCTCTGCATCCTGTTGTTCACCTCCCAGACCACTTTGAGAAGAGGTTTTACTTTCTCATCGAAGTCCTCCATCTCAAACTCCCACAGCTGGACTCTCAGGGACTTCTTGCTCTCCTCCAAAAGCAGATCGGTCATTGACTCGACACTGAGTTCAGGAGGAAGCTGGCCCTTCTGCTGCAGTCGTAAAAACTCGGCCACCACAGTGACCTTCGTTTTAAAGGATTGCTGGTGCCAGCAGATCTGCATGGCACGCTCGTAGGTCGTTGTGTTGAACAGCGCCCTGATCGGTCTGTAGAGACCTTGACTCCCCTTGACGAACTTCATGTTAAATCTGTTTCTGGCTCTCAAGATGCAGAAAAAGATCACACAAAAGTACAGAAACAACGCAATCCGAACAATTCGCAAAACTAGCGCGACAGACTGGAGAGTAGACTGATCGGTCTGAAGCTGCTGGTTTGAATGAAGAGAATGATTTTAAATTAGAGATCAAAGGACAGATAAATGCCCCTGTGACATCATAGACATTCTAGAACTCAACAGTCTAGAACTCATGGTTTAGAACTCTCATCACCATGGAAACACAACATGGAAGATCAACAACAACTAGTCTATTAAACTGGTTTGCAACTTTCATTGACCGGCCCTTATAATATCTGCTACTGGAACAGAGCCACACACAATATAAGAACATTTTTTACTGATAGTTCTCCACAGGAAATATGAAACATTAAAGTTTTTGCCCAAACACAAAAATTTACTCCTCTTTGAAGCCTCCTCTGACACACGATTGATTAAAAAAAGTTATATGATGTTGTTGAAAATCTTTATATTGTACGTAAGGAGGAGATGAGTATGGGTGGATGGACCAAAAAAGCTGGTGTAAAAAATACAGACAGCTTTTGCTGCTTAAAAACATTATGGCATGCCAAAAACACTTGTTTCAACTGAGATGACTAAACATGCTGTTTTCAAGACACTTTCAAACAAGCTATTCAAGATTTACTGTCAAAAAACAAGTTCCTATAGCTCACTGAATTGTTAGTCCTTAGGTATTTGTGTCTTATTTTAAGATTGATTAATACTATTTGATTTTTTTTCTTAATTCCAGGTACTATCTAGTAATGATAAATAAAATTTCAATTTGGGCACATTCTCACTCCCATTCCATACAGTATACATTAAACACTGTAAAAAAGGGAACAATGACTAACAAAACAGCTGGCCACACCAATCCAGATCCTCTCAACGTCATGGTCATTGAGGTCATCTCCAAAAACTTGGAGATGTTTTTTCATATATCTCTTATGCCAGTGGTTCCAAACCTTTTTATCGTTAAGCCCCCCCACTTGTATCTAAAACAACATGAGCCCGCCAGGACCAACACAAAAATAGAGATACTTTTTGGCCAAATTAACATAAATTTTATTTTTTTTATACATAAATCCAAACAAAGTAGCCCCAAACCCAAATTCCATTACCCAACAACTTTTGTTTGAATCATTTACCAGTGTTATACCATGATTTTTGTTAATAATACAATACATAACAATACAAGAACTTTATTTATCCCCAAAGGGAAATTCAATCGTCTGGGATTCTCATCTGTTACTTTAGAATTATAAACTCTAATTGCTGATGGTATGAAAGATTTTCTAAACCTTTCTGTCCTGCAGCGCGGGGATAGGAGCCGTACACCACCGTTGTGTCTTTGCTCACTGAGGGAGATATGATGATCCATGTTTCTCAGAATGGCCTCCATCTTGTGGAGGCCATTCTGAGAGGTGAAGATTGATGCCATACAGGAGGAGGCTGGGGTGGAGGAGGTGAAGATTGATGCCATAAAGGAGGAGGCTGGGGTGGAGGAGGTGACAATTGATGCCATAAAGGAAGACATTAAGATTGATGGCATAAAGGAGGAGGCTGGGGTGGAGGACGTGAAGATTGATGCCATAAAGGAGGAGGCTGGGGTGGAGGAGGTGAAGACTGATGCCATACCAGAAGAGGTGAAGACTGTTGCCATAAAGGAAGAGGTGAAGATTGATGCCATAAAGGAGGAGGCTGGGGTGGAGGAGGTGACAAATGATGCCATAAAGGAAGACGTTAAGATTGATGGCATAAAGGAGGAGGCTTGGTGCGCGTCTCTCCACCTCATCCTCCAATGAGTTCAATTGATTCCTACCTCAGAGCCAGCTTTTTTAACCAGTTTGTTCAGACGCCTTGCATCCTTGTGTTTTACACTGCCTCCCCAGCAGACTGCAGCATAAAAACAGAACACTTGCGGCCACAGACTGATAAAACATCTGCAGCATCTCACTGCAGATGTCTATTGATCGGAGTCTTCTGAGGCAAAAGAGGCGGCTCTGCCCCTTTTTGTAGATGAAGTCTACGTTTTTAGACCAGTCCAACTTATCCATGTGTACACCTAAATATTTATACGATGTCATCACCTCGATGTCCACGCCACAAGTGTTTACTGGCCGAAGAGGGGGTTTGGATCTGGATGATGATAAAAAATCTAATTTTAACGACCCCAAGGTAGACAGAGCCTTGCCCCTATTCATCAGAGTGCCTCAGATTCTCAGTTCTCTTCAGTTTTTGATGTTAACAGGCAAGTCATCGTTCCCTTTTTTACATTATATCTTTGTCCTCTTATCCTGAAGAGCACATGATCCTGCCTACAAAGTTTTAAATACTTTTGACCCCATGTTGCACTCACTCACCTTTTTACATCGATACCTTAGACATCATTTAAGATGAAATAGTTACTATTGAGAGGTTTGTTCAATAACATTTGAATTATGCTTTGAAGGTTGATGACTTGAAAATTATACTGACTGTCATTTGCATCGATTATTTAGGACAATCAGAGAAAAATATAATTTGCATAATAATTTGAAACACAGTGTACAACCCCCCCCCCCCCCCAAAAAAAAAAAAAACTCTCTCTGCCAGAACACACAATTCAGTTTGGCTTTTCAACAGGCGTCCCAGATCGTTGTGGTCAGCCACATACTGGTTTTAACCTTGACTTGTTTGACAAAAGACAATTTTTTGGCATTTCTAACCCATTTCTGCTACTTCTAAAATCAAATTTCACCACCTTTCCCACCATTTTTGCAATTATTATCCAGTTTTAGCTGTTTTTAACGTATTTTAATTCTGTTTTTAACAAAAGGATTTACATTTTTGAGAGGTTAGATATAAAATACCACAGCTTCACTTTACAATGGACCATGGTTTGGCTGGGTCCTGGGGGTCCCTGGTCGCTGACACCTTTATTTTGGGGGTTGCAGCCTGAAAAGGTTGAGGACCCCTGCTCTAAACTTGTATCTATTATATTTTACAATCATAAGTAACATTTTCAGGCCAGTTATTTATCCATAATAGAAATAGGACAGAGTAGTCTTTCCCTCCAAGTGTCCTCTTTTTATGTTCATATGATGAAAGAAATTTATTTATTCTTTGCAGTTTTTTCTTGGAGCTCATTTGTGTATTTTAGACTTTTTGGGACCGTACTCCAATACCCTGATTTTCTAAAGCACTGACTGTTTTTGAAGGAGGTTCTTGTATTATATATGCCATAAACTGATTAACTTTGTGCTTGTTTCAAAAGTTGAATTCTTCAGATGTTTGGCTAAATGTGATGCTGATGTCAACATAAAAGTGCTGCACAGATTTGCCATGGGACTGAGTAATAATAGACACCATGTACAAGACTTTCTCTACACCAGACTGTCTTTTTGTGACTGTTGTATGATTCATAATGACACAAACTCAGCATGGGCATTTTTGGCTCAGCTGTGTTAAATATCAAGTAAAACACTACTGACTGAATGATGTCGTGTCCCTGCTGCCCACCAGACATTTGGACACTGCTGTTGTAGTTGCACAGAGAAAAATATGATCCAATTAGCTCAGAAATAGAGGAATAGTTTTGTTTGACAAATTACAAAATACTCTAAAGAAAAAAAGCCCTGTCTGCACTGGCTAGCACACGTTGTTGTGATGGTACCAGAGCAGAGAAGATTAGCCTGATAAAATAAAAGGGACTAGACACATGCTGGCAATCATTGAACGCAAGCAGATGGTGTTTAACAAGCCTGAGTATGAGCTACCATCGAGGACTTGAACTGATACTAATTTTGATACATTTCTCTGATGGCACTCTGGACAGACTGTCAAATAATACATGTCCATTCTGCAATGGTTACAACCCTAACCCTACAGTCGAGGACTCCAGCTTAAAAATAAGTCAGTAACTGTTGACAGCCTACCTTCTCTATGATGAACTTACCTACATTAGCATATCTAATAGGCGTGTAATCAACCAAAGAAAAACTTGGTTGACCAAAATCACACCCAGGCACCAACCAATCAATTGGTCGTTCAGGTCAAAAAAAATTTAAAAATATATATATGTTTTTTTATTTTTTATTATTATTATTATTATCATTATTATTATTATTATTTAGATCACCTCATTGGAGACCAGCTTAATCCATACAAGTTCTTTACTGCAGTGGTTCTCAACCTTGGGGTTGGGACCCCCTTGGGGGTCGCAAGACACTGAGAGGGGGCCCCCAGATTCCCTAAAAAACTAAGAATGTTTTTAAATTACACTGTTGCCACTTTACACCGATTTTCATCAATTTTCCCATCAATTTTAACACACTTTTGCCATGTAACACTTATTTTTGTCCATTTTAAACCCTTTCCACCAAATTTTTTCTACCTATTTTTGCCACTTCTAAACCAATTCTTGCCACTTTAGACCAATGTTGCCTTTGTTGACCCATTATTGCCATTATTAACACCTTTTTACCACTTTTGACATCCAATTTTCCCATTTTACCCACATTTCACTATCTGGTATGACCATTTTTGCTAGTTTAACCAATTTCTGCCAATATCTGCCAATTTTCTCTTTCTCAGTTAACACTTTTTTGCCAGTTTATATCATTTTTTCAATTTAATTCAATTTTTTCACCAAATTTCCACCCATTTTTGCCCGTTTAAAGGCATTTCAGCCACGTTTGAACTGCCCATTTTTTCTACCTCAACCATTTTTTTTGGCCATTTTTATGTAATTGTTGCCACTTCTAACCCATTTCTACTTTTAAAATTTCAATTTCACAACATTTTCCACCTTTTTTTGCCATTATTGACTTAGTTTAGCAAATTTTTACCCATTTTTGTTCTTTTTTTTCGACAAAAGGGATTTACATTTTTGAGAAGGCTATTTACTACACAAATGATTAAAAAAAGATACTTGTATATGGATATCACTGCTTAACTTTATAATGGATCATGATTTTGCTGGACCCCAATTTGGCTGGGCCCCAGAAAGCTCTACCATTTATCCCCCCTTATGGGCAGCCTTGTCTGCACATGACTGTTCTTGAATGGCCACCTTCAGGTACAGTGGGGGTCCCCACTCTCTGGCACCTTTATTTTGGGGGTCGCGGGCTGAAAAGGTTGAGAACCAATGCCTTGCTGCACTTGTTTAAGAGTAAAAATTATCCTTAAATGAACATAACTAGCTGTTTGAAGCATTAATGCATTTTTTAGGCCCATCACGTCGTTCTGAAAAAAAATAATTAATTGAGAGATGATCGTCGTGCACCTGCCTTTGATCACATGATCTCCATGATCCCAGTGCGGTAACTCTTCAAACTCATACAGCCTACAAAATAACCTCAAATCATTGTTTTTTCCATTTATAACGGTAACTAATAACAGGATTGCTTGATCCAGCCCGCGTCATGTCATTGACGAGTATTAAGCATACAGCATGCAGCGTATATTTATGGAGGTGAGAGGGAAAAAGTTTGCTAGTCGAGACTTAATGACCAGCAGACTTTTATATCCTCTGCTTTCTTGTCTGTCTGTAAGAGAAGCTAACGCTAACGTGAACACTTTAAGGAGGTTATAAAAGAAGATGATACTATGCAGCCTATTTGCTGACAGGTGAAAAAACTGATCATGGGACTTGATGCAGTGAGGGAGGGCAGAGCAGAGACACTCAGCAGTGCCACTTCAATACGAACAGCCTGCAATTTTGTGCTTCTGCCCCCTGGTCAGCACCTTGGGGGACGGAGGGGGAATGGGGCAACTCACTGACCAGGGTGATCTTGGTCGGACAAAAGCTCTTCAACCAAACACTCAACCAATCACATGGAAGCTGTCAGCCCCAATACACAAATCTAGTCCCTCCTAAGATTTTAATGATGGCTAAAGTTATGCGTTTGTTCCTTATGCAAACATGTTCATAGTATCTTTTTGGCTGTTTCTGATGTCATAGGAATCCTTCAGTGAAATATACCCTCAAAACCTCCATCAGTATATTCTAGGTAGGTAGGTAGGTGTGTGTTCAGAGGCGTACTGAAAGGAGAGAAGAGTTCAGTCTTGTTCACAGCCAGCATTTTAAGCGCTGACTGTGCTAAGTTTTAATACAAAGCCAAGGTAGTACAGCATTCTCAATGACCCTGGCAGGAAAAACACCCACTGCGTTTTTGTGCTCTCGGCGCTCTCAAATGAAAACAGTTTAACTTTTAGAAGCTCACCCATGCCAGTTCTCTAGTATGACCAATCAAATTGTGAAAGGGTGGATTTCTGATAAAGGCTTACTTTACCTTACTTGCCTACCTACCTACTGTTCCTACCTACCGTTCCTACCTATCAACTAACTGACCATCCTTCCTACTTACCTACCCACTAACCAACGTACCTACTAACTTACCTACCTTCCTACCTATTGACCTACTACCTACACATCAAGCTACCTACTTTCCTTCGTGCTTTCTCCCAACCTACAGTGCTTTACAAATTTATTAGACCAACACCCAAAGTAAGGTTTATGTCACAGCTGCCCTAAATTAACAGCATTGGTAAAACCAAAATTATTTTTTATGTTTCTGCAATGGTTAATACACCAATATGTAGAAGCTCTTTAACGTTTTAATGTTAAAATATAATTATTATTGTTATCCATGAATTTTCAAATTGACTGATCTACAAAAAAAAAGAAAAAATAGTAAAGCACATAATTATTTCTTGATTAATATGTCAAATTATAGTTATTAACTTGCATTCCTGAAGAGAAAAATGAGTTTTAGTGGTTGAATGTTATACTTGATTCATTTCTGACTTCTCAGAGAAGCCCAGTGAGCTTGCTCAAATTTGGGTCTAAAAGGTGGATTCAGTTTGAAATTCCTCATTCCTGTTCAAAATGGTGAAACGTGGAGAGCTCGCTGAAAATGAAAGAGTCCACATTAAAGCATTTCATGATGGTGGATGGTCTCTGAGACAGGTGGTCTAATAAATTTGTTAAGCACTGTATCTACCTACCCACCTATCTTCATTGCTTTCTACCTACCCACCTACCTACTTAGCTACCCACCGACATACCTTCTATCAAAGCTACCGACCTTCAAACATATCCACCAACCTTCTTACCTACTTATCTTCATTGGTTCACACCTACCTACCTACCTACATACCAACTAACATTACTTTCTACCTACCCACCTACCTACTTACCTCCCTACCTACCAACCTACCTACCCATCTACCTACCCACCTACCTACTTACCTACCTACCTACCAACCTACCAACCTACCTACCCATCTACCTACCCACCTACCAGCGTACCTACCTACCTACCTACCTTCCACCTAACCACCAACCCTCCATAGAAGTTTAGAAAATCTATCATAGGTTGATTAAGATTTTTGGTATTTATCTTAGATGTCATTGCTTTTATTTTGACAGTCTGTCTTTAATTAGCTTCATTTTTACTTATTTTATTCTGGAGGTTTCCATCACACTGATGGAAGTCATATTTAGAAGGACAGGGCAATGATCAAGCTGCTTTATCTAGTTGGGAGAGCTTTTTTCCCCTTTTTTTAACTTGCCAAACAGATTATGAATCATCAAGAAAAGTTTGAATTTTTTTTGTACCAAATTCTTACTGTCGTCATCCATCATAAAAAGCTTTAATCTTGAACCATGTTCAGCTTACAAGTACAAAACACTTCAGGCGATGCTGCTAAAATAAAAAGTATAATGCCGTCAGCTCTCACTTGTGCCCTAATTTGATCTGATTTAAATGTTCACAAACAAACAGCCACCATGTTTTCTTTTTATTTTAATCCTCTTTGTTTTAATAGAATGCATTCAGATTGTAGTTCCTCTCTGAAATTGTGATTAAGGACAAGTAAAGTCAACTTCTTTGTGCATTTTTTTACTGTAAAATATCAGGACTTTAAGAAAAATTATGATTTCTTGATTAATATGTCAAATTATAGTTATTAACTTGCATTCCTGAAGAGAAAAATGAGTTTTAGTGGTTGAATGTTATGCTTGATTCATTTCGGACTTCTCAAAAAGCCCAGTGAGCTTCCTCAAATTTGGGTCTAAAAGGTGGATTCAGTTTGAAATTCCTCATTCCTGTTCAAACTGGTGAAACGTGGAGAGCTTGCAATCTATGTGCCTACCTACCCTACGTACCTTCCTACCTGACCCAACTTACTTGCCTTTCCTTGACCCACCTTTATGCCCTCCTACCTGCATACTACCCTTCCTTTATACCTTCCTTCCTACATACCTACCCACCCACCTACCTTCCTACCTACCTACCCACCCAGCCACCCACCCACCTACCTACCCACCCACTGCCACCCACCCACCCACCCACCCACCCACCCACTGCCACCTGCACCCACCCACCCACCCACCTACCTACCCACCCACCACCCACCTGCACCTGCCACCTGCCCACCCACCCACCCACCTGCACTGCCTGCCACCCACCCACCACCTGCCTGCCACCCACCCACCAGCCTGCCTGCCTGCCACCCACCCACCTACCCACCCACTGCCTGCCCACCCACCCACCCATGCTACTTACCTGCACCCACCCACCCACCCACCCACCCACTGCCACCCACTGCCACCTACCCTGCCTGCTACTGCCACCTACCTACCAACCTACCTATCTTCTTTGCTTTCTACCTGCCAACCTACCAACTTGCAAACCCACCTACATACTCTGCTTCCAACCTGTGAACCCACCCATCAAACTTTCTACCTACCTACCTGCTGCCCTTCCTCTCTACCAACTCATTGACCTACATGCCTACCTATCTATATACTTACCTACCCTACGTACCTTCCTACCTGGCCCAACTTACTTGCCTTTCCTTGACCCACCTTTACCACCTCCTACCTGCATACTACCCTTCCTTTATACCTTCCTTCCTACATACCTGCCTACCTACCTACCCACCCACCTACCTTCCTACCTACCTACCTACCCACCTACCAGCGTACCTACCTACCTACCAACCTTCCACCTAACCACCAACCCTCCATAGAAGTTTAGAAAATCTATCATAGGTTGATTAAGATTTTTGGTATTTATCTTAGATGTCATTGCTTTTATTTTGACAGTCTGTCTTTAATTAGCTTCATTTTTACTTATTTTATTCTGGAGGTTTCCATCACACTGATGGAAGTCATATTTAGAAGGACAGGGCAATGATCAAGCTGCTTTATCTAGTTGGGAGAGCTTTTTTCCCCTTTTTTTAACTTGCCAAACAGATTATGAATCATCAAGAAAAGTTTGAATTTTTTTTGTACCAAATTCTTACTGTCGTCATCCATCATAAAAAGCTTTAATCTTGAACCATGTTCAGCTTACAAGTACAAAACACTTCAGGCGATGCTGCTAAAATAAAAAGTATAATGCCGTCAGCTCTCACTTGTGCCCTAATTTGATCTGATTTAAATGTTCACAAACAAACAGCCACCATGTTTTCTTTTTATTTTAATCCTCTTTGTTTTAATAGAATGCATTCAGATTGTAGTTCCTCTCTGAAATTGTGATTATGGACAAGTAAAGTCAACCTTTTTGTTCATTTTTTACTGTAAAATATCAGGACTTCAAGAAAAATGTTCTGAAATCATTCCAAACAGCTTTTATTAACCTTAATTCAGCTTAAATGTAAATGTGGATGTAAAGGCTGTGGATTCAGAGAGAGAGGGGGATAGTGTGCATACCAACAGAGCCTGTCTCCATAAATGACACGCTGTTTAAATACGACCCCATTAAAGCTGACCTGATGTGTTAATTAGCTAGCACAACCTTTGATCTCAGACTGAGGTTGATCCGATTTAATCAAGGATTAATTATGTCTGAAGACCTGTGATTAACCAGCAGAGGATCGGGCTCATGAGGAGAAGAGGAGCAGAGGCAGGTTCATTCCTGTTTTAGAGTGACTAGAGACATCTGTGTTGACGTATTGAAAGCTAAAGCTTTCTTGCAGTTTGAATTAGGGCTGGGCAGTTAATCACAAATAACATTAAATCGCAAAATGGCTTACTGCAATTTTCTAATCGCAGATGGTGTAATATTTTTTTAACCTGAAATTTGAGTCAGAATACCTTTTTGCAGCAGCAGCGGAGACATTTGTATTACATATCATTTATTCAAATTTTTAGAAAAGTGTACCAAAAAAATCAAATTTTCCCAATTTTTGTATGTTTGTATGTTTTTCTCGTTAAATATTAGAATTATATCAAAAATATAATTATATTTAAATTATCATTCCCTTTAATACAACAGTTCATATCACATTTGTATAATGAGTCAAAATCATCACAATTAGATATTTTTTCATAATTGTCCAGCCCTAGTTTAATCTAATACTGTGTTGGTTACAGTATAGAATGAATTATTGCTTGTAGTTGTTGCAAAATACATGAGATGAGGAACTTATACTAAATAACACTAACACTACTAAAAACATACTAAATCGCAATTACAATAAAATTAAATAAATAAATAAAAATTACAGTTAGATTGTTTTCCCAAATCGTTCAGCCCTACTTTGAATGATAGCAACACTGAAAGACTTGGAGTGTAAAAATCCTTGGTGTTTGGTTTGATGGATCATTTACAGAAAAAGAAAATGCATCAACTACTACAGTCTAAGACTACAGTCTTAGTCCACTACCTGTAACGGTCTACTAAATTCTTGAATTTAGTACCAACCTTTGCAAATTGGCACCATAATCTAATTCTTTGAGAGAGTGAATTTTTGGTTTTCATGAACTGTATGCCGTAAAAACCAGGATTAAAACAAAAGTCTTGAAATGTTCCACTTTGTATGGGATGAATCTGGAATATACGGAAATTAAATCAGTGGATAAAAATGTACTTTTACATGAAGTTCTTTGATTTTAAATGCACCAGTATGTTGTCTTAAAGTTTTCTGTTAAAACATTTATGACATTTCCAAAAATGACCTTGGCCAGGCACAATTGCCAGAAAAATACAGCTTCAGCTCAACTAACCTTTGGTAAAGAATCACACATCAACCTCAGTCCCTTTAATTTGAATATAAAGACCGTTTATTGCGTTAGAATAACACATCTGGCCAACATGTCCTGCACACTCATAGGGAAACAACCGGAGAATCTGCCACCTCTTAGTCACTAGGTAGATCACAAAAAGGCAACAAGTTTTCAAACTGATGGAATAATAGAAAGACAGTGTTCTTTATTAGCAGGGATGGTCAGAGATACACGACAGGCTTAAAGAGAATCTAACTGTGTCTTTTTTTTTTCTTTCTGCAGAAAAAAAAATCAACTGAAACTCTGCCTCCTCTTCTCCAGGCCTCAGCTCTTACAGCGACCATGTCTGTTGGACATAAACAAAGGTAAGGTCATGTTAGTCAGCAACCATGAGGAAGACTAGAATGAGACAGGCTAAAAATAGATATTTGGTAATAAAATCTGACAAAAAGTAAGGGAGAGTGGGGTAGGATGGGCTTTTTTTTTTTTTTAAATGAGACAGAAGTAGAATAAAAGCATGAACCTTTATGCCTAGATGCTGTCAGCATGTATCTATACCAAAGCTGTCTGAAAATGTCAAACCTTAGCTTCACAGTTATGAACTTGTAAGAACAAACCACCAGTTACTTTAAAGGCCACATAACGATCAAAACTGTCATTAGATAACACGGTCATGGAGTATGTGAGGGAATACGAATTGATGATCCCTATTAACAGTTCCTCTCCCCTTGAGGCTGACGTAGCTTGTACACTTGGGTGCAAAGTTTACGATGAAAAAGTCACCAACTAACAGATCAGAGATGTCTGATTCACCTCAGGTACTTGTTAGTTACAGAGGCAACCACTGGTTTCAGCCTCCAGTACAACTGGACCCCATCTGTAGATAACGCCTTGTTCTTCTCAAACAATGTTGAATGTTAAGATCCATTTTCAGACCTGGCACAAACATTGACTGAAACTTGATGACAGACATGGAATCTGGAGTTTTTACAATTATATGAACTGCAAATTTTCATTTTTTAAAAAGTAACCTGATTCAATACAATACAATAACTTTATTTATCCCTACAGGGAAATTCAATTGTCTGGAGACTCTCTCATCTAATGAGAGATGATGATATGCCAGACAGACTGTTTGACATCTCCATTGCATTCAAAATGTCAACCCCTTTACTTAAAACAGAAATCCCTTCATTTAAATAGTTATAACAATGTGGTTTTGCATATTGGACCAAAACATTTGGGAAGTAATGTCAGACGCCAGAAAAACAAGGTAGAAAGAACTGTGACAACTTAAGTGGAAAACAGTTAAATGGTTGCACAGTTGTTGATGCAAAAAATGGTTGAAAAGTGGTAAAGAAAATAAGCGGTGAAGCTTGGTTTAACCCTTTCATCTCTAGGCCCTTTTTCAGTGCTCAAGCTTGAAAATGACATACCAGAATACAACTGGGTATTTCTCTGCAACTACAAAGCCTACATGAAAAAGCTTGGCATTAATGTAACAATAACTCTTTACACATTTCAGCAGATTTCCCTGTAGAAGTTACTGGGACTGATGGAAAATAGCATAACTGATTTTTTTGGGGCCTAAAAATTCTTACACTTTTAGAGTAAATATCTACTGTGTCGCTGGCTTGAAATATAAAGTATTGAGGGTGCCTTGTTTGCAGTAACATACAGTGTTTAGAGGAACTGTCATTTTTGACATCTTTTCAATCTACTGGTTGTGGGCCGCGTTGTGTTTTGTTTAGTTGGAAAATGTGCTTGTTAGTTTGCCTGGATCTGTGGGCTTCAAACAATGTGTGACAGGACTCTGTCCATGGACTCTGAGACTGCCTTTTAAAGCTTTTCCTCAGAGGAGGCTAAGCTAGCCCCATATCGGGGGCCTTTCAGACTTAAAGGGTTAAAGTGGCAATAGAAGTTGTTAAAAAGGCATTAAAAAGGCAAGAAGTGGCAAAAAATGTGGTAAGAAGGTGGCAAAAAGTTGCAGAAAGGATATCAGCCTTAAAAAAAGTGGCAAAATAAGCTAAACAATGTCAAAATTAGGTTTGTAGAGGCAAAATGGGTTAAAAGGGGAAAATAAAGGGGGGAATTGGTTAAAAAGTGGCAGAAGAAAATGGGTTTAAAGAAGCAACAGAAAATAAGTGGCAAAGCTCAGTTTAAAGTGGCAAAAGCAGTTTTGAAAAGGTAATGAAGTGGCAAAAAAAATCAGCAGGAATGGGTTCAAAGTGGCAAAGAAATGTGGTAAAAGAAAATGTGTTAAAAGTGGTAAAAGAAAATAAGTGGCAAAAATGAACTGAAAGTGGTAAAAAAAAAAAAAAAGGTCACAGAAATGGATCATCAGCCATGAAAAAATGGCAAAAAAATTTAACAGTGGCAAAAATTAGTTAAAAGTGGAAAATAAAGGGTGAAATTGGCTTAAAAGTGGCAAAAAGTGGCTAAAGAAAATGGGTTAGAAGTAGTTAAGAAAGTAAACAGCATAGAAAACAAGCTTGAAGTGGCAAAAAGTTGTGAAAATGGATTACTAGCCATAAAAAAGTGGCATAGTAAGTTTAACAGTGGCAAAAATGGGTTAAAAATTTGAAAATAAAGGGTGAACTTGGTTTAAAAATGGCAACATAGGGGCGAAAATGAATCAAAAGAAGCAAAGATCAGCAAAACAGTTTGAAGACTGCAAAAATGTGTTAAAATGTGGTGAAAAATGCTTTGGAAGTGGTAGAAAAAGTGGTGAAAAGGGGTTAAAAAGAGGCACACAACTAACAGATGTGAACGTTAGACCCGATCATAGCTTGATACGCTTTTCAGCTTCAAAATAAAGTAGCTGTTAGCCAAGATGCTAGCACCAATGCTACTGGTCCAACCCACGTGCACTGACATCATAAACATATAACATCTGGGTACGGTCCACTGACTGGTTTTTCAGGGGGTCCAGCTGATTCTGTGGACCTCTAACTGAACCACATGTGAGTCCATTAGTTTTCTGTGTGTATGTTTGTTTTCAGCCTCAATGAAGTCCTCACTGTTCACTTAAATGTTCTCTGTGCACAGGCAGACGTTATATGACAAAGAGAGTCCAGAGCAGTTCTGACCTATTTTTATTTTCGTTCATGCGTCGGCTCCAGTGGGCTCAGTCTGCCTCTTTACACAATGAATCCCTCCTTGTAGTTTGTGCCCCGCAGCTATGGTGGAAAAATAGAGAGACATTGTAAAGTGATGGGCCTTTAGATTGAAAAAACTCAGTCAACCAGTTCATCCATTCATGGGCTGAGGACAGAGAGCTAAAAATAAATCAGTGAATGTGTCCTTTATAGATGATGATCACTCTGAATGGACCGTGATGTGAGGAGATTTCCCTCGTACTCCTTCCAAACCTCGTGGCTATAATGACGAATATCATTCTCAATAATATTACAGCATAGAAGTGTCCCTACAGACTTTTCACAGTCAAATGACTAAGCTAGTACTCTCACTGGGTGGTTTTACGCCTCTGTGAGGTATACATACATCTGGACAGTGGAAATACAGAGGTGGCTCAAGAAGAAGGGGGGGTTCTGTGTTACTCTGATTTGCTATTAAATTCAATAAACTTACAAAGCAGGAATTATTACAACAAAATTTGAAGCTCTATATCTAAAAGCCTGTGACTTCATTGCCACCAGCTCTCCTGTTTAAACTTCTGATCTTGTGTCTTGATGTGCTTCAGGTAGTGCGATGACTCAGGTCTGACCCTGGAGATGCTGAAGAGACGAGACATCGTCGCCATCGTGTTGATCGTGTTGCCGTGGACACTGCTCATCACCGTTTGGCATCAGAACACCATCACTCCTCTGCTCGCTGCTCGAAAGGGTAAGAGTTCAACAAACAAGACTCTGAATATGCTATTTTTCTGATCTGTGTTCATCATAGAAACACAGAACAATGGTGCTTTTGACACTCGAAGCATGCGTGTGGCTCAGTGTTCTGGCCTCGGGTAAAAAAACGTCACATGTTGATGAATGTCATGAAATCAGGCTGAACTACAAAAGACATAAGGTCTAGTTATTTACAGAGGATTAGCTCATATAAATGGAGAATAGAGGAAAATACATAAAAAGCTATTTAAAACAACTTAAAATACTAAGATGAATAACAAATTACACCAAATTACAAGAACAGGAAGAATGCTAGGGCTACACAAGCTGCCATTGTAGATAAAATTTTCATTGCTTTTTATCTCATACAGAAATGCAGTCCAGTTCTGATAAAACTGTCGCCACACTGTAGCTACATCTGAGCTAACTGCTATGTTAAGCGGTAGCCATTGCTATTGGCTCACAGTACTAGTGATGGGAATTACAGCTCAGAGATCTGGATCACTTGGCTCAGTTCTGTAAAAAGAGCCGGCTCTTTCATTCAGTACCAGTTTGGCTTTTAATAAATCAGACCCATGATTAATATAATTGCATGTATTTCTCCGAAAATTGATGGACTAAATCCTCTAATTCTCAGAATAGCGCACATTTTACATAATCCTTGATATTAAAACTATAATTTTTAAGACAATCAAGCACCAATTCTATAACTTTTTAATATGTTGAATGTTGCATGTTATTTTTTTTACATTAAACTTCAAACACATTTCAAGTAGCCATCTGTGATTTCCATTAAAATATAAAAATTAATAATTATAACAAAATAAACTGCACTTCTTTGTCAAAATAGTGTCCAAATAAATCAGACTCTACATGGGGCATAGGGACAAAAATAAACTATAACACTTTAAGAATGAGTACATGTCACATACTGTAATGTTTGGTATAAAAGCTCTTACACAAACTTGTACCAGTCCTTTTTTATAAGGAATATATGGGGAGGGGTAGATGGCTCTCAGCCGTGTTAGGTTCAGCACAAATGTTGTGGATTGGAGCTTTTCAACATGTATTTGCCTGATGTCAGACATGGAGTCTGGCCAGTCCATCAGCTTTGCAAGGTTACAATACATCAACACCTCTTCACTTTGGCACTGTAGCACTTTACCACCTGTCTTATGGGCTTTGAAACCTTTAACCGCGATGGACACTTCCTGGTCAGTCTTTAGCAAAGTCATAAAGCCACGTTCAGTATTTATATATGTGGGTCTTTGCATATTAATGAACAGTCCATGTTGTTTGTTCTCTGTGGTTTGTCTGATTTTATGTATATTTTTCATTTTTCATTCTGTACATATTAAAAGTACACTTCTATCTGCATACATTAACCTGCCAGGGTCTGCAGATTTTTGCAGATCCATGGCTACAATCTGGTACTTTAATATATCCATGTTCATTAATGTGTCTCCTACAATAGATAGATAAATAAAATAAAAAATCTCTGCAGAAGTCCTTAAAGGGGATCCATCTTTACATTTTATTCTGCTCTAGTTTTCTGTAAGTGATTTTTTTAATATATATTTTTCTGACATCTCAATATATTTATCCTGTTGTGTCAAATGTGTCCACATTTGTCTTCTTGAGTTAATCAGTTTAATTAGGTTTTTCTATCATTTTCTTGAGATCTCAAGCAGTGGTTCCAAACCTTTTTTCCACTGAGCCCCTTCCCCTAGGACCCACACAAAAAAGTGACATACTGCTGTCATAAATACGCATACATTTGAATTGTTTTCATAATTTAGCCAAACACGATAGCCCAAATCACAAGCTTTATTAGGAAAAGACCTTGGTATGAACCATTCATATGGGTTTAATCATATCATATGGGTAGTTTTGTAGTGGATTAAGAGCTATAACTGGAATCAAAACATAAATTTTTCTAGCTTTTTTCTTTAAATTTAATTTAATGTTGTCTAAGTTGTTTGTTAAAGAAATCTTAAAAACAGTACCAGGTTATGTGAGCGTGTCTCATTCTAGTCTTTAGCAATGTCAAACTCCTGTTTATTTTCATGTCATAATTTACGATGGACGCATCTTTTTATATGAAGGTAAACCTGTAAATATATCAAATTATCTATTAAAATGATGCATGAGTTTAATCTTCTGCATTAAGGTCACTACAAAAAGATTCAAGCAGAAACTACTAACACTCATAACACTGGTCATTTAGTGTAAGTCATTATTAAATCAAATATAAGAAACTGAAGTTTAATACAGGGTTTTTTAGCTATTAATATAAATGCAGTAATCTATGGAAATACTTCCTTTAAAGCGGTTCATATCATTGCAGGTCAAACTTTTTATTCAAATGCCGAGGTTTTATTATTCATGTGTGCTGTTTACAAAGACTATTGTTGGAATATTAATTATATATTATCTTAAACATACTGCAGCCTACATCCCTTCTCTTTAAGAGGAAGAGAGAGGTATAAATGCACACTAACATCTGCAAACAAAAAAAGCTGCTTGTTGACATTCTTTGTTATCAGTGAAGTGAAAGAAGCACGTTGCTCTATTCAGTTTTAACGGTTTAGTCACTTTTTTAAAATTATAATTTAATGTTTATTCGTCATCTTTTATTTCATCCTGTGTTTTTCTTTTCTATTACTATGGAAGCCCTAGAAGGACATGCACCCATGTTTTTTATTTTACTGCATTTTCATGTGATAAAAAAATGTGTTTTCTTTTTGAAATCTCAACTTATTCATCCTACTCTCCCAAGTAAAAACACAACTTTTCCTATAATAATGAGTTAATTTCTGTCTTTCTGCCCGTGTTTGCACATTAACTTTTTTATTTTTTATTCTTTTTATATAAAATATATAGCATCTGTCTAACGGCAATACTGTAAACATTTCCTCTCTTGGGTAGATGACAGACGTGATGGGCGCTCCGGCTCCAGGAACACTTTTGCTGTTAAAGAGTCCTGCTCTCTCCAGAACCGGGACATCGTGGAGGTGGTGCGTACTGAGTATGTCTACAGCCGACCTCCTCCGTGGTCGGACATCCTGCCCACCATCCACGTCATCACCCCCACCTACAGCCGACCCGTACAGAAGGCCGAGCTGACCCGTCTGGCCAACACTCTGCTGCACGTCCCAAACCTGCACTGGATCCTGGTGGAGGACTCTCAGAGGAGGACCACACTGGTCAGCAGACTCCTGCAAGAGACGGGACTCAACTACACTCACCTAAACGTGGAGACGCCCAGGAACTATAAAGTCAGAGGGGACACCAGGGATCCCAGAATACCACGGGGCACCATTCAGAGGAACCTGGCCCTGCGATGGCTCAGGGAGACGTTTGGGGTGAACAGCAGTCAGACGGGGATCGTCTACTTTGCAGATGACGATAATACCTACAGTCTGGAGCTGTTTGATGAGGTAGGGTGGTTTAGTGCAGAGAAAGATCTAACATGACAGGAAGCTGGATAAATCTGCAATGCCTCTTCCTCTTTACCCAGCCTTAGACTTCATGATTGAAGCTTTTTGCATATGGCTCCTTTAAAAATAGACTTCACAAAGTTCTTTGACAGAAAAAAGCAGGACAGTCTGAAAGCAGACACCCAAAAAAATATAAGAAAGACAGTTAAAAGTATGTTAAGTACAGATGAAGAAACTGTGTGGAGTTTTAGGTTCAGTCTGTTACCAGTGTCTATTGAAAGGTGTCAGCCAGCATGGAGGCCTAGAGGGCAAAAAGAGTTTAGGAAAGTTGCAGCTACCATTGAACATTTTAAAAAGCTGAAGCACAGGCTTGTGAAATTATCCTTCTCTTTAACGTACAGTGTTAAATTTCAGCCAGCAGGGGGCTCTCAATTAGAGAGAAAAAAGAAAGATGATAAACAGAGATAAAAAAGTCAAACCAGCTGTTCGTTTAATGGGGGAATTTCAGATAATGAGGGTGGAAAGCTCTCAATTTACCGGTCAATCTATGTTCCAACCATCACCTATGGTCATGAACTCTGGGTAATGACAGAAAGAATGAGATCGCGGGCACAAGCAGTTGAAATGAGATTCCTGAAATGAGGGTGGCTGGACTCAGCCTTAGAGAGGGTGAGGAGCTCGGACATCCGGAGGGATCTCGAAGTAGAGCTGCTGCTCCTTCATGTCTAAAGGAGCCAGTTGAGGTAGTTCGGGCATCTGATCAGGATGCCTCATGGGTGACTTCCTGTAGAGGTCTTCTGGGCACATCCGACTGGGAGGAGACCCCGAGGAAGACCCAGAACTCGCTAGGGGAATTATACAGGCCATCTGGCCTGGAAGCGCCCGGGAATCCCTCAGGAGGCAACTGGAAAATGTTGCTGGGGGAATGTCTTGCTTAGCCTGCTGCCACTGTGACCTGACCCTGGATAAGCGTATGAAGATGGATGAAAGCCAAATATGATCAATTAACCAGAATTCTTACACAATTAAAAAATACCCAACAACCCGCCAACAATTTTCCCTTAAAGTCCCATTAGTTAGAGTCTATATTAAAATCTTTTTATTAGCCTAGAAAGGCTACCTGCCACATTTTCAGCTCAGATTTAAAATGCTAACAGGTGTGTGTGTGAGGGAAGGATAGAGAGAATCCAATGATAAAGCTGCTTAATTTTAATATGTAACATTTATCATTAAAATGTTTTACAAGTTTTTTCTGAGTTGAATCAAATCTCTGTTCTTGATAGGAATACAACATACAAATGCAATCAACATGGAGTGTTTCTGACTGATGATAGACTTTGAGAGCTCTATTTTCAAAATCTCTCTATATAGCTCAAGGCTGAACCCAGACCTACTTCGATATGATTGATTAAATCTTGAAACTAACTTTTCATCCAACAAGGAGCCAGTAAAAAGTAGGCAGGACTGGTACAACCAGTCAATCCTGAGGACTGACCTTTATCTTTGTCTTTTTTTACCTCCAGATGCGTTCCACTAAAAAGGTGTCAGTGTGGCCCGTAGCCTTCGTCGGCGGCCTTCGTTATGAATCCCCTAAAGTCAACGTCTTTGGAAAAGTGTACGGCTGGAAGACGGTGTTCGACCCCCACAGGCCGTTTGCTATCGACATGGCGGGGTTTGCAGTGAACCTGCACCTCATTCTGTCTAAACCTCAGGCTTATTTTAAACTGCGAGGAGTGAAGGGAGGTTATCAGGAGAGCAGTTTATTAAAGGAGCTGGTCACCCTCAGCGATCTGGAGCCCAAGGCTGCCAACTGCACCAAGGTAAGAACAGGAGCATTGGTGCATGTTTGAAATGTGATGAAACCTCTGTGAACCTGAAATCAAATCACGCCGCTGCTGTAAACACTGAGGATAAATCTTCAGATCCTCCACTGTCAAAGCAGTTTGTTCTTAAAGTCACTAAACTGTCAGATTAAAGCTCCGCTGAACGACGCCTCTTTCTTCCTCTAGACATTTTTTAGCAGGTGTGATGTAATAAAAAATACTGCGCTGCATCTGGAGCCAAAATGTCTTATAAAGTGTTTCATCACTCTGAGTGTATTCCTGCCCGTCTCCATCTCTCCCTGCAGGTTTTAGTATGGCACACACGGACCGAGAAGCCTGTGCTGGTAAACGAGGGCAAGAAAGGATTTACAGACTCCAATGTGGAGATATGACAGACTTCATCTGACACAGGTAGGTGCACAAGTCTGAAAATGCAAATGAGTGATGGTGTTTTTTCCTGGGGAATTTTTGTGAAAAGGGAGCACTTTGGCTCATGTTTACATGATTTAATATCCACAACACTTAAGAAACAAGACTGGATTTTACACAACATGTTTAATGAATGGTCCTGAAGATTTTTTTTTTTTTATTTTGGGGGGGATAAACGACCATTTGCTAGTAATTAAATGAAAACTCTGAACATTTACCTTATATATTGATAAGAGCATTTATCAAATACCTGAAATACTTTACCACTTGTTATTTTGTTTAAGTTCATTGTTGTGCAACAGGTTTTCAGAATTAGTAATTACTGTAACATCTCTACTGTTTGTTATAATGACAAAATAATGGGAATGGCAGCAACAACACATGTAGATATCCTTGGTGAGCACTGAGCACTCACATTATTCTTGTGGAAAGAAAGGTCAACCAGATATTGGAGATGCTGTGCCAGAGCATGCAAGATGAGCTATGATAACAATCAGCAGAACCTCAATAAACCAATTTATAAAGTTCAACTGATGCATCAATTGATTTCTGTTCGTTCTACAGATCCAGCTCTATAAGGGCTGATGCTCTTGAATCTTTCACATAAAGACCAGTCATCAGTTCAGACAGGTTCATACGCCACTACATAATAAGGCAGCTGCTGATGCATCTGAGGTTGGCGTCTTCTGCCTCCAGAGCCTCAGGTTGCGGGGTTTGCCAGGCACCTATAAACTACGTTGTACAACTGATTAAAAGATGCGTGTTTGGGAGTACTTCTAAAGCTGCAGCTGTTAGGCGGTGGTGGGGCGAAGCCCTTGAGACTATCATGCCTACTACTCAGGAAGACTTGGATTCCTGCTGTCAGCTGGGAAACCTGGAAATATGGATGATGATTCTGATATCAGCACTCGAAACACATTCAATACTGCTTAAAATGCAGGTATTTGTATCTGTGAGTACCCAAGTTTATGCACCAATCCAATACTGTTTGGTTTAGCTTTATATTTTGTTTCATTTAGCCATGCTAAATGTTAGTGCTATAAACTGGAAATCAACTCGTCTTTGGTGCCAGAAAACACGACATGCACGAGCTACCGTTTTTAGAGCTGCGAAGAAGAAACAGGACTCACTGCAGCAGCAAAGAAAAGCGGCTGCATGACAGTTTTTCTCTGAATGCGATCGATAAAATGCCTTCCAGACCAGTAATGTCATACAAGACAAGAAGTGATGCAGTTTATCAAAAGTTGAATAACTTTTGAACCATAAATCATTGCCTCTTACTTGTTTCTCCTCTTGAAACTAACTGCTGTGCCTTCCCATCGATGATATTGATGCTTTCAATCCCTTGTGGCAGCATTTTCAGTGATCCCAGAACTCATGTGACTTTTCAGGAAATTAATGATTAAATCCTCACCAGTAATATTTAAAGTCTTTTTATCCATTTTAATCCAATTATGATTATTTATTACTGCTAGCTTGAATGCTAACCACCATATTGTTTACCCTTTGTAAAGGTTTGTCAGCCAATAGCAGGCTGTTCTATAATCACGTCAAGCTGCCTGAATAGAGCATAGTGGAGAGATAGAGAGAGCCTGTGATGCAGCCCTCTGTATTATTGTTATTTTAATATTTAGCAGTAAAACTCAATAATCAGCAGGAAAGCAAAATGTTGTACATTATGATTCTATCTGCTGAGCCATGTTCTGAGTCATATAGGTCTAAAATAATTTGCTAGTCTGCACAGTCAGTCCAGAAAATTCACACTGGTATTGAATCGGGACTCCGTCTTGGACTCCGTACGAGACTACTGACCTCAAGTAAAATTAAAGTTACTTTGGATAAAATTAACTTTAGTATAAGTCCAAGTATCAATCTATAAATCTGCATTAACCTGCATTAAGTAAATTGAAGATTTTAACATGTAAAAAGGAACTTTATATGGATTGAAAAGGTAATAAGGAGACATTAAAAAGGTAAATATTTTATAACACAAGGTGCAGATGACATTTGAGGTTTTTTGTGAAATATAAAGTTTAATCTTGACAGTCCTAACATTTCCCTGTCTTCGTTTTAGAAGAGACGTTTCTTCATCGTCCTCCACCTGGATTCACATCCTCAGAGCTTCTTAAAGCAATAGCCGGGGTCAGAAATCTAACCACAGCACTGTAGCTGATCCTCACCACAGCTTAGGAATGGAGGCACACACCAGTCCAGCCCGGGAGGACACACAAGCCATGTGCGTGATCCGGCCACAGAGTATCAAAGCACAACAGCACAAACACAAACCGGCTTGTTCTGCTCGGAGCGCTGGCTGATGCGAGACACTGGTTTGAGGTGCCAAAAGGAGCCTGCCAACTGATGTCTCCCTGGAGAGATGAGACAAAGGATGCTGCGCGATTTCAAACTGCATGGAGAGATGGCACGGCAAGCAATAAAGAGCCCTGTGAGTGCAGAGAACACCAGCCTACCATCCAATTAGCATTAAATAGGGCTCTTTTGTTGTGGAGCGAGCTGGCTGTCGGGCACAGTGCTGCACAGAGGAATAAAGGGGTCCTTGTTTAAAGTGAGTCAGCAGTGACTGACAGACTGCATTGAGGGGATCTGAGCCCTCCCCGTTCGTACTGTACAACACTGAGCTATTTAGATAGCACCATGAACCCAGCACTAATTAGGAGTCCCGTAACTCCTCCACACACTTTCACTCTGCACATGTCGAGCACACACACATGCACTTAAAAACACAGAGCAGTGATTTATTACAGCACCCTGTTCTCGTAGAGGCTTGTTTATTTCTTATATGCTGTAACGCAACTGCTCGTATTCAAGAGAAGATTCAGTATTTCTACGGACCTGTCTACTCCTTCATAAGCTAATTAAGACCCCACTAGGAGCACTGACAGTTTCTCAGACTAATTATTTATTATTTCACAGTAACTGGTATTATTCACGTCTTTTCCGGGATGTGAGGCAATTAATCTGAAAATTCATGCGCATCCTTTCAAGTAGCCGTGTTACACAATCTAATTATTCCCACCATGGACGGCTGACTTGAAAGTGGTGATTTTATACACTGTTGACTTGCAGTAGCATGGATTGAAATGCTAATGTTTTCATTTTGTGTGACTGTTAAGAGTTTGATCAGTAATTTATTGGTAACAGCAGTCTGAAACCCTAAATTTTAACTCATAGAGAGTCTGATGTTGCTGCTGATTGATTTGTTGTGTGGATCACGCCTGCCTCATCTACCTGTCTGTTTTATAAGCTACAGTTTTAATCCACCATATTCACAAAGAGGGCTTTTCCCCCGGTGTAAAGCTCAGGGTTGGAGGCTTAGCACTTCATGGGAAAAATGGTTGTCCTTCTGTGTTTCAGGGATGAAAATGAATGGAAATAGAGTCTCACAAATGGCTTCCATTTTACTGCTAAAGTGTGTCAAGACAGTACAGGAAGAAAGTAAGGAGGGGAATTTCAGTAGCAATTTATGCCCATTCATTCTGTAGAGCTTTTATAAGGTCAGGCACTGATGTTGGACTAGAAGGCCTGGCTCACAATCTCCGATCCAGGTCATCCCAAAGGTGCTCGATAAGGCTTAGGTCAGGGCTCTGTGCAGGCCTGTCAAGCTTCTCTTAAACCATGTCTTTATATACCTTGCTTTGTGCACTGAGGCACAGCCATGTTTGAATTGAAAAGGGCCTTCCCCAAACTGTTGCCACAAAGTTGGAAGCATAGCATTGTCTAAAATGTCTTGGTATGCTGAAGCATTAAGATTGGCCTTCACTGGAGATAAAGGGCCTCCCTAGACCCTGAAAAACCGCCCCATACCATCGTCCCTCCTTAAACCAACTTCACAGTTGGCACAGTTCAGTTAGATGGGTAATGTTCTCCAAACATCTGCCAAATCCAAACTCACCCAACTGACAGCCAATCAGAGGAGCGTGATTCATCACTCCACTGCTCCACTGTCCAGTGTCTGTGTCAATCAATCAATCATATTTTGTATAGCGCCAATTCATAACCAAAGTTATCTCAAGACACTTTACAAGGAGGGCAGGTCTAGACCATACCCTCTGATGTAGTCTACTATAATAGACCAGCGTAAAACATCAATATTTTAATAAAGACTATACCTTATTACAAGAAGACCAGCATTAATTTACCATAGAAGTGAAGTCTTCTTGCTCTTGGATTCAATGAAACTGTTCTAGTAACAATTATTAGATGTAAGTATGAAGTTAAAAGACGACGCAATGATCACTGTTAGGCTAGCATTAGCTAAAATAATGGTGGGGAAGAGAAACATGTATAACATGTATAATGGTGATAATAGAAATGCAGTTTTAGCTGTTTTTGAATTCACTTTAAGAAATGAGATAATAATAGTAGTTGTAAGAATAAAAATGATGATAACAATAACAATAACAGTGTGCCACCTGGTCTGATGCTTGACTTTGGCAGCAGAGCGTTGGCGACTTTTACGCACCATTTACTTTAGCAGTTGTTAACCCCTTTCTGTGATTTTGCATGGTTTCCTGCTTCATGACTGAGTTACTCTATTGTTCCTGCAAAGATGGCATCACTGAAGTCACTGAGCTCTTCAGAACAACCCATTTGGTATGGAAAACCGCTAGATGGCAAAGGGTCTGATTGAAACATCTGAACTCAGTAAAAAAAAAAAAAACAGGTGTGGCCAAATACTTTTGTCCATATAGTTCATTTGATAACTCCTGAGCTAATAACGCCAGACAAAAGCTAACATTAGCATATAACCACAGCCTAAATAACATTTGTTTTTTATAGTGTCACATAATATAAATTGAAACTCACAATTCCAGGCAAAAGGTAGCATGTAACAGTTAAACATAAATGCTAGCTAATGTTTGCATTTGATAGCTAACCATATGTTAGCTAAATCATATTTAGCTTTCAATCGACTAAAGCCTTATGCTATCTGTTTCAATTTGATCTTCTCTGTAGATAATATGGACCATAAGCAGTACCAGTTAGACTATAGAGGTATATCAGGTCTTTTGAGTCAAAACAGCATTGAGATGATTCAAACACTAATATAGTGAACAAGCTAACATCAGCATTCAACCAAATGCCAGCCAACATTGGTTGGTTTGGATTTGGTTTAGATACACTACTCAACTCAACTCAAACTTTATTTATACAGCATGTTTAAAACAAATGGGGTTGACCAAAGTGCTGTACAGATCAAAAGCAGCACAGATACAATACCAAGATACATAAACACAGTTCAAATATATAGACGAAGAAAAAAAAGTCAAAAATTTTGTTAAGATGCTGTCAGGTGTCCACTTAACCTTGATTAAAAGCCAGGGAGAAGAGGTGTGACTTTAGAGATGATTTAAAAACCTCAATTGATCCCGCAGAGCGGATATGCCAGGGCAAGTTGTTCCAGAGCCGAGGGGCAGCCGCCACAAAGGCTCGGTCACCTTTTGTTTTATACCTCGTTTTGGGGGTGACCAACAACAACTGACTAGATGATCTCAGTGTTCTGACAGGGACATGGTAATGGAGAAGCTCGGTCAGGTACTGGGGGGCTAGGCCATTAAGGCTTTAAAAACAAACAATAAATTTTAAAATCTATTCTAAAAGCAACCAGGAGCCACTGCAGCGAAGCTAGGACAGGGAATATGTGGTCACGCTTGCGTTTGCCAGTGAGGAGACGGGCAGCCGTGTTTTGTACCAGCTGCAGGTGGTGCAAGAGTGAGTGGTTCAGGCCAATATATAGTGAGTTGCAGTAATCCAGTCTTGTGTTAATAAAAGCATGGATTACAGTCTCAACATCACTGTATGGCAGGTATCCCTTTACTTTCGATAAAAATCCTCAGATGGTAAAAGCTTTTTTTTACACGTAGCACACCAAGCATTAGCAAGGCAGCTTATGTTCACAAGAGTGATACAGCTATAGGCATTATTTTAAAGAGGTATAGCTACAGTTTAAAAATAATAATCTCAGTTTGAAGTTCTTTGTACACTGAGTCTGTTATTTTCACATTTTTTTTAAATAATAATCTTATTAAAAACATCACACACTAAAATCTCGCAAACTAAGTCCGATGTTTTTATTTTTCAATTCATTTCGAGAAGTGCTGAAAAGAATAGAACAGCAGAAAAGGTGATTCTGTGGCTCTTTTACTCCTTAAAAACAGTGAGTCCATCCATCCAACAACAGCGCTGTACCAAGTTTGACTTTTAATTCAGTCTCTTAGATGTGGCTGTGAGTACAAATTTCAGCCTTTATGTGTGATGTTCCATGATTTCCATGTAATATAAGGGCAGATCATGGTGTTAACAGTGAAGTGTTAGTGCAAGAAAGAGAGAGAGAAAGGGAGCTGCAGGTGCTGCTTTAAATGGTCAATCACTCATCTAAAAGACTGGATCGAATCGGTTCCGAAAAAAAAAAATGATGAACTGACTTTATTTAGCTGTTTCTGTTTGATAGTTCTGGATACCAGCAAATCATAAAATTACCCAGGGTCATATTGGACAGCCGAAAGTACTGTGAGCTAGGCCTGAAGTTCCTCCAGATTTTTACTAAACATTTTCAAAATATTTTTGTTCTCTTCCTGAGTGTGTTATCAGAGGAAAACTGTCACTGTATGAATATGGTGGATTTTCATTCCTGCACTGTCCAAAACTTTCACACAGGCAGTACAAATCATACATCAACAGTAACTACAGTATAACTGCCATTCACAAATACAGATTATGACTCTTACAGGACACCCATGGTAAAGAGAATAAACTGAGTATTTCTGCTCTATGTGTAAAGAATCACTGTAATTTAAGGTACTGTATGTAAATAGTTATAAACTGCTCCCATATAAACATGCCTCAGTCTGTTTTTAACCCTTCTGTTCATATATTATTTTCATTTTAGAATATTAAATATAACATTTATTTACATCATTGATACACCTTAGTTCTTTACATTTATAGAAAGTGAATATAACCAGTGATGTCACTGGATGTCTGCCGCCATGCCAAGGTCAGGCGTGTCCTCAAAGTGAACCTTGTAATCTCCCTCCTGCTCCTCAAACACGATGACCTGATCGATGGAAACAGAAAAGAGGGAGATAAGGTGAGTCAGAGCACTGTCAACTCACTGTAACTTGCTTTTACAGATTATAAATATTAAACATGTAGTCCATTATGGGAACTGACATTTTTGGAAAGTGTGATGTTTTTTCAAAAGTTAGTCCACGAGTCAGTCCAAGATGACAAGATTCTCATGTCATATGCTAACTGAGCAAGAGACAGCAGTAAACGCTATAATAAAACTCAGTAAGCCTGGAAGCGTAGCAGAATTGAACCTGCTCAGCCTTGCTGGCCTTCCACATAGTTTAAGTTTAAAGTCCCTGTAAAGTGAAATCCAAACTTTGTGTCTTCACACACTAGATATGTTGGAATAAGGCTGCTGTAAACATGGGAAAACACATGATTGTATGACTGAATTTTTGATTTAGAAAAAATTGTTCACCTCTCTCCTGGCTTGGTTTAATTTGAGCAGGGCAAATATCTACCCATGACATCACCGGTCTCAATGGGGAATAGCTCTGCCCCCCTAACAATACAATAATATAAAATCACTGAGTGTTCATCCCAGTACAGTCTTTTCTTAGCTGATTTCACTGCGTTCAGTGAAAGTTAACAGTTACAGGTCATTAAAAGCATCATAACAAGGAGATTTGTACCAGAAAACAGTCAATTTAATCCCTAACTTCTTTTTCTGCTCTGGCACAGAGCCAGGCAGCTGCGCTCTAATCAGAAGCCTTTTTTTTCTAAATCTGAGAGGATCGTATTTCTCCGAGTGGTGATGATGTGCCATTTACCGTGGATACGAGGGAATACTCCACAGTGGCAACTCAACATGTTTGAGGGGCAGGGGCAAAAATAATCAAAATAGTCCCTCTTGTACACTGGGGGGGGGGGGGGCACCAGTAGACAAAAATTGTAAAAGTTGTAAAATGGTTAATAAAAATTGCCCACTATGGACATGTGCCCTCTAAAGCAGTGGTTCCCAAAGTAGGTGTCAGGACCCTCAGGGGGCTTACGAAGCATGGCGAGATTACAAAAAAAGAAGAAGAAGAAACATTAGGAAGGTCTAGAAGACCTAGTGAGTGTGCATGGACATTCATAACATTATATGCATTAGCATCAGAGAAGTGGTGGTCCCGAGTCTCTGGCATTGTTAATTTGGGAGCCCCAGGCAGAAAAGTTTAGGAACTCCTGCTCCAAAGGGTACTTTATCATATTCTGCCCCCCTAAATGGGATCCTGGATGGGATGTTCTCAGATTTTACCACTAAAAGGCACCAAAAAGGTAAATTTTACCCACTTGGACAGCACCAAAGAGGGCACTTGGTCTTCTCTGGTCTTTAAAGGGAATTTTCCAAGTTCCAAATAAATAAGATATGGCATGTGTTGTGATAGTTCCTCTTATTTTACCAAAAAAATACCAAACCATAACTTTTAACACCTGAACTGAAATTTGTGTGTACCATTATACCTTTGGTAAAAGTTGATTCCAGTGTCAAACTACCTCTGACTGATGTTTGCATGTCTGTACCTGATTTATTCCACTATTGAGGAAGGGACCAGGGAGGTAGAGAGCCTGCTGAGGGCCGATGGACCAGTATCGCCCCAGATTGAGCCCATTAATAAACACAACACCTTTCTCCCAGCCCTTAGAAGACAAAAAACATACCAGATCTTAACAGTTCATGTCATTTTTATCATACAAACACATGTTTTCAGCTATAAAATGATGAGTTCTGTTAACTTACTGGAAGTTTCACAAACGTGTCACTTGGATATCCGTACGCAAACAGCCTCCCCATGAAAAATCCGGGGAAGCTGGGATTTTCAGGGAGCGTCTTCCAAGGTGCCTGATAGAGACTGAAATAAGACACTGACTTACACTCAAAATCACAGTGAAATGAAAGAGATACGCACGGCTTTAGATTCAATAAAGCATACAGACCTATCAATAAAGCTGGGTTTCATATCCAGGCTGTAGATTGTAAAACCTCGCAAGGGGATATTGTTTAATAAAACGTCTCCCACAAGGCCTGCAAGAACACAGTTCAAAATTGGCTTCTTCACCATCCTCTGAGTGTTTGAGGGCTTTAATAGCAGGCATAACAATGAACTGCATTGTGTCTGTCAATCACCTTTATGTTGTTTGTCAAGGTCTCTCCCCTGATGAACGCGCCCGCAGTTCTCCACCAATAAACTCAGAGTACGCCGTCCCTGCAGGGAGTCATCGCTTTTATGCCTTTGACAAGTTTTTACAGCCGACACTTCAGCATCCTTCACGTCAGATTGATATGAATTAATTAAGATTTATATAACATGACTTCATTGTTCAACAGGATTTCATACCTTACCATCAGGAACCGCCAGCTCCAGGTTTTTACGCTTGAAAAGGCCGATGTAGCTTCTGTCAACAAACACCTATGAGGAATAATACTCATGTCAGATCAAGTATGTTACTGTGCTTTACACAGTAAGCTCTTATTCACTGGACTGAAGTATATCTTAAAGGTGACTTCAGATTTGCAAACTTTCCACACATTTTCATTAAAGAGTGCAGTGTTTTGTAAAGCAGCTCAATAAAGGGACGGCTTACAGAATTGGATCTGCTGTAACTGTGAAAATTGGGGCTGATTTTTAACGAACATTTTGGCCAATAGCTGATTTTGACGCTTTTTCATTACCTTTGTGATTCTTTTTGGATGGAATGCATTTCAGTCATTGCTAGTGGTCTTTACTTCATCAAAGGGTGCTATATGGGTCAGTCTATTTTCTGGCAGATCCATTTCCTGCTTGAAACCAGACTCAAAAATCAAGAGAAATTCTCATTATTCCGTTTTTTTGTTTTTGACCAAAAAGTGTTTTTTCATTTTTTTTTTTAAATCAAAAATGGAAAAAACTGAGAAATTAGTGTTTTCATTTTCGTCACAAAAACGGAAAAAATAATAATAACATTTAAAAAACAAGGGGTCCAATTTTTGTATTTTTCAGTTTGGTTATTTTGTTTTCTTCATTTAAAAAAAATTCTAAAACAAAAAAAAGGAAATCACGTTACCACTGGGACAGGTGAGTGTTTCATCAAAGTAAAAGCCTCCATGTCAGAACAAGAGCCACCCGATGTGTTTTACAGTATTATAATTGGCCAAAATGGTTTTTATTAACCTTGCAAAGCAGATAATAATAATAATAATAATATCTTGAATTTATATAGCGCCTTTCAAGAAACCCAAGGACGCTTTACAGGAACACATAGACATGGACAAACTATGTGAGGGGTAGGATGAGTGTAAGGGGTGGTTTAGTGAAGACTGTAGGCTGTGGTGAACAGGTGGTGCTTGAGACATTTTTTGAAAATGTCCAGAGATGGAGCGCTACGAATGTCTGCAGGAAGAGTGTTCCAGAGGGTGGGAGCTGCAGCACTGAAGGCTCTGTCTCCATAGGTTCAGAGTTTGGTTTTGGGCATGGAAAGTAGGCCGGTGTCTGAAGATCGAAGGTTGCGAGATGGTGTGTATGGATGGAGGAGATCAGAAAGGTACTGGGGAGCCAGAGCATGGAGATATTTGTATGTGAGGAGGAGGACTTTGTAGCTGATACGGGACTTGATAGGGAGCCAGTGGAGGTGGATGAGGGTCGGAGTGATGTGTTGCCAGGGTCTAGTGTGGGTGAGAACTCTAGCTGCAGAGTTTTGGACGTACTGAAGCCTGTCCAGGGTTTTGCTGGGAACTCCAGACAGGACTCCATTACAGTAGTCCAGGCAGGAGGTTATGAAAGCATGAATGAGTGTTTCAGCCACAGGATCAGGGAGTGATGGTCGGAGTCTGGAGATGTTCTTGAGATGATAGAAGGCAGATTTGGTGACAGACTTTATGTGGGACTGGAAGGAGAGGGTGGAGTCCAGGATGACGCCCAGGTTTCGGACCTCGGGGGATGGACAGATGGAGGTCCTGTCCACATCGAGCATGAGATCTCCAACCTTCTGCAGCAGCGCTTTGGGGGCCACCACCATGAGCTCTGTTTTATTGCTGTTGAGTTTGAGTTGGTTAGAGGTCATCCAGGCTTTGATGTCGTGGAGGCAGTTTACCAGGGAGTGGGGAGGGAGCTGAGTGGATGGTTT
Source organism: Cheilinus undulatus (assembly GCF_018320785.1). Taxonomy (NCBI): domain Eukaryota; kingdom Metazoa; phylum Chordata; class Actinopteri; order Labriformes; family Labridae; genus Cheilinus; species Cheilinus undulatus. The sequence goes on from NC_054876.1 coordinate 9,002,423, forward strand.
GGTGCTGAGATAGAGTTGGGTGTCATCTGCATAAGAGTGAAAGCTGAGACCGTGTTTGTGAATAATCTGTCCAAGGGGAAGCATGTAGATGGTGAAAAGGAGAGGTCCAAGAACAGAGCCTTGAGGCACGCCCTGGTTAACTGGGGCGGGGGATGAGTGAGAGGTGCCGATGGTAACAAACTGTTTTCTTTGTGAGAGACATGAGTGAAACCAGGAGAGAGCTGTATCAGTGATGCCAAGATGGTGACAAGGTGACAGGCGGTCAAGGAGGACGGTGTGGGATATTGTGTCGAAGGCAGCAGTTAGGTCAAGGAGAATGAGGAGGCTGATGTGTCCAGAATCTGCAGCTGTGAGGAGGTCATTGGTTATTTTGATAAGGGCGGTCTCAGTGCTGTGGTGAGTGCGAAATCGAGGATGGACATGCCCGTTTCCTTGTTTTTCACTGATGAATCCATCTTGTTAAGCACCCATCTGAAACATTTGGAGCTGGTGCAGTTATGGAGAAAGAGATTAGCGTGGATGCTGCTAAAGCGCCAGTTTTATCAGAACTTGACAACATTTCTTTGTTAAAAGAACAAAGAACAGCAGTGAGTTGTTTTCTTTTCAAAAATGACAAAAGTCGAGTACTTACATGTCTATAGTCGCCATGTTTCATGTTATTCCTTAGTAGCTGCGCACACGCAGCTCGATAACTGCTACGTCACGTGTTTTGTTGCTCTTATTGGCCCATAGAGATGTGACAGAGAGAACATTCATCCAATCACACTCCGAGTTTTTTTCAAAGCCTCTGCCTTTTCTCAAAAGTTTCCTATTGAAGCTTTCCTAGATGGATGTGTGAAACAAATCCATCTGGCGTGTCAGGTTCGGTCTTTATACAATGAATGATAAAAATAATGTAAATTGTAAATGTAATGTAAATGTAATTTTATTACCTTTAATTATCTTTTTTTCTCATTTCAGGTCATAGATACATAAATATATGTAGAATACCATTATCATTCTGTAGTACGCGATGAATGGCTCATTTTGACATGGAGGCTTTTATTTTGAAATGATCACCTTTCCCAGTGGTCATATGATTTCCTTTTTCTCAAGAATTTCTTTAAATGAAGACAACAAAATACCAGAATTTTATTTTTTAAATAAATTGGACCCCTTTTTAAAAAATGTTAATATCCGTTTATCCGTTTTTGTGACCAAAGTGAAGAAATGAAAAAAGCAAACAAAAAAAAAACAGCTAATTTTTCTGTTCTTTCCATTTTTGGTAAAAGATGAAAAAAAATGGCTCATTTTTCCATTTTTCCCACTTTTGGCCAAAAATGGAAAAATGGAAAAAAGGCTTGTTTTGCCATTTTTTTCTTTTTTTGGTCAAACACAAAAATATTGAATAACGAGAATTTCTCCTAATTTTTGAGTCAGGTTTCAACCAGGAAATGGATCTGCCAGGAAATACACTGACCTCTAAGGCTGTCACAATGCAAAAACTTTCTTTTACCACTGACCATAAAAATAAATCAGCATTTCTCCAGCAGGTGACTTCTTTGGTCTTATTAAAAACCTCCTCTCTGAATCAGGAATAGGGCTGCACAATCAGCTGCAATTTAATTCTTACTGCAATATAAGCATCCGTTTTCATGTGATATAAGAAAACTATTCTATGGAAAAAGCGATGTATTTTGCCTGTGTACATTCTGGTCTCGCAAAATTAAATACATCAGTTATCAGCTTCTAGATAAAAAAAATCCCTAACATGCCAAAAAAAAAAAAAAAAGAGTCTTAGAGCTGGTGTATAAAAGTAGACTCACTAAGGCTCGGTCTCTGACGTTGTTTCCAGACTTCAACAGTCCTCCGCTGGTGATGGCGGTCTCATACAGCGTGTATCCATGAGACTGCCCATCCCTGTTGTTCACAGGTAGATTCTCCATGCTCACGGGCATGACTGACTTATACGGCTGCAGGAAAGTCAAGGATATAAATTGACTGACCCTCCTCAATTTAAAGCAAAGATCTGTTTATTTTATGAACATATGGTGACAGATAATCTTACATAGAACATACTCCCTCAGTGAAGCTCAGAGCATCCCATAAAGAAAGGTGCTGGTACATGATGGCTGGTTCGTAAGACTCCCTGTAGTGAAGGGCCGGCATGTCGGGGAAACTTTCTCCCTCTGCATAGACAAGATCAGGAAAAAGAGTTAAGTTATTACACCATTTTCTACTCGTTTTCATTTTCTTTAATCAGATGAGCCACAAATGACCGCTTCCACACTCTGTGCTTTATTTCAAATATCAGTAAATTGTAAATAACAAGACTTTCAACCTTTGGTCTTTTACTTGGTATAACACCTGGAAAAAGACCAAACTCATCAGAATATCACAAACAAAACAAATATATAAACAAAGACCTTCAGGTACTGCTGAATACTTTTTCTCTACAAGAAATAAATTAAAATAATTTTCTGTAACTTTTTCTTGAACTCTTTAATGAAGATTTAAGTGGCATTAATTATAAAATGGTTTTACAAAATTTTGTTTTACTACATATACCAAGTTCAAAAAAGTTAGGACACCGTGTAAAATGTGATTCAAACCAGAATACAGTGATTTCTAAACCTTTTTAATCAATATTTGATTGAATATAGCACAAAGACAGAATTTTTTTTGTTTCAAGTTATTGTGGTCCACCATCAGGATACTGACAACACCATACATCTGCTAATGAATGAAAATTTTTGTTATTAATTTAATAGACGCCTATGGATATGCGTTGTGCTGTTTATGATTTTGTCTTGGAGCAGCCATCTTTAGTACTCTGGTACTAAATTTGTGAACAAGATTTCCTACAAGTTAAGAAATAATAATTTTGTTTTGTGTTGTACAGTTCGATAAGCCTGTTGTCCTTGTAGTTATCATATTTAGTTGAAAACTTCCTCATGTTCAAAGACAAGGCTTAGGTGTTTTACTTCTTAGGCCCCACCTACCCCAAATAACTGGGATAGTCTAAACTGAAGTGCAGGTCTCAGGAGAATGTAGGGTATTTCTGACAGCTTGACCCTCAGATAAAACAATAATGTGGCCCTCTTGGGGACCAGACTTGCTCATCCCTACTTAAATATCAAACTTACTGCTGTATCGAGAGAGTAAATCCCTCAGGAGGTGGTATTTTGGTGTGTACTCCCCAGCCTCAGTCAAAGGAGCGTCATAATCTGAGGAACATCAACAGAGATCAGCTATCATGTGCTGCCCCCTGCTGGCTGTATGAGTCAATATTAAACATCCAATATTTTCAGTCCTGACATGCCAGTGCTTCCTTATTAGAATAAAATCTTTGTAAATTTGCCTCATATGTGCAGACACGTTGACACCTACCGTAGCTGGGGACCAGAGCTCTGTATGAAGGCTCAGCAAGCGCCCCACTCATAAAGCCAAAACTGGAGCCTCCATGGAACACGTAGAGGTTCACAGACATGCCTCTCCTCAGGATCTCTCTTACTGTGGACACCATATCTGACAAGAACAGAGGTATTTATATATATATATATATATATATATATATATATATATATATATAACCTTTATAGGTAAAGTTTTCTGCCTCTTCAACAGGGGCTGAGAAACTCTTTCAAAAGTAGGTTACACCTGGCGTTCACATTTGCATTTCCATTTACATTGTTGGCGTGCAGCTGGTGTTCATTATGCAAAAACAAAGCAGAAGGAAAATTAATTTACATATAATCTACACAACGAGGGAGAAAGTGTCTGTTTATAGCAAGCAAAGAGCACAAGCCACTTAAGTTAAAACGCTGAAAAACTTTTATGAGGTGACCTGACTATATGGGTTTATTGGAGGAGTGATATCAGTGTTTGTACTGTAAATCTGCAGCTATTTGTTTCACAATTTGCTTTAAACATTGAGCCTCAAAGCCATGAAGAGTAGATATGAAATATGCAGAGTAGATATGAAATATGCTGTTGAAATTTTGGTAACCCTTTCTTTTACAGTCCCCTAGGACTGTACCTGCTAGGTATTTACCTGGTAAATATATGGTTAATCATATTGTGTTATTGGATAATTACCTCTGGTGATAAATAGGTACATACAGAAAAACTGCAGCTCTGATTGTAGGTATTTACCTGGTCAATTTTATTGTGTTATTGGGTTATTACATCTGCTGCTCAAAGTATAGGTTTTTACCTGGTAAATATAAATGGTTTATAATACCATTATTGGGTAGTTATCACTATAATGAATAAGTAAGATGTAAGAGAACCTCAACTGAAATATTAGATATTTACCTTCTCTATCATATTGTATAATTGGATAAGTACAACTGTAATAAATTTATTACACCAATAACACTGTAACTGACCATATATACATATTTACTAGGAATAATCCTAGTATTTGAGCTGTAGCTTGTCTGTACCTCCTTATTTATTACAGTGGTAATTACCTAATAACAGAATATTATTTACCAGGTAAGAGTTACCAAAATTTCTATAATACTAAAAAAGGTACAGCACACAGCTTGTCAGAACAAAGGCAAAACATCTCCATTGCTTAGATTTATTCTGAATTTAAAGGGATATTTCAGGATTTTTGATGTTGGGTCATATGAGGTGCTTGGCTATGGTAGTGGCGTAAGCCTGCAGTGATTTCTGTAAAAATTGCTCTGGTGGTTATTACAAGCTCAGAGAGATCCAGCGCACAATGGCTGTAGATGGGAACGTTATATCCATGTAGTTCAACACAAAAATGGGAAAGGAAATTATCTTTATTATCTTTGTTTTGGCTTGGTGAGGTGTTATTATCCTAGAAGTGTGTAGACCCACACAGCTGATCAGAGGATCAGTGCACGGTGGAAGGAGACAAAATGCCAAAAGCTGCATCATAAATTAGTGCCTGACACAGAGGTTTTTTGGGAGAAATTAAGTGCTTTGTACTTTTTTGACACAGCATAAAGGCAAGACAACATATTTTCTTGGCCCATTTTTATGTAAAACTTGTTAAACTACACAGATAAAATGTTCCCATCTACAGCCACTATGCCGCGGATCTCTCTGAGCTCGTAATAACCACTGGAGCAACTTTCACAGGAATCACTGGAGGCTAATGCCACTACTATAACCAAGTACCTCATATGATCCAACTTCAAAAATCCCGAAATATCCCTTTAAGAATAATTGTTTGGCATGGTTAAAACAAAGTTTTACATTAAGATATCTTTCCTAAGGATCTTTGCATGTGCAACATTTCACCTTTTGGTATTTTGCAGTGTCATATTACAACTTTAAGCAAAAAATAAAATGTCTCTCCCACTGTTTACGTAATTTAATCTGTGCAGATTCTACATAAAGATGTAGACTCATTGCACTGACATTAATTGTGATTACAACTTCTATGAAGTAATGCCAATTAAAAAAATGGAATGTATAATAACTGACTGCATTAATATTCCCCCCATCAAGTCAGTATTTAGTTGTCACCTTTGGCTGTAATCACAGCTCTAAGTCTGTGTGGATAGGTCTCAATCAGGCTTGCACATCTGGACACTGAAAATTCACTCCATTCTTCTTTGCAAAACTTCTCAAGCTCTATTAGGTTGCACAGGGAACAGGGATGAACCGCCCTTTTGAAGTTCAGCCACAAACTCTCTATTAGATTAAGGTCTGGGCTTTGACTCAGCCACTCCAGAATGTCAACTTTGTTGTTTTTAAACATTTTCTGTGTAGCTGCTGTTGTATACTTTGAGTCATTGTCTTGCTATAAAATAAATTCCCTCTCAATCTTCTCTTGTAGATCAAATAATATTGACCTCCGGGATTTTCATATAGTTTGCCGCATTCAGTTTAGTCTCTACCTTTACAAGCCTACTAGGGCTGTCTGCTGAGAAGCATCCCCACAACATGATGCTGCCACCACTGTGCTTCACAGTGACGATGGTGTGTTTGTGGTGATGTGCAGTGTCCAAAAAGCACCATTTTGGTCTTATCAGACCAAATCTTTCTCCCACTTGCCCATGGAGTCTCCCACATGCCTTTTAGTGAACTCTAGTCCAGATTTAATCAAAGTTTTCTCACACAGAGGATTTCTCTTTACCTCTCTCCCATAAAGTTTTGACTGGGGAAGAACCGGGCAGATGTATGCAGAGTCTCTCCCATCTCAGCTGCTGAAGCTTGTAACTCCTTCAGAGCAGTCATAAGTGTCTTGGTGGCCTCTCTCAATAGTCTCCTTCTTGCACGGTCACTCAGTTTGTGATTATTTAACTGAACTCTGTGCCTTGGAAATGTTTTTGTATGCATCCACCGCCTTATACTTTTCAATAACCCTTTGAGACTACTAGCACCAATTGTCTGGACCTCTGTTGGATTAGGTCAGTCACTTTAAAGGGGGTGAATATTTATGCAGTCACTTATTTTACCTGACATTTTTTTATTAAATTGACATTACTTTGTAGAAATGTGTTTTCACATTGCCATTAAAGAGGTTTTTCTATTCTATTTATTTATTTATTTTTTGGTCAAAAGAGCCACATTTTATTGACCATGACTGATTTTTAAAATCAGTAAAAGGGTAAAACATCCAAGGGGGTGGTTACTTTTCATAGACACTGTATACACGGCAAGTTTTGCATAATCTTGTTTTTTTAACCATCAATAATACAAATGAAACTAATGTAGGTAAGCACAGGTGGGCAGGTTTCTTTTCCATCTATAATAGCACATAAAGAAGAGAGAAGCCTCCTTACCCTCTGGAGGGAGCACATGGTGGAGCTCACCCCACACATCAAACCAACCCGTCCAGTAGTCCATCACCACTGTGGGGCTGTTAGGCTGAAAACAGTTGAGGTATAAAACACCTTATAACATACATTATCAGTCATGCCAAGAGAATCATAAAAGTGGTTTGCAGAACTGCCTGTGTTGATATTAGACTATGCATTTCAGTCAACAATTACACTCACAGTGTATTTGGGAGACATTTAAGTAAGAGGAAGTAACATGTCAGGATTAGCCTACTTTACATAAATGCCAGTGACTGTCCAATGAGCAGAATCACCTCAAGGGAGAGAAACTTGCAAATACAAACTCTAAGGGGTTGCTTCTTTGTACATAGGCAGTGATTTTAAACTAGTCAAAGCCTTAGGGGCCAGTAGCATCCTCATGAAGCATGCACTCATGATAGATGGTGAAAAAAAGGCCAAATACTCACCTGGAGAGCAGTCAGATCCTGGATGTCTCTCTGATTCAGTTTCTGCAGCTTCAATGATCTGATAGCTGCAGTATAAAAAATGACAAGGTAAGCTGTGTGTATGTGAATGTTTGTGTGTATATGTTAATGTGATTTGTGTGTTTTGATTGTATTCTTTACCTCCATCCACACCTCCTGACTTTAACGTATTGTGGTTGTCTGATGTGAACAAAAGCTCGCTGATCCCTCTGGACTGTAAAGCCTGTTGAAGTAAAACATACTATATAAACAGTCATACCAATCTAGTTTTAAGTAGACATTTTCATGCTTTAACTGGCATCTTCACCTCTTTGATAAAAATCATGTAGCCTTCATCCTTTGCATAGGATCCATACTCGTTTTCCACCTGCACTGCAATGATAGGGCCTCCTTTTTTAAACTGAAAAAACACAGACAAAAAAAAATTTAGTTTTCAATTGTGATACAAAATGAACCATACTGTTAAAATTATTCATTCAGGGTGCGCAGATGGTCTAGTGGTTTAAGGCGCTACCCATTAGGTGGCCTGGGTTTGAATCCGGCCTGTGGCCCTTCACCCCATGTCTCTCCCCACTCTCTTCCCTGTTCCCGAGTCTGTCCACTGTCCTTCTTCTATCAAATAAAGGCATTAAAAGGCCCCAAAATATTCTTAAAAAATTAAAATGATCGATTCAAATCAAGCACCTGTATTTGTAATTTCTACTCAAGAACATCTCATGACACTTAAATAAACAGTGTGCATAATTCGGCCACCAGGGGGCTCTAAACCACAACAATCACACAATATTATGATTACAAACCAGAGCTACAGGACTATCTCCGCGTTTTACCTCTTTGTTTTGAACTGAGGATTCTGTTCAATAAAAGCGGCACCTCATAAGGCTTGTTTGGAAAATCTTCATTCATGGATTTCTTGTAATGAGGGAGAAATGCACAAAAAAGGCAAGTCTATGCTCACTTTTGAAGCAAACACAGAAGTGCCTTTTTGTGCATTTCTCTCTCATTTTGAGAAATTTATGAATGAAAATGAAACAGTGGTTTTTCTCCAAAGTAAATGCAGGTGATGCTGAGAAGTGCTGGCCTAACTTTGCCAGAAATACCGTGTGGGGTGTTTCCACGTTACAGAGGTGAGTTTGGATAATTGAACTTGCAACTTATGGGAGCCTCTGTAGAAAGACACGTCCCACTACAATGATTCAAAAAATGATTATTTCTCTGTCTTTGAAAACTTTCGGAAATATTTAAATACTGTAAGACCTCAATCATAGGATTATATGTAACATAATGGTCACTTATAAAATCAATATAAATATTTCTGTGCAGAAATTCAGTACACTATATCTTTAATATAGGTCAAACTGATCTGACAAGTCCAGATAAACAGTCCAAAAAAAAGTGATTTACTTGTGATAACAAAAACTAAAACTACTGCCCAGGGGATAAAAGAACTCCACGATTTTACAGTTGCCAGACAGTGTGAAACTGTTTGTTAAGAACAAGGGCTGGGCTGATTTCTGTTGTGCAACTCTTATAAGTAAGGGCTGACCATTGAGGCCTTTTGACCTTCACCTCTGACCTCTAAAGTCCAATCATTTCATCACTGAGTGGGAGTGAGAGCCTCATGAGCTTGACCTTTGACCTAAAATCCCAAATCTAAAAAGTTTATCTTTGAGTTAAGACAAACATTTATGCAAAGTTTGAAGAAAATCCCTCAAAGCATTCTTGAGATATCACTTTCACTAGTATGGGGTATGCATGATTTCCATGACCTTTACCTTTGACCTATAACCTCCAAAATCTGATCAGTTCATGCTTGGATCAGGATGAGCATTCATGCAAAGTGTATTAAAAGTTCTCAAAGTGTTTTTGAGATATCAAATTCACAAGAACTAAATCATAATGCCTCAACTACTGCTGGCACAGAGGCATAAAAATCTGCCAGTGTGGCAAAAGCATTAGCTTTATTAACTGATTTATAAACTATACTTTATTACAAAGCACCTCAGTCAAATTCTCTTCCCCCATTAGCTGATTTTTGTACTTTCAAGCAATTCATGGCTTATTTTTGTGCTTTGATGTCTTGAAATAAGATGTGTATCTGAACTTTTCAGCTTAATCCGTCTAATGAAAAGTGTGATGAGATGTTTCTGATGAGAAAGTAGGCCTGATAAGAATTAAGATTTTGCTTTGCCAATAAAAACCTACTGATGTTTGGCTGTTGTCAGAACTATCTACCTGCAGTGGAACAACTTTTGGTATGAGTTTGTCAAAGAAGGTGTTGACAGCATCAGTAAACCCTGGATGAGTCGTCCTCAGTCTCATGCTGCCGTCTCTGAGGAGCCAGCTGCACAGAGACACAAAACAAGATAAATATAGATTAATAATTTATAAAGAGACAATTCTACAAGGACAGAGGTAAGGTGAGTATGATGGGCAGCCAAACTGAGGACCCATGGAGTCAGCAAAATCACGGCCCATTGTGAAGTTAAGCTGTGATATCCATGATTTATTTTACCTGAATAACAGGCACGATTATCAAAACAAGTATCTTTTTAATTCATTTGTGCTGTAGTATATAAACATCTAATAAATGTAAATCTTTTTTCTTTAAAGCAGAATTAAAATGGCTTAAAAAGGAGAAAAATTGGCAGAGCGTGGTGAAATTAGATTTTAAAAGTAGCAGAATTGGGTGATAGTGGCAAAAAAATTGATAAAAATGGCAAACAAATAGGTGAAAAGTGGCACAAATGGGTTAAAGTGGCACAAAACAGGCACAAAAAGGGGTCAAAGGGGATAACAATGCTAATATTGGCTTAAAGGTGTCAGAAATGGCTGGAAAAGGTGGTGAATTGGATTAAAAAGTGGTAGAAGTGGTTCAAAGTTGCAAAAATGCCTGGAAATGTGAATAAACAGTGATAGACTGGCAAAAATAGGCATGACAAATACTGATACTATGTGGTTGAAATAGACAAAAATGGGCCCAGAAAGTGGTAGAAATGGGTTAATAGTGGTAAAAATAAGTCAACAAAGGCAAAGATAGGTGGAAAGTGGAGAGGACTGATTTAGCAGTGGCTAAAGCAGACAGAAGTGCAGGTTTAAAGGTGATAAAACAGGGTTTAAAGAGGAAAGGTGTGTGAAAATGGGCAAAAACTTGAGATAAAACATGATGAAAACATTTAAAATTGGCAAAAGAGGCAAAAATGGGTTCAAATTGTGCAATAAAATGATAAAAAGTGGCACGAATAACTACTTTCAGCATCAGTAGCAGATCTTGTTTGACACACCTTTTAGCTCCAAAACAAGGTGACTGTTAACCAGGACGCTAGCACCAGTGCTACTGACCCAACAAACATACAGTCATACAACTAATAAATTACAACTGGGGGTGGGAGGTTGTGGAGGGTCCTGGGTCATTCAGGGGCTCAGCCAAATCTGTGGGCAGGCCTCTGCGCAAACTTCCTTTTTAGGGAAATCTTGAGATACTTCAGATATCACTTTGAACTCAGCAAAAATCTCACCTAATGACTATGCTTTTATTATACAGTTAACTTATTTTATGCATAAATTCATATAAAATAGTAAAATATGCAGTTGGAAATCATTTAAAAAGTATTCATAGTTTTTTTTTTTTACTGCATCTGGTGGCCCCCTCCCAGTGTCTCGTGAACCCAAAGGGGTCCCAACCCCAACGTTGAGAACTACTGCTCTGAGCTTGAGGAATGTGGCCATCCATGGCCTCAGTAAACTTTAGTATAACTTTCAGAAACATAATCTTGCTTGGGTGACTGCAAGAATAAGAACAAACATGACTGGATGCATTTGAGACCTTTGGGAAGAGATATTATTTTAATGCTACAGAACTGAGCAAAATACTCCATAAGTCAGTAGTTATGCATAAAAAGTGTAGTTCATGTGGCATTTATTATTGTGTTTTTTACTGTTGTTTAAAGAGGTTTCAAAAAATGGTAAAGCAAAACTTATTAAATATTTTTTGTCAGCCTTATCTGGTTAACCAGTGATGATAATTCAGACCAGAGGACAAGACTTTTTCCTAAAACACCTCCATGTACTTACCTCGGCAGTCCCCCGAGGTCCAGCTCAGAGGAAATGTAAGGCCCTGGACGCAAAATCACCCAAAGCCCCAGCTCAGCTGCAAGATTGATAAATGCTCTGAAAAACAGAAGGAGAAGACACATGAAATCATTTTAATCTGAATAAACACAAAGTTTTCAGTGGGATTACATATGTGGATGTTTCATGAATTTGAAATGTGCTCAGCAACCACAGCATCAGTCTGAGGTGTCATTTATCACTGCTGTGCTAATAATTGCTCACTAAGCTGCTGTTGTTTGGGAGTTGTTGCTGTTGTCAGGTGGGACCTCTGTGCCTAGAGCTTCTCCCCTGAGCCCCGAGGTAAAGATGATGAGAAGAAAGGAGAGCTGTCCTAACTCATCTCACAGCAGGTATAAGTGCTAGAGATGTTACTAAGGTGATATAAGGAGTAGTTTTTTTAAAACCCTTAAATTAACCGTTAACTGTTATAAATGAAAAAAGAAAGAAAATCACACATTCTCACACCTAAGAAGCTTGAACTGAAAAACATTTTTCTGTTTCCAACATGCATCCAAAGCTTTTAACAGAATTACTCTTGCACAATGTTACACTCTAAGAAAATGGAGGGACTCTTTCTTATTTGATAAGAACTCTGTAGGTCAGGTATTTGCATCCAAACATGCAAATTGTAATGTGGCAGGATTGTAACAGCCCCCTTCTCTGTGACCGATGGGGTCTGACAGGACGGTGTTCTGTCACCTCTCCTGTTTAATGTGTACATGAATGATCTGAACAGTTTTAAGCTTGTCAGACTGGATGTATGGTGGCTGTTAAACTTGTGTAATGGAAAATTTATTTTAATTCATGCTAATTTGTTATACACATGATGCTTTGCAGACATGGAACTTCTAGGGTGCGAGATATCAGACAAGAAAAAACAATGTTAAACGCTATCTTGATTTATTTAATAATCACAGAGGAAGTTATATGAAACAGGAGTGACTTTCTAGCAAAATCTTACTTTTGCAGAAGTATGCAGAATTAGTGTCAACTAAGGTCAACACTCATGTAGATGTCAGTCAACCAATAAAATACTGTGTTTGTACTCTGCAGATGTTTTATCCAATGATCATTCTTTATTGAATTATACAGCATTTATCGCTGTTCTGTAATCTATTAAAAAAGGGACTGCACTCTGTGCCTTGCAGAACTCTCCCTTCAGCTGTCTGTTGACACTGTTGTTGTGAGACTTCTCTTTTTGCAAGAATAACTTTCAAATAAACTCATGATAAAGACATCTCTGACTTGAGCTCTCTTTGTTTGTATCCTAAATCTGAGAAAACTCCCGATACACTTTTAACTGTCTGCTGTCTGCTGATGATTTGGTCATCTTTTCACCTCACAGCAAGTTCTCAGAATCTGCTGTGTAGAATGACACTAATAACATATAACTGTGAAAGAATTTCATATGATTGTTAAAAGCCAGAGACGATCAAAAGCAGCATTTTCTGTCTTTCTTTTTCTTGTTATCACATTACAATGCTACAGTGTAATTTAGCATGATCAGGAAAGACTTGAGTGAACATGATGATGTGACGCATCATTGCTGCATAATCAAATATACTGGCATGCAAATAACAAATGTGTACAGAAAAGTTACAACAGCCATAAAGAGCTCACTGTACTTCACTTTTTAGTGCTCGCTTGTGGCGCTACAGACGCTGTATAGCGATGCATTTAGAATATATCTTAAATTGCAAAGATGTGTGAATGCTTGGCATTTGTTATCAATTATGTCTTCAAATTTCACGCTGTACTGAGAAATTTTATGTACAAATTTGTGATTCAGAAAATGAAATCAAAGTGTCACATTCTCAGCCCACAATGGCACTGGGAACATCAGTACAAAAACCTTGTTTAGTTTTAATGACTCCTTTAGTTGTCTTGTATTTATGTTTACTCATGCTGATATAGACCTATGGGTCTGAATAAAGTATAAAGTCTTACCTCTTTGCTTTTGCTGCCTCTCTTTTACACTTTGATTACAACTATTTTATTTACTGTTGTCTGTTTACATTATTTTTATCTTTCTTATTTGCATTGTTTTTATGATGCATTGGATATTTCTTGTTATTAGGCTCCTGTGATTTCTTGGTTATTTTCTTGTTGTGCAGGCTCGTTTGGGCTCGAATACTTTATTTGTTTTTTGCTTGTATTGATAAATTATTGCAGCTCCAGTGTGAGTTGTTTTCTTCTTAAATACATTTCAGAGCAGCAAATTTAGCTCACTGAAGGTGCTCTAAAAATCCAACGACTGTATGTGCTGAATGATTATGCATGAGTCTATCTCAGGTAAAGAAGTCATTCTTACTCTAAATCCAGCTGAGTGTGGAAGTTGAAGACCCCTCTCTCTGGCTGGTGCAGACTCCACGGCACAAACCTGCAAATTGCAGCACATTTTATGTCATTATTAATATCAGTGCAGCTTCTAGAAACAACATCTCTGATAAGTTTTCCTACGTGGTGAGGGTGTTGAGCCCACAGGCTTTCATCTTCATCAGCCGGTCCCTCCAGTAGGCCCTCGGCACACGGAAATAATGAACGGAGCCCCCGAGGATCCTGAAGGGTTCTCCTTCCAGAGTGAACTGGGACGTGTTTGCACTCAGACCCACCTTCCTGCTCAGTCTGCGTCCCCCTGCTGGCATGCTGGAACAAGAAATGAAGTTTGTGTCACACTGCCCATTGTGCATGAATGAGCCACATGACGTGCCTGACAGGAATTTGCACAAGTCTTGTGCAGGCAAACAAGACGACAACGTGCAGAAACATATTTGAATCAACAGGCAATAGAATTCACTTAGCATGCAATATTTCAATTTCAAACTGATAAGCATCTTTTTGTTTCTTTTTTTTTAACCCTATCATGGCTTTCACTTTTATCCCCTAGACACTTTTCTTTACTACACTGATTTTAAACTACAAGCTATGACTGTTTTAACTACACTGTAGCTAAAGTAGAGACAACTACACAATACTCCTGCAGACACTGACATTACAGTGTGTCTGTGTGTCTATGGCAAAGTTTGAATACACACTTTGTCTCTTTTTCTACAGAGAATTGCAGCATTGTTTTTCAAATTCAGCAGGTCATCACTTCTCTCTGACAAGGCAAGCTTACATATACCCTGAAAGCTAAAAAACAACTCAAACTTCACTGATTTATATCTGAAATCGGGAAATTTGACTTACCTGAGGTATCTGTACACAATGAAAGCAACGATGCACAGGCTGATGAGTGCATACTTTCGTTTGTGCACACTCCTAATTCTCAGGACAACCATGGATGTGAGTGACTGAGTTTCCCTCCAGTGACTCAGGCTGCAGTGAAGTTTAAGCAGCATCAGAGCTCAGATGAACGCATTAGTAACGCACCACCTCATGGGAGTGACCTTGCACAGCCATGGAGATCTCGAACACACCATCCAATTAGCAGCGTTTGTGTGTGAGAGAGTGCATTAGTGTGTGTGTGTGTTACTCCACACGCAACATGAAAACATTGTTGACCCTTCAGTCTAGGTTGACGGAATAACTGGAGCAATTAAAACGACTTCATTCATTGATACTGACTAAGATGATGGATGGATGAACAATAGTACCTAAGACAAAAGGTTACGCCTATTCTCACAGACAGGATGTTTTTAAACATTAAATAACTGTTATATAAAAATACAATGCTTATTAGCTTGTATTATAATAAAATGTCTTATGCAAAATAGATTTATGTTCAGACTCTAAGATTTGATATTAGTCAGATAAAATCAGATAAAAGGGGTCTGGGTTCCTCCTCAGAGAAGTTAGAGCATCCAACACTAAATTCCCTGTTTATGGGGAATATTCATGCTACAGTTTTTGAATAAAGATGATTAAAATTGTATTAGGCTGGCAAGAAAACCAAGACTGGACAAGGGCATGTCTCGCTTGTTAAAATTTAAGACCTCTAACTGCAAAAATCAGACTTCTAAAGACTTTTTTAAGGCAATGGTTGTCAAATGGTGCTCAAAGGCACACTGGTGCTTTTTTTGTGACTTTTCTGAGCGTCCATCTTGGCGTTGAATGAGCTTCAGCACTATTTTTTTACTCTTTATACTTATAATCACATCTGCTTTACAGCGGCTGGCGCTTACGCGTACGTACAGTTACCAACAAGCACCCTTGTGGTTTAGCTGCTTTTCTCTTAAGCTTCCTCTCTGCTTCTACCGCAATTTAGCCTCAGCTGGGTCTTCTCTGTGTGCCAGATGTTCAGTTTTTTCCCATCCTCCTTTACTGATAATGGTACGTGTTACATGTAGCTTATTTGTAGCTCTGGAGGACAGGGTAACTGTTTGGGAACGCAGCTCCACACCACTGCATCCAAACCTTTATTCTTAGCTCTAGCCAGCCTCCTGTAGCCTGGGCTAGCATAGCCCCCCCACAGGTCCCGAGGGGTGCAGGGGGCAGAGGGCTGGGTGGTGAGTTGATGGGTGACTTATAGGTAGATGGATGGACGGATGGATTGATGGATGGACGGACGGACAGACAGATGGGTGATGGCTGGATGAAAAGATGAATTAGTGGATGGATGGATGGATGATGGATGGATGGATAGCTGATGGATGGATGGATGGATATGGATATTAAGTTTATGCTAATATTAAAATGCGGACTATTAATTGACTATTTATTAGTACAAAACTATAGCAGATTACAAACATCTGTATTTTTCAGCTCTCCACCAGAGAATCGAACTTCTGTCAAACTTCTCCTCTCCTCCCCTATTCTTTTCTAAACTTTATGGGTGAAATGTCTTCATATGTGTCTAAAACTAATTAAATTATCTATTGAAATAATAATGACTTACATTTGGTGCGTGAGGCTCACATTTGGAGAACATTAAACAACTGCAGTGTCTGTTGTTAAATATTAGAAGCAAAAAGAAAAAACTGTTGAATTCCTTTTTCCTCCTAACTCAACGTGCGGCTCTGTCTTCATTTAAAATACTATTCCCCCAGAAAACCTTACGAAAGAGAAACTTTTTTGCCCTTTTTCACCATGTTTTGCCACTTTTTATCCATTTAAGCTACATTTTTACCATTAAATACCACTTTCTTCCTCGGTTTTGCCCATTTTAGCCACTTCTTTTGGGTAATTTTATACCATTTTTGCCTTTTTTCCCCATTTTTTTGCCCATTTCAGCTACCTTTTGCCATTAAAAAACACTTTTTTTTCTCTTTTTTTGCCTGTTTTTGCCACTTTTATCCCATTTTTGCCCTTTTCATCACTTTTCACTCATTTAAGCTACCTTTTGCCACTAAATACCACTTGTTTCCTATTCTTTGCCCATTTTTGCCCGTCTTGACTGCTTTTTCCCATTTTAGTGACTTTTCAACTTTTTTTGCCACGTTTTTTCCACTTCTGGACCATTTCTTGCCACCTGTAATTTATTTTTTTGTCACTTCTCACACAGTTTTGCTACTCTCTGACCATTTTCCCAGGTTTTCCTCCCCATTTTTGCCCCTTTTCACCCATTTTTGTTGCTTTTTGTCCATTTTGCCTCCTTTAACTTATTGTTATTGCTACTTCAATTTTTTTTTCTGCTTTTCACTACTTAGATGGGGCTCTTGCAAAGGTATTTTTCAACAATTCGGCTCTTTGGTTGAGTAGGGTTGAGTAACACTGATATAAAGTGAGTAGTAATCAAACAATATTCAGACACACTGCACACACACCATGGCTCGCACGAGCGACACACACACACAGCTGGAGCTCACACACAGACAGCACAGATCATAAGGGCTAACAGGCATGTGTGACCTTTCCTATGTTGCTCTGTTGCTGCTATAATATAATGGACAGGAGGCAGGATGAATGGAGCACTTGGTCTGGTTTATTCTGTAAAACATGGGACAGCACACACACACACACAACCACAGTTGTGAGGAATTAACAGCAAGTCGCTCAGACGTCTGTTCCCGCTCAGACCACAGCATAAGATCATTTGCTACTGTAGTGATCGTATAGTAGTATAATTTTTCAGTTAAAGGTAAATGTTACACAAATAAAATACTTTGCAGATTCTGTAAGAGTGGGATGCATTCAAAAATATATACAGAGTTGGCCAAAGCTCCTTTTAGCATTGCAGAACCAAAATTAAATCAATAGCACCATCTAATGGTGAAAACATGCCACAGCAAACATGTATCAGTAATGCATTAAACTCAATCATTTTAAACAGCAAACACAGTACAAATGATATAGACAGCTTAAACTAAACATACCTGTAAAACATGGGACAGCAAACACACAACCAGAGTTGTGAAGAATTAACAGCAAGTCGCTCAGACGTCTGTTCCCGCTCAGACTACAAAGGAAAGTTCCATGTTAAAAGATGTATCAGTCACATTCACTCTTTAGAGCCAGCGGTGGCTAACTAACGTTAAAAGCTCTTACGAATGGAATCAAAAGTCACTAGCAAAGCAATAAAGCTACTGTTTTTTCCAGCATTCTGTTAGATATTCATGTATACAAGAATACTCATGAGCTTTATGCAATATATCCTCAGAATTTACATTTAAAGCAGAATTTATGTCTGAGCGAACTTACCCACAGCATAAGATCGTTTGCTACTGAGAGATGGCTAAAGTGCACCGCATTTAGTGCAAGGCAAACATCCGCTGTGGACTTTCAAAATAAAATACAAAATGGTAAAACTATGGTTGCAGTCCCAGTTTGACAGGAAATTAAAAATAATTTCATTAACTTTTTTACACTGTTACACATGCACGGCAAGAGTGAAGCATAAATTGTGACACAATTCAAGTCAAATTGGAGTCACTCATTTGGCTAGTTGGCAGGTGTAAATGTCAAGCCCTGGTGACAACACAAAACATTTTAATATGAACATCTGAAAGCCTTTTTTCTAGCAATTCAAATATTATATTTGTTGTTGTGATGATCTCCGTTGATCATCTTCAGCCTAAATGACAGGACTCAGTAAAGCTTTTACACACCGACACAACGGACGTAGCTCATACGTCAACTCAACTCAAAGGAACGTATCACATATCCCACTTATGATTGGCTGAAATATCACAGGATATACTGGATCAGTGAAATTTGTCACTACTTTGAGTTTTAGGTCAAAACACTTCTTTAAATATACCTAAAATAAGAAATAAAAATGGGTAACTGTTTTGGCCAAGACAAACACAAACAATAGGAAGAAGACTTTTATATCCAAAGTCCATATTCCAGTTTTACAGAGGACCAGGACTCTTTCAATAACAATGGAGTCCCTAAAACATCTAAAAAACCCCGCTTTTGGAAAAAGTGGTTCAAAAGGAAGGAGGTTCAACAGACCACTGTGTGGGAAACAAAAACACAGGGAGCTGCAGCGCCACCCTCTGCCACAAAACCAAATTACAACAGCACCGAGAATGTGGACAGAAAAGCTCAAACTGCTTCAGAGGAACAAAAGATAATCTCTGAGCAAAACAAAAATCAAGAGGAACAAAAAGAACAAGAAACAATCATTGACCTTCATTCCTCAGATGCTCCAAAGCCCCCAAAAGTCCCCTCAGCAGGTCACAGCGGATGCCTTCAGATCAACACCGTCTGCTGGACTCTTAATCAGTGAGAACATCATCCTTCATAGGATCCCTTACTGAGGAGCTAATCTGCCTCAATGATGAAAAAACCTCTGCACCAAGAATAGAAGTGGGATTGTGAAGAGAAAGTCACTGGAGACATCTGATCAACCAAGAGAGAAATTTGTCACTGATTTTTATATTAGGTACAATTTCTTTTCATAATATCAAAACAAAAAAAAGCTATAAATGGGCAACTTTTTTGGCTGTCAAAAAAGTCAAGAAAAAGAGAAGGAAGAAGACGTTTATGTCTTCAATTCAAATTACAGTTTCTCAGAGGACCAAAACCATTTGAATAACACTGGAGTCCACAAAACCTCTGTGGAAAACAAAAAAACTAAAAAGACCAGGCTTTTGGAAAAAGTGGTTCAAGAGGAAGGAGGACAGTAAAGCTCCGACTGCCCCTGATGCCACAGAGGACACTCAGGGAGGAGATGAACCAAACAAGAGGGCTTCAGAGGAAGAAAAGATAATCTCTGATGCTCCAAATCGCCCACAAGTCCCCTCAGCAGGTCACAGCGGAAGCCTTCAGATCGACACGGTCAGTCTGCTGGACTCTGAATCAGTGGCAATATCATCCCTCATAGGATCCCTTAGTGAGGAGCTAATCTGCCTCAATGATGAGAAAAACAAAGAGTTTGAGGTTAGAGAAGCTCCAGTCACCAACAGGGACACCAATGAAGAAGATGGTGATCAATCAGGATTATCAAACCCTGATTTTAAACAGGAGCCTTAGGTTGGAGAGGGTGAAGCTAAGGAGGCTTCACTGAACCCCCAGAACGCCGAGGACCCTGAGGGTGAAAATAGCCAAGTTTATGATGGAGCTTTTGGAGACATTCAACAAACCAAAAGAGAAATTAATGGTTGAGTGTGCGAATAATGGCAACAAGAAGACACACTGGGTAAACATTGACCCTCTCCCCACCAATAATCCAAAGCCCCCATTCATCAGCCCAGCAGGCCATGGTGGAAGCATTCACTCCAGTACCATCAGTCAGCTGGACTATCCACCATCTGTGAAAAAACCCGTCCCGATCCATGAGCTTACCTGTCTCAGGTTCCCAAACCTGGAACAGACGTGCTACATGAACTCGACTCTGCAGGGTCTGCTGTCTCTGAAGCCTTTTGTAAAAGAGCTCTACAACCAGGAAATGGTTTCGAGCTCTCATCCAGAGACAGAGATCTTCAGAGCGTCCAATGAAGTAGATGTGTCTAGGTCTGTTGGCAATGAGGCAGGGAAGAGGAAGATTCTGGCTACATTCAAGTCAGTTGTGGCTGAATGTAATCCACAATTTGAGGGCAATGATCAAAAAGCTGCCCATGCTCCAAAAAAAAAAAAAAACAACTGTGGTGGACGGCTCCTCTCCCTTCGCCGCAGGACAGAAAGATATAAATGATCTTTTATACCCTCAGCAATAAGACTATATAATTCTACTATAAACAGATGAGACTCCAGACAAATGAATTTCACTTCGAGGATTAAATAAGTTATTATTATTATTATTATTATTATTAGTTCCTCAGCTGTGTGCTGGAACTCATGAGGTCGCCATCATTGCACCTACAAGCAGAGGCCATGAGTTGGGGCATAAACTACACCTGCCCAGTGGAAGCAAGCATTGTCTTCCAGATGCAGAACACAAGAACCTGCATGAAATGTGGATCTCAATCCACAAGGAATGAGGACTTTGTCAATCTGTCCTTGGACCTATCTCAGGGATACTGTGTGAGCAGCTGCCTGTTTGCCTAAATGAAAGAGACACACATTGACTTCAAATGTCAATGTGGCGCTGAAGTGTCAACCCAGAGGTGGTCTTTCTTAACACAACCGAATGTACTGATCCTGCAGCTGCAGCGATTCAGGTATACCAAGTCCTACCGTCTGGAGAAGGTACAACGGCCAATTGTGATATCCCAGAATCTGCTTCTGAACCAGAAGTCGTGTGTCAACCAAGAGACAGCCAATTCTTACTCTCTGGTGAGCATGGTCAATCATCTGGGCTCAGGAGCAGAATATGGACATTATATCTGTGATGCTGCCTACAGGCCAAAAGGTTCAGTGAACAAGAGGGACTGCTGTCTGACCTGCAACGACAGGGAAGTCAGCAAAACAACCAGGCAAATGGTCTGCCGCTCGAGGCGTAAGACGGCCTACCTGCTTTTCTATGAAGGGGACCAAACAAACTAACCAAGATGAGCAGAGCAGGCTGGGAAATCTGGAGGAAGCACAGCACACACAAAAAGATGTTCAGCAAAACCCTCATGAATCATGAATCCATAGTCTAGAGTCACCTGCAGGGACAGACACAAGGCATGGGTGCAAGAGAGACCTCTTGTCACAGATTCTGTTTGTAATTTTTATGGACCTCCACAGTAAGTTTCATAGGATTTTACCGTGAAATATTTTACAGTAAAATACTGTGAACTCACTGTGGAACTTGTGCAATTAGGTAGCCAGTAATATATTGTGAATTTCACAGTAAGTAACTGGACTACATGACCTAAACGCATTTGCATTGCAAATAAAAGAAAAAAAGGAAATAGCAATTTTTAGTCTTTTGTCATATTAACATTAAACTGTTTTTACAACATAACATCACCATAACGATTCATATTTAATATCAAATTTTAAAAACACTTTTTAAGAAAATAAATAGTGCAAAAGCATACAAACCATTGATGAATCTTTGTTTAAAGTCTTTGTTGTCAGATGACTTCTCAGGCAGCATCAGTAAATCATATCATACGTATAATCTTACATAGATTTGTTTTTTCCCATTTTAAATCCCAATCAGTCGTAAAAATTTGACACTGGAAGCAAATTAAAAAGCAATGTTGTAACAACTAAGTTGAAATAAAGATGAAAATAAGTCCATTCACTCCTACTGTACTATAAAGATGCTTGAGTACAGCGGAAAAAGTCACTGCCACAGTAATGGCCTGTGAAGTCCATTAAAGAAAGTGTGTGCATCATGTGAAGTGTGTAAGCCTTGTTGAAAACAATGAAAGCGAAGAGGGCTGCAATTACCCCATCATCAACTCCTCCTCCTCCTCAGCACAGATCCACACAGTCCACCATGACTGAAACTGGAATGTTCCTGGTAAAGGGCGTCTTCTGGCCTTGACCGGCTGTACTGGGCAAGGACTTCAAAGTTCACACTGTTAAAACAAGTCAAAACAATATAGAAGTAAATAGAAATAACACAGACTCAGATATATAATCAAAGCTCCAAATCCTCATCAATTTTTGTTCGAAAAATCTGGGTGTAAATGTAGCATAATCATTTCCTGGTTAGAGACCCATAAAAGCATCTTTCCTATCATACAGTAAAAAACTAACTCATACCTGCTCCATTGCAATGAAATGGTCCATCATCTCTACAGCAGAGGGGCAGCAGGATTAGTGCATGGTATATCATGGTCAATATCTGTAAGAAACGATAAAATAGGTCCTTTAAGATAGTTGTTCTCAACATTGGGACTGGGACCCCTTTGGGGGTGGAGAGACTCTGAGAGTGGGTCTCCAGATGCCTTCAAAAACATAAGGATATTTTTAAATTACACTATTGCCACATCATACCAATTTTGCTCAATTCTAACCCATTTTCATACATTTTTCCTATGAATTTGGTCAATTTCAACACATTTTTGCCCCTTAAAACCGATTTTAAACCCTTTCCACCACTTTTTTTTCAGCCTGTTTTTGTCACTTCTAAACCAATTCTTGCCACTTTCTGCCTATTGTTGCCTCTGTTGACCCAGTATTGCCAGTACCAACCTTTTAAGCCTGTATTTTGCCCATTTTAACCACATTTCATTATGTGATATGCTTCTTTGTGCCAGTTAAACCAATTTCTGCCAAATTCTGCCTATTTTTCCACTTCAGTTACCCCTTTTGCCAGTTTATATCAATTTTTTTTACCTATTTCACCAAATTTCCACCCGATTTTATCACTTTAAAGCCACTGCAGCCAGTTGTTAGTCCCCTTTTACCACTACTTATGTCTATTTTGCCTCTTTAACCTATTTTTTGGTGATTTAACCACTTTTATCAGGTTTTTGCCACTTCTAACCCATGTTGTCTACTTTTAAATCCAATTTCACCACTTTTTCCACCAATTTTGCCATTACTACCCCATTTTAGCAAATTTTAAACCATTTTCATTCTGTTTTCAACAAAAGGGATTTACATTTTGAAGAAGGCTAGTCACTGCACAAATGAAGAAAAATATATTTGTTTATTTCATAAGTGGTTATTATTCAAGTGAAATATAAGATATGTATATTACAGCTTAACTTTTCAATGGGCCATGTTTTGCTGACCTCCATGGTCCCCCAGTTTGGCCGGGTCCCATAAGGCTTTCCCATTTATCCTCCCTTTATGGGCAGCCTTGTTTGCACATTACTATTCTTGACGGCTGTGTTCAACCACCCACAGGTACAGTGGGGGTCCCTGGTCTCTGGCACCTTTATTTGGGGGTTGCGGGCTGAAAAGGTTGAGAACCCCTGCTTTAAGACATTCAGACTATGCTTCACCTATTGTGGATTCCCTATTAGTAACTGGAAACGTGCTGAACCACATGTATCAGTACGTATGAAACACTTAAACATAATTTTAAGACAACCATTTATACATTCATTTACTAGAAAAATGACAATTATTTACTTATACCCATATTAAATGACAGAATACCTGGTAGAGCCGCTTGAAATCTAGTACGTATGGATGTTTGGGATTTTCTTCCTCAGCTTGCTCACGTTCAGCACTTTGTGGTTACAGCCCTCTTACCAGCACAGACACAGGATCACAGCAGATGGATGGATCACATCAGCCTCTCCTTACAACTGACAGAACTGATAGAGGTATAGATACATAGATACATAAATCATTGATTGAAAAACAACAATAATTTTTTTTTTTTTGTCATATTATTCTTAAATAATTTCACTTTCTGAAGAAAATGGTGGAAACTATTTGGTTTTTTAAAACATTATTCATTTTCAAAACAAATCAACACCACCAAATAAACCTGGTCCTGTTCTAGTAAACCATCCTTTTTATTTCAATGAGAAGCCATTTAAGTAATACGTCTGTAACTCCTTAAAAAAACAAGGTATTTGTCAAAACCTGAAATCTGAGAAAGATCCTATAAAAACAGAAAATCAACGCATAATTTCCCAACAGAAATATTTAATATATGTGATTATAGATCAGTGATACTCAACGTGTGGCTCTGGAGCCACATGTTGCTCTCTTGTGATTATTTGTGGCCCTTTTATGTCTTAGTCTAAAACATTATTCCCCCAGAAAACCTTAAAAAAAGGGAAACTTTTTTGCCCCTTTTTACCCATTTAAGCTTCCTTTTGTCATTAAATACCACTTTTTGCCTACCTTTTGCCCATTTTTGCCACTTATCGCCAATTTAAGCTACCTTTTGCTATTAAATACCCTTTTATCCCATTTTTTTGCCACGTTGTTCAAATTTTTGCCACTTTGATCCCATTTTGATCCCAATTTTCGTCCACTTGTCGCCCATTTAAGCTGCCTTCTGCCATTAAATACCACTTGCTTCCCCATTTTCCCCCCACCTTTATCTCATTTTTGCCCTTTTCACCATTTTATGTTCATTTAAACACACGTTTGTCATTAAACACCACTTGTTTCCTACTGCTTTTTGCCCATTTTAGTCACTTTTCACTCGTTTCTTGTGTAATTTTTGCCACTTTTGGACCTTTTCTTGCCACCTGTAAGTCATTTTCTTATGACTTCTCCCCCATTTTTGCTACTTCCTGAAATTTTTCCTCATTTCCACCCCTTTTTCATCCATTTTTGCTGCTTTTTGAACAATTTTGCCATCTTTAACTTGTTTTTTCACTACTTCCAAAGTCTTTTTTTTGCCACTTTTCACCACTTAGCTTGATTGTGGCTCTTGCAAAGATATCTTTCAACAATTTGGCTCTCTGGTTGAGCAGGCTTGAGTAACCATACTATAGTTGTTTCACAACAGAAGCTACATGTTGTATTTCCAGTCAGTCAATAGAACAGATACCCTTCAAGCCAGTCAGACTAAAGCAGCCATATGGTTGCTTTAGTTGTTTAACAGATCATTAAAAGTCATTATCTTACCTAGTAGATTAGTTTGTCTCGATTATATGAGCCTTATGTGAAAATATCCTGTGTATACTCATAAGTCAATATACATTTAAAATACCAGCTACACCCTGTTCATAAATGGGTCTGATGGAAAACACAATTTAGCCTAATATTTCACATAAAGTTAAATAATAACCTGTCTATTAGTCTTTTCAGATCTCCATTAACGTTTGCATTACAGCAGCCTATCTTCCTGGGGTCTGCTCAATTCCAGTGACCAGGGTCCGACATTAACGTTTGCCCGAATGCCCGGGGCAACTTCAAAAAGCCCACGGGCAAGCAAAACTTGCTCAATGCCAGTGACAATACTAAACATTTTAATATGAACATCTAAAAGCCTCTTATTCTAGCAATTAAAATATTAAATTTGTTATTGTGATGATCTCCGTTGGTCATCTTCAGCCTAAATGACAGGAGTCAGTAAAGCTTTTACACACTGACATAACGGTCGTAGCTCAAACGTCAAACGGTCGTTTTACTACTAATAGACAGGTGAATACTTATTTACCTGATGCAGCCGGCCTCACAGACGTATCCCTGTGTGTTTTGGTATTGTTTCGTCCGTTTTTTCAGGTGTGTTTAACATCCCCAGTCCTGCTTCTGAACAGGCTATCACCGCATTGACTCACCTAACAGGCAGAGGTTAGCGTTAGCCACATTAGCCCGCTATGGTACCTGTGGGCAACTTAAGCCCCGCCCCTTCTTTATTATTGGTCCACTTGGCGGGCTTGTGACGTCATAGATCAAAGGAACGTAACACATACCACCACTTGAAAACATCTATACTATATATCTATAATATCAATACTATATATATACTGAAATATCAGGATATATTGGATCAGTGAAATTTGTCACTACTTTGAGTTTTAGGTCAAAACACTTCTTTAAATATACCTAAAATAAGAAATAAAAATGGGTAACTGTTTTGGCCAAGACAAACTCAAACAAGAGGAAGAAGACTTTTATATCCAAAGTCCATATTCCAGTTTTACAGAGGACCAAGACTCTTTCAATAACAATGGAGTCCCTAAAACATCTAAAAAACCCCGCTTTTGGAAAAAGTGGTTCAAAAGGAAGGAGGATCAACAGACAACTGTGTGGGAAATAAAAACACAGGGAGCTGCAGCGCCACCCTCTGCCACGAAACCAAAATATGACAGCACCGAGACAATCATTGACCTTCCTTCTTCGAGTGCTCCAACGCCCTCACAAGTCCCATCAGCAGGTCACAGCGGAAGCCTTCAGATCGACACGGTCAGTCTGCTGGACTCTGAATCAGTGGCAACATCATCCCTCATAGGATCCCTTAGTGAGGAGCTAATCTGCCTCAATGATGAGAAAAACAAAGAGTTTGAGGTTAGAGAAGCTCCAGTCACCAACAGCGACGCCAATAAGGAAGATGTTGAACAATCAGGATTATCAAACCCTGATTTTAAACAGGAGCCTGAGGGTGGAGAGGGTGAAGCTAAGGAGGCTTCACTGAACCCCCAGAACACTGAGGATCCTGAGGGTGAAAATAGCCAAGTTTATGATGGAGCTTTTGGAGACAACAAGAACAAGAAGACACACTGGATAAACACTGACCCTCTCCCCACCAATAATCCAAAGCCCCCATTCATCAGCCCAGCAGGCCATGGTGGAAGCATTCACTCCAGCACCATCAGTCAGCTGGACTATCCACCATCTGTGAAAAAACCCGTCCCGATCCATGAGCTTACCTGTCTCGGGTTCCCAAACCTGGCACAGACGTGCTACATGAACTCGACTCTGCAGGGTCTGCTGTCTCTGGAGCCTTTTGTAAAAGAGCTCTACAACCAGGAAATGGTTTGGAGCTCTCATCCAGAGACAGAGATCTTCAGAGTGTTCAGTGAAGTACATGTGTCTAGGTCTGCTGGCAATGAGGCAGGGAAGAGGAAGATTCTGGCTACATTCAAGTCAGTTGTGGCTGAATGTAACCCAGAATTTGAGGGCAATGATCAAAAAGATGCTCATGAGTTCCTCAGCTGTGTGCTGGAACTCATGAGGTCGCCATCATTGCACCTACAAGCAGAGGCCATGAGTTGGGGCTTAAATTACACCTGCCCCGTCGAAGCAAGCATTGTCTTTCAGATGCAGAACACGAGAACCTGCGTGGGATGTGGATCTCAATCCACAAGGAATGAGGACTTTGTCAATCTGTCCTTGGACCTATCTCAGGGATACTGTGTGAGCAGCTGCCTGTCTGCCTACATGAAAGAGACGCAGATTGACTTCAGATGTCAATGTGGCGCTGAAGTGTCAACCCAGAGGTGGTCGTTCTTAACGCAACCAAATGTACTGATCCTGCAGCTGCAGCGATTCAGGTATACCAAGTCCTACCGTCTGGAGAAGGTACAACGGCCAGTTGTGATATCCCAGAATCTGCTTCTGAACCAGAAGTCCTGCGTCAACCAAGAGACAGCCACTTCTTACTCTCTGGTGAGCATGGTCAATCATCTGGGCTCAGGAGCAGAATATGGACATTATATCTGCGATGCTGCCTACAGGCCAAAAGGTTCAGTGAACAAGAGGGACTGCTGGCTGACCTACAACGACAGGGAAGTCAGCGAAACGACCAGGCAAATGGTCTGCCGCTCGAGACGTAAGACGGCCTACCTGCTTTTCTATGAAAGGGACCAAACAAACTAACCAAGATGAGCAGAGCAGGCTATGAAATCTGGAGGAACTACAGGACACACAAAAAGATGTTCAACAAAACCCTCATGAATTACAGTCCACAGTCGAGAGCAGTGTTACTGAACCAAAGAGCCAAATTGTTGAAAAATATATTTGCAAGAGCCACAATCTAAGAGGTGAAAAGCAACATTAAAATAAGTCAAAGATGGTGACTAAAATGGGCAAAAATCAGAAAAAGCTGGGCAAAAATGGAAAAAGTGGCATTTAATTGCAAAAGGCAGCTTAAATGGGCGAGAAGTGGCAGAAAAGGACAGAAAATTGCAAAAAGCAGGATAAAAGTGACAAAAGGAAGTGGAACAAATCAGCTTAAGGCAGCAAACCTGGGAGAAAAGTGGCAGAAAAGGACAGAAAGTGGCAGAAATTGATGAAGTGGCAAAAAAAATGAATTACTGGTGGCAAAAATGGTCCAAAAGTGGTGAAAACATGGAGAGAATTGAGTGACAAGTGCCTGAAATGGGCAAAACTCAGATAAAAGGTTGCAAAAGGCAGCTTAAATGGGCGAGAAGTGGCAAAAAGGGGCAAAAAATTGCAAAAAGCAGGATAAAAGTGACGGAAAGAAGTGGCACAAATCGGCTTAAAGTGGCAAACACTGGGAGAAAAGTGGCAGAAAAGGACAGAAAGTGGCAGAAATCTGTGAAGTGGCAAAAAAAATAAATTACAGGTGGCAAAAATGGTCCAAAAGTGGTGAAAACATGGAGAAAATTGAGTGACAAGTGACTGAAATGGGCAAAAAACAGAAAAAAAGGTGGGAAAAATCAGCAGTCTCTTAGCTTCACTGTTAGTGTGACCGAATGGCTGCTGAGGAGGACGCAGGTGGTTTAACGTGGCCAGTAATCAATACTGATCAAACAAGACTTCACTTTTTTGGACATGGTCAACTTACTCTGTACACTGCCTGCTCGTTTAAAGGACAAATTAAAAATGGGAAAACAAAAAGTGATTCACAATATTCAACACAGCATGGGAACGGGTGCATGCCAAGTTCTATATTGGTACTGCTACTCCTGGCAGGTGGTATACATCTCAGTCCTTGCCCACATATGGATCGACCATTCAGCTCTATCACATCAGATGTGCTTCATACAAGACCAACAGAGGACATGATCCCACTTGATGGGCAGGATTTTGCGGGAAGGACAATGGTGGAGGCCACGCAAGATGTGTTTGGAGATGAGCCGCAACACCTGTTGGTAATGAAGCAAGACCTGCGCCACGTCCACGAGGCTCTGCTTGGTGTGAATCACGGGGAGATTTATGAATCTTACTGCCCAAATGTAGCCAAGTGCAACCTGGCTGGTGAGTCTGCTCAACTTGACACACACACATTTATGGAGACAGAAATCAAACACGCTGCGTGCGGCGCGCACACAAACAAACAATCTGAGCCGAAGGGACGGACATGGATCATGCTACAGTGCATTCACTAGACTTTCACAAACTGTCGGAGCTGCCAATTAAGGCTGAAATGGAACCCAATAACACATTAGGGCAACAAAAAGAAGAACACAAACTCTCGGATCCAAAAGACGGGGCTGTACCAGAGCACACTGCTGCAGCGCATCAGCACGCAGGCTTGGGGAGGTCTGTGTGCCACGCAGCGCAAAAGCAAAAACAGTTGTTGTTTTGTCAGACAGTAAATCATGCCAGAGTGCTATGGGATTTAAAATCAAAACCTAAATCTGTCCTAATCAAGGACAGATTTACACCGCGTTCCACATTATTATGCAACGACGCTTTTTCTCTGATAAATATCAGAGGTTTCAGCAATATGGGAAAGAAAAAGGATCTCTCTGCTGCTGAAAAGTGTCAAATAGTGTAATGCCTTGGACAAGGAATGAAAACATTCGATATTTCAGGAAAAATTAAGCATGATCATCGTACTGTGAAGAAATTTGTGGCTGATTCAGAGCACAGACGGGTTTGTGCAGATAAAGGCATAATGAGAAAGGTTTCTGACGGACAAATACATCAGATTAAGAGAGCAGCTGCTAAAATGCCATTACAAAGCAGCAAACAAGTATTTGAAGCTGCTGGTGCCTCTGGAGTCCCGCCAACCTCAAGGTGTAGGATCCTCCAGAGGCTTGCAGTTGTGTATAAACCTACTATTCAGCCACCCCTAACCAATGCTCACAAGCAGAAATGGTTGCAGTGGGCCCAGAAATACATGAAGACTCATTTTCAAACAGTCTTGTTGACTGATGAGTGCCGTGCAGCCCTGGATGGTCCAGATGGAGGAGTAGTGGATGGTTGGTGGATGGCCACTATGTCCCAATGAGGCCAGGACGTCAACAAGGAGGGGGCAGAGTCATGTTTGGGCCGGAATCATGAGGAGAGAGCTGACAAGCCCCTTTAGGGTCCCTGAAGGTGTGAAAATGACCTCGGCAAAGTATATAGAGTTTCTGACTGACCACTTTCTTCCATGGTACAAAAAGGAATCGTGCCTTCTGTAGCAAAATTTTCTTCAAGCATGACAATGCTCCATCTCATGCTGCAAAGAATACCTCTGTGTCATTGGCTGCTATGGGCATAAAAGGAGAGAAACTCATGGTGTGGCCCCCATCCTCCCCTGACCTCAACCCTACTGAGAACCTTTGGAGCATCCTCAAGCTAAAAATCTATGAGGGTGGGAGGCAGTTCACATCAAAACAGCAGCTTTGGGAGGATATTCTGACATCCTGCAAAAAAATTCTAGCAGAAACTCTCCAAAAACTCACAAGTTCAATGGATGCAAGAATAGTGAAGGTGATATCAAAGAAGGGCTCCTATGTTAACATGGAACTTGTCCTGTTAAGATGTTTTTGATTGAAATAGCTTTGATTTCAGTAAATATGACCCTCTGATGCTGCAATTTCTACAAATGACCATTTTCAGTCCTTTAGAACCTATAAAATGTTTTAAAAAGCTGTTGTGCTTAATAATGTGGAACAGTGCATTTTGAGGTTTTTATTATTTTTTTTTTAATAATTTTTGTCATTATAAAGTTTGCTCAAAACCATTTGAATTATGCTCTAATGGCTGATGACTTGAAAAATATTCTGACCGTCATTTGCATTAATATTTAGGAAAATCAGAGAAAAATATAATTTGCATAATAATGTGGAACGCGGTGTAAATGTCCCCTCCCTGAGCTGCCACCTTATCGTGGTGGAGGGGTTTGCGCGTCTCAATGATCCTAGGACCTATGTTGTCGAGGGCTTCATGCCCCTGGTAGGGTCTCCCAAGGCAAACAGGTCCTGGGTGAGGGACCAGACAAAGTGCGGCTCAAAAAAAACAAAACAAAACAAAAAAAATCCTCATATGGCAGAGCAGTAGGACGGTCTCCACTCTCCCTTGCCCGGACGTGGGCCACCGGGGCCCCTCCTGGAGCCAGGCCTGGGAGTGGGGCTCGATGGTGAGCGCCTGGTGGCTGAGCCTGCACCCATGGGGCCCAGCCGTGCACAGCCCAAAGAACCAACGTGGGACCCCACTCCCATGGGCTCACCAGCCATAGGAGGGGCCATAGAGGTCAGGTGCAATGTGAGCTGGGTGGCAGTCGAAGGCGGGGACCTTGGGGGTCCGATCCTCGGCTGCAGAAGCTGGCTTTAGGGACTTGGAATGTCACCTCTCTGGCGGGGAAGGAGCCTGAACTTGTGCGTGAGGATCAACGGTACCAACTAGATATAGTTGGTCACACCTCAACGCACAGTTTAGGCTCTGGAATCAATCCTCTTGAAAGGGGTTGGACTCTTTAACACTCTGGAGTTGCCCTTGGTGAGAGGTGCCGAGCAGGTGTGGGCATACCGACTGCCCCTGGGCTGGCAGCCTGTACATTGGGTTTAACCCAGTGGACGAGAGGGTAGCCTCCCTCCACCTTCGGGTGGGGGGACGGGTCCTGACTGTTGTTTGTGTGTATGCACCAAATGGCAGCACAGAGTACCCACCCTTTTTGGAGTCGCTGGAGGGGGCGCTGGAGAGCGCTCCTTCTGTGGACTCCCTCACTCTGCTGGGAGACTTTAATCCCCACGTGGGCAATGACAGTGAGACCTGGAAGGGAGTGATTAGGAGGAACACACCCCCCGATCTGAACCCGAGTGGTGTTCTGTTGCTGGACTTTTGTGCTCGTCATGGAATGTCTATAACGAACACCATGTTCAGGCATAAGGGTGTTCACAAGTGCACTGGGCACCAGGACACCCTAGGTCACAGTTCGATGATTGATTTTGTAGTCGTAACAACGGACTTGCGGCCACATGTCCTGGACACTCGGGTAAAGAGAAGGGCAGAGCTGTCAACTGATCACTACCTGGTTGTGAGTTTGCTCCGCTGGTGGGGGAGGATGCCAGTCAGACCTGGCAAGCCCAAACGTATTGTGAGGGTCTGCTGGGAATGTCTAGCGAAGTCCCCTGTCAGAAGGCGCTACCGTCAAGCTGAAGAAGGAGTCTTATCGGGCCTTCTTGGCCTGTGGGACTCCAGAGGCAGCCGACAGGTATTGGCAGGCCAAGCGGTTTGCAGCTTCACAAGTTGCCAAGGCAAAAACTTGGACGTGGGAGGAGTTCGGAGAGGCCATGGAGAATGACTTTCGTACAGCTTCAAGAAGATTCTGAACCACCATCCGGCGTCTCAGGAGAGGAAAGCAGTGTGCTGTCAACACCTTGTATGGTGGAGATGGGGACGCTGTTCACCTTGACTCAGGATGTTGTGGGTCGGTGGAAGGAATACTTCGAAGACCTCCTCAATCCTATCAACACGCCTTCCAGTGAGGAAGCAGAGTCTGGGGACTCGGGTGTGGGCTCTTCTATATCTGGGGCCGAGGTTGCCGAGGTGGTCAAAAAACTCCTCGGTGGCAGGGCCCTAGGGGTGGATGAGATCTGCCCTGAGTTCCTCAAGGCTCTGGATGTTGCAAAATCACGTGGACATCAGGGACAGTGCCCCTGGATTGGCTGACTGGGGTGGTGGTTCCCCTCTTTAAGAAGGGGAACCGGAGGGTGTGTTCCAATTATAGGGAGATCACACTTCTCAGCCTCCCTGGAAAGGTCTATTTGGGGGTCCTGGAGAGGAGGGTCCATCAGATAGCTGATCCTCAGATACAGAAGGAGCAATGTGGTTTTCGTCCTGCCCGTGGAACAGTGGAACTGCTCTACACTCTCGGTAGGGTCCTGGAGGGTGCATGGGAGTTTGCCCAACCAGTCTACATGTGTTTTGTGGACCTGGAGAAGGCATACGACCGTGTCCCTCGGGGAATCCTGTGGTGCCAGACCCCCTGATAAGGGCTGTCCGGTCCCTCTATGACAGGTGCCAGAGCTTAGTCCTCATTGCCGGAAGTAAGTCGGACTCGTTTCCGGTGTGGGTTGGACTCCACCAGGGCTGCCCTTTATCACTGGTTCTGTTCATAACTTTCATGGACAGAATTTCTACGCGCAGCCAGGGCATTGAGGGGGTCCAGTTTGGTGGCCTTAGGATCAGGTCTATACGTTTTGCGGATGATGTGGTTCTGTTGGCTTCATCAGGCCGTGACCTACAGCTCTCTCTGGAATGGGTCGCAACCATGTGAAGCGGCTGGGATGAGAATCAGCACCTCCAAATCTGAGGCCATGGTCCTCAGTCGGAAAAGGGTGGAATTCCCTCTCCAGGTTAGGAATGAGATCCTGCCCCAAGTGGAAAACTTCAAGTATCTCGGGGTCTTGTTCACGAGTGAGGGAAGAATGGAGCGGGAGATTGACAGGCAGATCAGTGCGGCGTCAGCAGTGATGCGGTCTCTGCATTGGTCTGTTGAGGTGAAGAAAGAGCTGAGTCGAAAGGCGAAGCTCTCGATTTACCGGTCGATCTATGTTCCCACCCTCACCTATGGTCATGAACTGTGGGTTGGGACCGAAAGAACAAGATCACGGATACAGGCAGCTGAAATGAGTTTCCTCAGGGTGGCCGGGCTCTCCCTTAGAGATAGGGTGAGAAGCTCGGCCATCCGGGAGAGACTCGGAGTAGAGCCGCTGCTCCTCCACTGTCTATCAAATAAATAAATTCAAATTCAAATTCAAAAAACATGAAAGAGCGGCAAGAAAGGAAATTAATGGAATTTAATTGCAAGAGGCAGCTTAAATGGGTGAAAAGTGGCAAGAAACAGGCAAAAAAAATTGCAAAAAGCTGGATATAAGTGTCAAAAACGTGCTAAAAGCAGTAAAAGGGGAATTAAAGTAGCAAAAAATTGCAAATGAGGGCAATGGAAATATGCAGACAAAAAAAGAGGTTGACAATTTAGTTTGACAATATAAGCCAAATGTATAAATGTGGAAAACAGACCGAATAATGCTACTTGCGATGGATAATTTCTGAGGTAAAATTTTCCTTTTGAAGGTTTTTTGGGGGAATAATGATTCAAATTAAGACATAGAAGATTTACAAATCACAACAAAAGAGCCACATGTGGCTCCAGAGCCACATGTTGAGGATCACTGGTCTAGAGTCACCTGCAGGGACAGACACGAGGCTTGAGTGCAACAGAGACATTTTGTTACAGATACTGTTTGTAATTTTTATGGACGGGATCTCAGGACCTCATTGCATTACCTTCACAGTAAGTTTCATAGGATTTTATTGTGAAACATTTTACAGTAAAATACTGTGAACTCAATGTAAAACTCGTGCAATTAGGTAGCCAGTAATTTATTGTAAATTTCACAGTAAATAACTCTACTACATGACCTAAACGCATTTGTATTGCAATTAAAAGAAAAAAAGAAAATAGCAATTTTTTGTCTGTTGTCATATTACATCAAACTGCTTTTACAACATAACATTACCATAATGATTCATATTTAAAATCAAATTTTTAAAAACACTTTTTAAGAAAATAAATAGTGCAAAGGCATACAAACCATTGATGAATCTTTGTTTAAAGTCTTTGTTGTCAGATGACTTCTCAGGCAGCATCAGTAAATCATACATATCATACATATAATCTTACATAGATTTGTTTTTTTCCCATTTTAAATCCCAATCAGTTGTAAAAATTTGACATTGGAAGCAAATTAAAAAGCAATGTTGTAACAACTAAGTTGAAATAAAGATGAAAATAAGTCCATTCACTCCTACTGTACTATAAAGATGCTTGAGTACAGCGGAAAAAGTCACTGCCACAGTAATGGCCAGTGAAGTCCATTAAAGAAAGTGTGTGCATCATGTGAAGTGTGTAAGCCTTGTTGAAAACAATGAAAGCGAAGAGGGCTGCAGTTACCCCATCATCAACTCCTCCCCCTCCTCAGCACAGATCCACACAGTCCACCATGACTGAAACTGGAATGTTCCTGGTAAAGGGCGTCTTCTGGCCTTGACCGGCTGTACTGGGCAAGGACTTCAAAGTTCACACTGTTAAAACAAGTCAAAACAATATAGAAGTAAATAGAAATAACAGACTCAGATATATAATCAAAGCTCCAAATCCTCATCAATTTTTGTTTGAAAAATCTGGGTGTAAATGTAGTATAATCATTTCCTGGTTAGAGACCCATAAAAGCATCTTTCCTATCATACAGTAAAAAACTAACTCATACCTGCTCCATTGCAACGAAATGGTCCACCATCTCTACAGCAGAGGGGCAGCAGGATTAGTGCATGGTATATCATGGTCAATATCTGTAAGAAACAGGTCCTTTAAGATAGTTGTTCTCAACGTTGGGACCGGGACCCCTTTGGGGGTGGAGAGACTCTGAGAGTGGGTCTCCAGATGCCTTCAAAAACATAGGGATATTTTTAAATTACACTATTGCCACATCATACCAATTTTGCTCAATTCTAACCCATTTTCATACATTTTTCCTATGAATTTTGTCAATTTCAACACATTTTTGCCCCTTACAACCCATTTTAAACCCTTTCCACCACTTTTTTTCAGCCTGTTTTTGTCACTTCTAAACCAATTCTTGCCACTTTCTGCCTATTGTTGCCTCTGTTGACCCAGTATTGCCACTACCAACCTTTTAAGCCTGTATTTTGCCCATTTTAACCACATTTCATTATGTGATATGCTTCTTTGTGCCAGTTATACCAATTTCTGCCAAATTCTGCCTATTTTTCCACTTCAGTTACCCCTTTTGCCAGTTTATATCAATTTTTTTTACCTATTTCACCAAATTTCCACCCGGTTTTATCACTTTAAAGCCACTGCAGCCAGTTGTTAGTCCCCTTTTACCACTACTTATGTCGATTTTGCCTCTTTAACCCATTTTTTGGTTATTCTTTACCACTTTTATCAAATTTTTGCCACTTCTAAGCCATGTTGTCTACTTTTAAATCCAATTTCACCACTTTTTCCACCAATTTTGCCATTACTACCCCATTTTAGCAAATTTTAAACCATTTTCATTCTGTTTTCAACAAAAGGGATTTACATTTTGAAGAAGGCCGGTAACTACACAAATGAAGAAAAATATATTTGTTTATTTCATAAGTGGTTATTATTCAAGTGAAATATAAGATATGTATATTACAGCTTATCTTTTCAATGGGCCATGTTTTGCTGACCTCCATGGTCCCCCAGTTTGGCCGGGTCCCATAAGGCTTTCCCATTTATCCTCCCTTTATGGGCAGCCTTGTTTGCACATTACTATTCTTGATGGATGTGTTCAACCACCCACAGGTACAGTGGGGGTCCCTGGTCTCTGGCACCTTTATTTGGGGGTCGCGGACTGAAAAGGTTGAGAACCCCTGCTTTAAGACATTCAGACTATGCTTCACCTACTGTGGATTCCCGATGAGTAACTGGAAACGTGCTGAACCACATGTACAGTTGAAACCAGAAGTTCACATACACTATATAAAAAGGCACATAAACTTTTTTTTCTCACCATCTAACATTAAATCAGATCAAACTTTTCCTGTTTTTGGTCAATTAGGATTACCAAAATTATTTCTATTTGCTAAATGCCAGAATAATGAGAGAGATAATTTTTTAGACATTTTTTTATCATTTTCTTGAGAGTCAGAAGTTTACATACATTTCATTAGTATTTGGTAGCATTGCCTTTAAACTGTATGACTTGGATCAAATGTTTTGGATATGCTTCCACAAGCTTCTCACAATAGTTTGCGGGAATTTTGGCCCCTTCCTCCTGGCAGAACTGGTGTAACTGAGCCAAGTTTTTAGGCCGCCTTGCTCGCACATGCCTTTCAGCTCTGCCCATAAATTTTCAGTGGGATTGAGATCAGGGCTTTGTGATGGCCACTCCAAAACACTGACTTTGTTATCCTTAAGCCACTTTGTAACCAGTTTGGTAGTATGCTTAGGGTCATTGTCCATTTGGAAAACCCATTTGCACCCAAGCTTGAACTTCCTGGCTGATGTCTTCAGATGTTGCTTCAGTATTTCCACATAATGTTCTTTCCTCATGATGCCATCTATTTTGGAAAGTGCACCAGTCCCTCCTGCAGCAAAACAACCCCACAACATGATGCTGCCACCCCCATGTTTCACAGTTGGGATGGTGTTCTCAGGCTTGCAAGCGTCCCCCTTTTTTCTACAAATGTAACAATGGTCATTATGGCCAAAAAGTTCAATTTTAGTTTCGTCAGACCACAGAACATGTCTCCAAAAATTAAGGTCTTTGTTCCTGTGTGCATTTGCAAACTGTAATCTGGCTTTTTGGAGTAATGGCTTCTTCCTGGGAGAGTGGCCTTTCAGCCCATGTCGGTACAGGACTCGTTTGACTGTTGATAATGACACACTCTTACCAGCTTCAGCCAGCATCTTCACAAGGTCTTTTGCTTTTGTTCTTGGGTTGAGATGCACTTTTCGGACCAAAGCACGTTCATCTCTGGGACACAGAACCCTTCTCCTTCCTGAGCGGTATGGTGGCTGGACATTCCCATGGTGTTTATACTTGTGTATAATTGTTTGAACAGATGAACGTGGCACCTTCAGGCATCTGGAAATTACACCCAAGGGTAAACCAGACTTGTGCAAGTCCACAATTTTCTTCCTGATGTCTTGGCTGATTTCTTTTGGTTTTCCCATGATGTTACACAAAGAAGCAGTGTGTTTCAGGTGTGCCTTAAAATACATCCACAGGTGTGCCTCTAATTAACTCAAATGTTGTCAATAAACCTATCAGAGGCTTCCAAAGACATGACATCATCATCTGGGCTTTCCCAGATTGTTTAAAGGCATAGTAATCTTAGTGTATGTAAACTTCTGACTCTCAAGAAAATAATAAAAAAATGTCTAAAAAATTATCTCTCTCATTATTTTGGCATTTAGCAAATAGAAATAATTTTGGTAATCCTAATTGACCAAAAACAGGAAAAGTTTAATCTGATTTCATGTTAGATGGTGAGAAAAAAACAGTTTATGTGCCTTTTTACATAGTGTATGTAAACTTCTGGTTTCAACTGTATCAGTACGTATGAAACACTTAAACATAATTTTAAGACAACCATTTATACATTCATTTACTAGAACTACGACAATTATTTACTTATATCCAAATTAAATGACAGAATATCTGGTAGATCTGCTTGAAATCTAGTACGTATGGATGTTTGGGATTTTCTTCCTCAGCTTGCTCACGTTCAGCACATTGTGGTTACAGCCCTCTTACCAGCACAGACACAGGATCACAGCAGATGGATGGATCACATCAGCCTCTCCTTACAACTGAAAGAACTGATAGAGGTATAGATACATAGATACATAAATCATTGATTGAAAAACAACAATAAATTAATTTTTTGTCATATTATTCTTAAATAATTTCACTTTCTGAAGAAAATGGTGGAAACTATTTGGTGTTTTAAAACATTATTAATTTTCAAAACAAATCAACACCACCAAATAAACCTGGTCCTGTTCTAGTCAACCATCCTTTTTATTTCAATGAGAAGCCATTTAAGTAATACGTCTGTAACTCCTTAAAAAAACAAGGTATTTGTCAAAACCTGAAATCTGAGAAAAATCCTAT
The DNA here is from genome assembly GCF_018320785.1 of Cheilinus undulatus. NCBI lineage: Eukaryota > Metazoa > Chordata > Actinopteri > Labriformes > Labridae > Cheilinus > Cheilinus undulatus. The sequence goes on from NC_054876.1 coordinate 9,041,189, forward strand.
AAAAACAGAAAATCAACGCATAATTTCCCAACAGAAATATTTAATATATGTGATTATAGATCAGTGATACTCAACGTGTGGCTCTGGAGCCACATGTTGCTCTCTTGTGATTATTTGTGGCTCTTTTATGTCTTAGTCTAAAACATTATTCCCTCAGAAAACCTTAAAAAAAGGGAAACTTTTTTGCCCCTTTTTACCCATTTAAGCTTCCTTTTGTCATTAAATACCACTTGTTTCCTATTTTCTGCCATGTTTGCCACTCTTGCCTGCTTTTTGCCCATTTTAGTCACTTTTCACTTGTTTCTTGTGTAATTTTTGCCACTTTTGGACCTTTTCTTGCCACCTGTAAGTCATTTTCTTGTAACTTCTCCCCCATTTTTGCTACTTCCTGAAATTTTTCCTCATTTCCACCCCTTTTTCATCCATTTTTGCTGCTTTTTGAACAATTTTGCCATCTTTAACTTGTTTTTTCACTACTTCCAAAGTCTTTTTTTTGCCACTTTTCACCACTTAGCTTGATTGTGGCTCTTGCAAAGATAACCTTTAACAATTTGGCTCTCTGGTTGAGCAGGCTTGAGTAACCATACTATAGTTGTTTCACAACAGAAGCTACATGTTCTATTTCCAGTCAGTCAATAGAACAGATACCCTTCAAGCCAGTCAGACTAAAGCAGCCATATGGTTGCTTTAGTTGTTTAACAGATCATTAAAAGTCATTATCTTACCTAGTAGATTAGTTTGTCTCAATTATATGAGCCTTATGTGAAAATATCCTGTGTATGCTCATAAGTCAATATACATTTAAAATACCAGCTACACCCTGTTCATAAATGGGTCTGATGGAAACCACAATTTAGCCTAATATTTCACATAGTTAAATAATAACCTGTCTATTAGTCTTTTCAGATCTCCATTAACGTTTGCATTACAGCAGCCTATCTTCCTGGGGTCTGCTCAATTCCAGTGACCAGGGTCCGACATTAACGTTTGCCCGAATGCCCGGGGCAACTTCAAAAAGCCCACGGGCAAGCAAAACTTGCTCAATGCCAGTGACAATACTAAACATTTTAATATGAACATCTAAAAGCCTCTTATTCTAGCAATTAAAATATTAAATTTGTTATTGTGATGATCTCCGTTGGTCATCTTCAGCCTAAATGACAGGAGTCAGTAAAGCTTTTACACACTGACATAACGGTCGTAGCTCAAACGTCAAACGGTCGTTTTACTACTAACAGACAGGTGAATACTTATTTACCTGATGCAGCTGGCCTCACAGACGTATCCCTGTGTGTTGTGGTATTGTTTCGTCCGTTTTTTTCAGGTGTGTTTAACATCCCCAGTCCTGCTTCTGAACAGGCTATCACCGCATTAACTCAGCTAACAGGCAGAGGTTAGCGTTAGCCACATTAGCACGCTATGGTACCTGTGGGCAACTTAAGCCCCGCCCCTTCTTTATTATTGGTCCACTTGGCGGGTTTGTGACGTCATAGATCAAAGGAACGTAACACATACCACCACTTGAAAACATCTATACTATATATATACTGAAATATCACAGGATATATTGGATCAGTGAAATTTGTCACTACTTTGAGTTTTAGGTCAAAACACTTCTTTAAATATACCTAAAAATAAGAAATAAAAATGGGTAACTGTTTTGGCCAAGACAAACTCAAACAAGAGGAAGAAGACTTTTATATCCAAAGTCCATATTCCAGTTTTACAGAGGACCAGGACTCTTTCAATAACAATGGAGTCCCTAAAACCTCTAAAAAACCCCGCTTTTGGAAAAAGTGGTTCAAAAGGAAGGAGGATCAACAGACAACTGAGTGGGAAATAAAAACACAGGGAGCTGCAGCGCCACCCTCTGCCACAAAACCAAAATATGACAGCACCGAGACAATCATTGACCTTCCTTCTTCGAGTGCTCCAACGCCCTCACAAGTCCCATCAGCAGGTCACAGCGGAAGCCTTCAGATCGACACGGTCAGTCTGCTGGACTCTGAATCAGTGGCAACATCATCCCTCATAGGATCCCTTAGTGAGGAGCTAATCTGCCTCAATGATGAGAAAAACAAAGAGTTTGAGGTTAGAGAAGCTCCAGTCACCAACAGCGACGCCAATAAGGAAGATGTTGAACAATCAGAATTATCAAACCCTGATTTTAAACAGGAGCCTGAGGGTGGAGAGGGTGAAGCTAAGGAGGCTTCACTGAACCCCCAGAACACTGAGGATCCTGAGGGTGAAAATAGCCAAGTTAATGATGGAGCTTTTGGAGACAACAAGAACAAGAAGACACACTGGGTAAACACTGACCCTCTCCCCACCAATAATCCAAAGCCCCCATTCATCAGCCCAGCAGGCCATGGTGGAAGCATTCACTCCAGCACCATCAGTCAGCTGGACTATCCACCATCTGTGAAAAAACCCGTCCCGATCCATGAGCTTACCTGTCTCGGGTTCCCAAACCTGGCACAGACGTGCTACATGAACTCGACTCTGCAGGGTCTGCTGTCTCTGGAGCCTTTTGTAAAAGAGCTCTACAACCAGGAAATGGTTTGGAGCTCTCATCCAGAGACAGAGATCTTCAGAGTGTTCAGTGAAGTACATGTGTCTAGGTCTGCTGGCAATGAGGCAGGGAAGAGGAAGATTCTGGCTACATTCAAGTCAGTTGTGGCTGAATGTAACCCAGAATTTGAGGGCAATGATCAAAAAGATGCTCATGAGTTCCTCAGCTGTGTGCTGGAACTCATGAGGTCGCCATCATTGCACCTACAAGCAGAGGCCATGAGTTGGGGCTTAAATTACACCTGCCCCGTCGAAGCAAGCATCGTCTTTCAGATGCAGAACACGAGAACCTGCGTGGGATGTGGATCTCAATCCACAAGGAATGAGGACTTTGTCAATCTGTCCTTGGACCTATCTCAGGGATACTGTGTGAGCAGCTGCCTGTCTGCCTACATGAAAGAGACGCAGATTGACTTCAGATGTCAATGTGGCGCTGAAGTGTCAACCCAGAGGTGGTCGTTCTTAACGCAACCAAATGTACTGATCCTGCAGCTGCAGCGATTCAGGTATACCAAGTCCTACCGTCTGGAGAAGGTACAACGGCCAATTGTGATATCCCAGAATCTGCTTCTGAACCAGAAGTCCTGCGTCAACCAAGAGACAGCCACTTCTTACTCTCTGGTGAGCATGGTCAATCATCTGGGCTCAGGAGCAGAATATGGACATTATATCTGCGATGCTGCCTACAGGCCAAAAGGTTCAGTGAACAAGAGGGACTGCTGGCTGACCTACAACGACAGGGAAGTCAGCGAAACGACCAGGCAAATGGTCTGCCGCTCGAGACGTAAGACGGCCTACCTGCTTTTCTATGAAAGGGACCAAACAAACTAACCAAGATGAGCAGAGCAGGCTATGAAATCTGGAGGAACTACAGGACACACAAAAAGATGTTCAACAAAACCCTCATGAATTACAGTCCACAGTCGAGAGCAGTGTTACTGAACCAAAGAGCCAAATTGTTGAAAAATATATTTGCAAGAGCCACAATCTAAGAGGTGAAAAGCAACATTAAAATAAGTCAAAGATGGTGACTAAAATGGGCAAAAATCAGAAAAAGCTGGGCAAAAATGGAAAAAGTGGCATTTAATTGCAAAAGGCAGCTTAAATGGGCGAGAAGTGGCAGAAAAGGACAGAAAATTGCAAAAAGCAGGATAAAAGTGACAAAAGGAAGTGGAACAAATCAGCTTAAGGCAGCAAACCTGGGAGAAAAGTGGCAGAAAAGGACAGAAAGTGGCAGAAATTGATGAAGTGGCAAAAAAAATGAATTACTGGTGGCAAAAATGGTCCAAAAGTGGTGAAAACATGGAGAGAATTGAGTGACAAGTGCCTGAAATGGGCAAAACTCAGATAAAAGGTTGCAAAAGGCAGCTTAAATGGGCGAGAAGTGGCAAAAAGGGGCAAAAAATTGCAAAAAGCAGGATAAAAGTGACGGAAAGAAGTGGCACAAATCGGCTTAAAGTGGCAAACACTGGGAGAAAAGTGGCAGAAAAGGACAGAAAGTGGCAGAAATCTGTGAAGTGGCAAAAAAAATAAATTACAGGTGGCAAAAATGGTCCAAAAGTGGTGAAAACATGGAGAAAATTGAGTGACAAGTGACTGAAATGGGCAAAAAACAGAAAAAAAGGTGGGAAAAATCAGCAGTCTCTTAGCTTCACTGTTAGTGTGACCGAATGGCTGCTGAGGAGGACGCAGGTGGTTTAACGTGGCCAGTAATCAATACTGATCAAACAAGACTTCACTTTTTTGGACATGGTCAACTTACTCTGTACACTGCCTGCTCGTTTAAAGGACAAATTAAAAATGGGAAAACAAAAAGTGATTCACAATATTCAACACAGCATGGGAACGGGTGCATGCCAAGTTCTATATTGGTACTGCTACTCCTGGCAGGTGGTATACATCTCAGTCCTTGCCCACATATGGATCGACCATTCAGCTCTATCACATCAGATGTGCTTCATACAAGACCAACAGAGGACATGATCCCACTTGATGGGCAGGATTTTGCGGGAAGGACAATGGTGGAGGCCACGCAAGGTGTGTTTGGAGATGAGCCGCAACACCTGTTGGTAATGAAGCAAGACCTGCGCCACGTCCACGAGGCTCTGCTTGGTGTGAATCACGGGGAGATTTATGAATCTTACTGCCCAAATGTAGCCAAGTGCAACCTGGCTGGTGAGTCTGCTCAACTTGACACACACATTTATGGAGACAGAAATCAAACACGTCGGTGCGGGCGCGCACACAAACAAACAATCTGAGCCGAAGGGACGGACATGGATCATGCTACAGTGCGTTCACTAGACTTTCACAAACTGTCGGAGCTGCCAATTAAGGCTGAAATGGAACCCAATAACACATTAGGGCAACAAAAAGAAGAACACAAACTCTCAGATCCAAAAGACGGGGCTGTACCAGAGCACACTGCTGCAGCGCATCAGCACGCAGGCTTGGGGAGGTCTGTGTGCCACGCAGCGCAAAAGCAAAAACAGTTGTTGTTTTGTCAGACAGTAAATCATGCCAGAGTGCTATGGGATTTAAAATCAAAACCTAAATCTGTCCTTATCAAGGACAGATTTACACCGCGTTCCACATTATTATGCAAACGACGTTTTTCTCTGATAAATATCAGAGGTTTCAGCAATATGGGAAAGAAAAAGGATCTCTCTGCTGCTGAAAAGTGTCAAATAGTGTAATGCCTTGGACAAGGAATGAAAACATTCGATATTTCAGGAAAAATTAAGCATGATCATCGTACTGTGAAGAAATTTGTGGCTGATTCAGAGCACAGACGGGTTTGTGCAGATAAAGGCATAATGAGAAAGGGTTCTGACGGACAAATACATCAGATTAAGAGAGCAGCTGCTAAAATGCCATTACAAAGCAGCAAACAAGTATTTGAAGCTGCTGGTGCCTCTGGAGTCCCGCCAACCTCAAGGTGTAGGATCCTCCAGAGGCTTGCAGTTGTGTATAAACCTACTATTCAGCCACCCCTAACCAGTGCTCATAAGCAGAAATTGTTGCAGTGGGCCCAGAAATACATGAAGACTCATTTTCAAACAGTCTTGTTGACTGATGAGTGTCGTGCAGCCCTGGATGGTCCAGATGGAGGAGTAGTGGATGGTTGGTGGATGGCCACCATGTCCCAATGAGGCCAGGACGTCAACAGGGAGGGGGCAGAGTCATGTTTGGGCCGGAATCATGAGGAGAGAGCTGACAAGCCCCTTTAGGGTCCCTGAAGGTGTGAAAATGACCTCGGCAAAGTATATAGAGTTTCTGACTGACCACTTTCTTCCATGGTAAAAAAAGGAATCGTGCCTTCTGGAGCAAAATTTTCTTCAAGCATGACAATGCTCCATCTCATGCTGCAAAGAATACCTCTGTGTCATTGGCTGCTATGGGCATAAAAGGAGAGAAACTCATGGTGTGGCCCCCATCCTCCCCTGACCTCAACCCTACTGAGAACCTTTGGAGCATCCTCAAGCTAAAAATCTATGAGGGTGGGGGGCAGTTCACATCAAAACAGCAGCTCTGGGAGGATATTCTGACATCCTGCAAAAAAAATTCTAGCAGAAACTCTCCAAAAACTCACAAGTTCAATGGATGCAAGAATAGTGAAGGTGATATCAAAGAAGGGCTCCTTTGTTAACATGGAACTTGTCCTGTTAAGATGTTTTTGATTGAAATAGCTTTGATTTCAGTAAATATGACCCCCTGATGCTGCAATTTCTACAAATGACCATTTTCAGTCCTTTACAACCTATAAAATGTTTTAAAAAGCTGTTGTGCTTAATAATGTGGAACAGTGCATTTTGAGGTTTTTATTTTTTCTTTAAATAATTTTTGTCATTATGAAGTTTGCTCAAAAACATTTGAATTATGCTCTAGTGGCTGATGACTTGAAAAATATTCTGACTGTCATTTGCATTAATATTTAGGAAAATCAGAGAAAAATATCATTTGCATAATAATGTGGAACGCGGTGTAAATGTCCCCTCCCTGAGCTGCCACCTTATCGTGGTGGAGGGGTTTGCGCGTCTCAATGATCCTAGGACCTATGTTGTCGAGGGCTTCATGCCCCTGGTAGGGTCTCCCAAGGCAAACAGGTCCTGGGTGAGTGACCAGACAAAGTGCGGCTCAAAAAAAAACAAAACAAAACAAAAAAAAATCCTCATATGGCAGAGCAGTAGGACGGTCTCCACTCTCCCTTGCCCGGACGTGGGCCACCGGGGCCCCCTCCTGGAGCCAGGCCTGGGAGTGGGGCTCGATGGTGAGCGCCTGGTGGCTGAGCCTGCACCCATGGGGCCCAGCCGTGCACAGCCCAAAGAACCAACGTGGGACCCCACTCCCATGGGCTCACCAGCCATAGGAGGGGCCATAGAGGTCAGGTGCCATGTGAGCTGGGTGGCAGTCGAAGGTGGGGACCTTGGGGGTCCGATCCTCGGCTGCAGAAGCTGGCTTTAGGGACTTGGAATGTCACCTCTCTGGCGGGGAAGGAGCCTGAACTTGTGCGTGAGGATCAACGGTACCAACTAGATATAGTTGGTCTCACCTCGATGCAAAGTTTAGGCTCTGGAACCAATCCTCTTGAAAGGGGTTGGACTCTTTAACACTCTGGAGTTGCCCTTGGTGAGAGGTGCCGAGCAGGTGTGGGCATACCAACTGCCCCCAGGCTGGCAGCCTGTACATTGGGTTTAACCCGGTGGACGAGAGGGTAGCCTCCCTCCACCTTCGGGTGGGGGGACGGGTCCTGACTGTTGTTTGTGTGTATGCACCAAATGGCAGCACAGAGTACCCACCCTTTTTGGAGTCGCTGGAGGGGGCGCTGGAGAGCGCTCCTTCTGGGGACTCCCTCACTCTGCTGGGAGACTTTAATCCTCACGTGGGCAATGACAGTGAGACCTGGAAGGGAGTGATTGGGAGCAATGCACCCCCTGATCTGAACCCGAGTGGTGTTCTGTTGCTGGACTTTTGTGCTCGTCATGGAATGTCTATAACGAACACCATGTTCAGGCATAAGGGTGTTCACAAGTGCACTGGGCACCAGGACACCCTAGGTCACAGTTCGATGATTGATTTTGTAGTCGTATCAACGGACTTGCGGCCACATGTCCTGGACACTCGGGTAAAGAGAAGGGCAGAGCTGTCAACTGATCACTACCTGGTTGTGAGTTTGCTCCGCTGGTGGGGGAGGATGCCAGTCAGACCTGGCAAGCCCAAACGTATTGTGAGGGTCTGCTGGGAATGTCTAGCGAAGTCCCCTGTCAGAAGGCGCTACCGTCAAGCTGAAGAAGGAGTCTTATCGGGCCTTCTTGGCCTGTGGGACTCCAGAGGCAGCTGACAGGTATTGGCAGGCCAAGCGGTTTGCAGCTTCACAAGTTGCCAAGGCAAAAACTTGGACATGGGAGGAGTTCGGAGAGGCCATGGAGAATGACTTTCGTACAGCTTCAAGAAGATTCTGAACCACCATCCGGCGTCTCAGGAGAGGAAAGCAGTGTGCTGTCAACACCTTGTATGGTGGAGATGGGGACACTGTTCACCTTGACTCAGGATGTTGTGGGTCGGTGGAAGGAATACTTCGAAGACCTCCTCAATCCTATCAACACGCCTTCCAGTGAGGAAGCAGAGTCTGGGGACTCAGGTGTGGGCTCTTCTATATCTGGGGCCGAGGTTGCCGAGGTGGTCAAAAAACTCCTCGGTGGCAGGGCCCTAGGGGTGGATGAGATCTGCCCTGAGTTCCTCAAGGCTCTGGATGTTGTAGGGCTGTCTTGGTTGACAAACCTCTCCAACATCTCGTGGACATCAGGGACAGTGCCCCTGGATTGGCTGACTGGGGTGGTGGTTCCCCTCTTTAAGAAGGGGAACCGGAGGGTGTGTTCCAATTATAGGGAGATCACACTTCTCAGCCTCCCTGGAAAGGTCTATTTGGGGGTCCTGGAGAGGAGGGTCCATCAGATAGTTGATCCTCAGATACAGAAGGAGCAATGTGGTTTTCATCCTGCCCGTGGAACAGTGGACTAGCTCTACACTCTCGGTAGGGTCCTGGAGGGTGCATGGGAGTTTGCCCAACCAGTCTACATGTGTTTTGTGGACCTGGAGAAGGCATTCGACCGTGTCCCTTGGGGAATCCTGTGGTGCCAGACCCCCTGATAAGGGCTGTCCGGTCCCTCTATGACAGGTGCCAGAGCTTAGTCCTCATTGCTGGAAGTAAGTCGGACTCGTTTCCGGTGTGGGTTGGACTCCACCAGGGCTGCCCTTTATCACTGGTTCTGTTCATAACTTTCATGGACAGAATTTCTACGCGCAGCCAGGGCATTGACGGGGTCCAGTTTGGTGGCCTCAGGATCAGGTCTATACATTTTGCGGATGATGTGGTTCTGTTGGCTTCATCAGGCCGTGACCTACAGCTCTCTCTGGAATGGGTCGCAACCATGTGAAGCGGCTGGGATGAGAATCAGCACCTCCAAATCTGAGGCCATGGTCCTCAGTCGGAAAAGGGTGGAATTCCCTCTCCAGGTTAGGAATGAGATCCTGCCCCAAGTGGAAAACTTCAAGTATCTCGGGGTCTTGTTCACAAGTGAGGGAAGAATGGAGCGGGAGATTGACAGGCGGATCAGTGCGGCGTCAGCAGTGATGCGGTCTCTGCATTGGTCTGTCGAGGTGAAGAAAGAGCTGAGTCGAAAGGCGAAGCTCTCGATTTACCGGTCGATCTATGTTCCTGCCCTCACCTATGGTCATGAGCTGTGGGTTGTGACCGAAAGAACAAGATCACGGATACAGGCAGCTGAAATGAGTTTCCTCAGGGTGGCTGGGCTCTCCCTTAGAGATAGGGTGAGAAGTTGGCCATCCGGGAGAGACTCGGAGTAGAGCCGCTGCTCCTCCACTGTCTATCAAATAAATAAATTCAAATTCAAATTCAAAAAGCATGAAAGAGTGGCAAAAAGGGAAATTAATGGAATTTAATTGCAAGAGGCAGCTTAAATGGATGAAAAGTTGCAAAAAACGGGCAAAAGAAATTGCAGCAAGCTGGATAAAAGTGTCAAAAATGGGCTAAAAGCAGTAAAAGGGGAATTAAAGTAGCAAAAAATTGCAAATGAGGGCAATGGAAATATGCAGACAAAAAAAGAGGTTGACAATTTAGTTTGAGAATATAAGCCAAATGTATAAATATGGAAAACAGACTGATTAATGCTACTTGCAATGGATAATTTCTGAGGTAAAATTTTCCTTTTGAAGGTTTTTTTGGGGAATAATGATTCAAATTAAGACATAAAAGAGTTACAAATCACAACAAAAGAGCCACATGTGGCTCCAGAGCCACATGTTGAGGATCACTGGTCTAGAGTCACCTGCAGGGACAGACACGAGGCTTGAGTGCAACAGAGACATCTTGTTACAGATACTGTTTGTAATTTTTATGGACAGGATCTCAGAACCTCATTGCATTACCTTCACAGTAAGTTTCATAGGATTTTATTGTGAAACATTTTACAGTAAAATACTGTGAACTCAATGTGAAACTCGTGCAATTAGGTAGACAGTAATTTATTGTGAATTTCACAGTAAATAACTTAACTACATGACCTAAATGCATTTGTATTGCAAATTAAAGAAAAAAAAAGAAAATAGCATTTTTTAGTCTATTGTCATACAATACATCAAACTGCTTTTACAACATAATATAACCATATTTAAAATCAAATTTTAAAAACATTTTAAAAGAAAATAAATAGTGCAAAGGCACACAAATGCCATGATGACTCTTTGTTTAAAGTCTTTGTTGTCAGATGACTTCCCAGGCAGCATCGATAAATCGTACATTATACATATAATCTCACATATATTTGTTTTTTCCCATCTTAAATCCCAATCAATTGTAAAAATTTAACTTTGGAAGCAAAGTAAAATGCAACGTTGCAATGACTGAGTTTAAATAGAGATGAAAATAAGTCCGTTCACTCCTACTGTACTATAAAGATGCTTGAGTACAACAGAAAAAGTCACTGCCACAGTAATGGTCAGTGAAGTCCTCTAAAGAAAGTGATGAAAACAGTGAAGGTGAAGAGGGCTGCAGTTACCTTATCATCAACCCCTCCTCCTCAGCCCAGATCCACGCAGTCCACCATGACTGAAACTGTAACGTTCCTGGTGAGGGCATCTTCTGGCCTTGAATGGCTGTATAGCTGAGCAGGGACTTCAAAGTTCACACTGTTTAAACATGTCAGAATAATTTTGGTTTGTTTCTCAAAATCTCTGCTTATCTAGGCTATCTTATTTTGGGCAACAAAAGCAAGTCAACATTTCTTGACCCTAAACAGTAGTTCCTCTTTCTGTCTTTTAAAGATCCCCTTAACTCAAGGCTCCGTATAAGGGAGGAAAAAAGGGGACGCATTCTGTGGTCCAGCTGTGTGAGGTCAACAAAACATCATCCACAGAATGGATTATGTTGCATATCTTACATTTCACCATCTTAAGCAAACAAAAAATATGAAAACAGTGATGGTCGACTGAAAAATACCCAGAACTTAACTGCTGTTACACTGTAAAGTTGTTCACAATTGCTGATAATAAACACAAGTGAACGGAGAGAATCTTGTTTTGTGCTGCTTAAATCCAGATCCTCACACTGTTTGCCTACCTGGGTTCTCAAGATAAAATAAAAATCAATCTAACACTGCTTTCTTGGTGTAAAATAAAAATGAAAAATGTAGTGTGATGGGAGCAGAGTGAATGTCAACATTTTTAACTTGGAACTAAAGATAAGCTGTCTGTTTTGAAAAAAATTAACAAACTAACAAGCAAGATCAACCATTTCCATAAGCCTAATTATTTCTGGATATAAACAGATGTTGTATACACTTGGCAAAAAAGTCTTTACAGCAATCTTCTTGCTTTGAGGCAACATTGCTTACCCCTGCGTCGCTGTACAGATCTAATGATAATAATAATGATAACAATAACAACAACAATAAAATCAATAATAATAATAATTTTTAAAAAAGATAATAATAATGATAATAGAGAATAAAACATTTTTGTTTGTTTTTATACAGAGGAACAACTTCTTCTGTTTGACAAATGAGATTTATTTTGTTTGTTTGTTTTCCCCCTTCCTCTTGTTGCATTTGCCTACAATACAAGAGTGTGAAACAGATGAGCCATAACAAATGAGGAATGAAGATACGAAAAAAGTGCATACAATGCATAAATGATGAGGACTACATACATTTTAGAAATTTAAAAGAATGTTTCGATGCTTTTTAAACGCCCCTTGTCCTGTCTTTATTTGTAAAAGAAGGCGATTTTAAAAGAAGCTGATATTGTCAAATGACGTGCTCCATAATGACTCCTTTATCGCCCTTGCGTTTTTCATCAACGAGAACTACAATACCCATAATTCCTCAGTGTCTGAGCTTGCGCAATATGTTATCCACGGCCCTGGCTGCTTCTAGTATCAGCTTGGTGTTGTTGTTGTCACATTAAAGGGGGGCAAAATAAAGAATTGACGAAGTTATTATAACCCTGAGCCTGTCGCATGAGGTAAGAAGCATATCTCAGTTAATTGTTTTCTGTGTCTTTGAGTTCAAACGCCTTTTTAACTACTGTCTTTATGAAAAACCGAACAGTTAAATTAGTTGTTAAACGTTAACGTCTGGCTAGCAACACAGACAAGCTAACAGAGCCCTAAACATGACGAAAGTCAAAGATTATAAGATTTAAACTCATATATCGACCACACTGGATATATAATCAGGATTTTCATATATCAGGTTTTTGAGATCTTTTGTAGGCCAGGGAGAGCTAGCGAACATCTCTGAGTCTTAGCTATCATCTTTCTGAGCTAACACTGAGTCAGCTTGCTAACGTTAACTTACACCAACAATATCACAAGAGACACTGAATTTACTTCCATTTAACATTAGCATTAGAGCTGTATCACTGACAGACAGACAGTCAGTTTTAGAGGATTCGCTGTGTCATGCTTTAATTACCATGTAGACACATTCATGGGGTTGTTATGAATAAATCAGCATTATTTACTGAGCTGACATTAGCGCTAGCTTTGCTCTCATGGTTCCACTTTTGTTTACAACAACATGACCTGTAATACCAGCATCTTTCATAAAGTTAACAAGTTTATGAACTTGTTAACTTGTTTCTCACAATATTAAACTTTTTAAATTCTCATGGACCAGATCAATAGTTTGTCATATCTAGGTTAAAATGAAGATGATGTGTTATTTAATAACAAGGAACCATGATCGAGAGAAGTGACACAGCAGAATTTAGTAGTAACAGTAGGCTAATCTTTGATTTGAGTAATAAGATACCGATTGCTGTGTTTAGGGATGCACTGATACCAATACCAGTATCTGTGCGGGTATCTCTTCCAACACCAAGTCTAAGTACTTGTACTCATGAAACATTGCAGATACTAGGGCTGGGAGGTATTCGAAATTTAGATTAAACCATAATATGTCTGCATTTTTGAAATCACAGGAGGTGCAGTATTTCTCAAACCTGAAATGTGTGTCAAAATATTAGTATGAAACTCTTTTTGCGGCAGAGATGTTATTCCCTACATTATGCAGATGTTCAAGGGTCATTTTTTTGTATATTTTACAACAAATTCTCGATCCTCATTTTTGTACAAGGTTTTTCTTAATCAAAATGAGTGGCATAAATATGATTATTTTCTTCAATAGCAATTCATATTAAATTTGCAATGTGAGTGAAAATGATTTTCAGTCCATGTTGATCCATTGAATATTGTGTTGGTTATAAAATATAATATTTTATTGCTTGTTTGTTGATATATATACAAGATAAGGAACTTGGAAAAATATTTGCATATGAAATTGCAATCTCAATGTTGGGGAAAACAATCGCAATTAGAATATTTTTCCAAATCATTCAGCCCCTTGCAAATACAGCACTTAATATAATTTCTTAGATAGATGGATAGATAGATAGTCGTTGTCTATTGTCATTGCATTGTAAAAACACAACTAAATTACATTTGGTCTCCTCTGTAGCAGCAAACACAGTGGTTAGAAATCCGCAGCCTCACGTCATCCATCCTGCTGGCGAGGGAGCGGGCACCCACAAGAAAGAAGCTTGGTACAACAGGTTTGTGTGGGGCTGCTCTTAGCCTCGCCTGAAGCCCGGCTTGTTTGCCCCACTTCTGCCTTCTCGCGCAATGTCATCTCTGCCTACTTCCAGCTCGACTGTAGATGTTGTGCTGCTCCGTGTCCTCCTCCTTTCAATTTCCAAGTGCCCTGTTCTCCAGATAATCTCCGTTAGGAATGGGCGATATGGACTAAAAAATAATTTGCTGTATTTATATAACTTTGCAAAGCAGATGGATATGCCTGTTCCCTTGTTTCTCACTGGTGAATCCATCTTGCAAAGCACCCGTCTGAACCGTTTGGGCCTGGTTAGAAAGTGACAGGACCAATCAGCAACAAGGGGAAGTACTTTCAGGCACGGCGGAGGCGTGACATAAGCAAGCAGCAGCAAGAAACCATTGCTATTATGGTGGAAGACATTAGTGTGGATGCTGCTAAAGCGCCAGTTTTATCAGAACTTGACGACATTTCTTCATAAACGCAAGAACAAAGAACAGCAGTGAATTGTTTTCTCTTCAAAAACATCTACAGTCACCATGGTTCACGTTCCACCTCGGTCGCGGCTACGTCACGTGTTTTGTTGATCTAAATGGCCCATAAAGATGTGACAGACAGAACGTTCATCCAATCACACACCGAGTCTTTTTCAAAGCCTCTGCCCTTTCCACTTAGTATTGAAGGTTTTCCAGGTTGTCAGGTAAGTATTTAATGTGATAGCATTATAAATCACTATAAAAAATAGCACCATTCAACATAACCTTTTTGGCTAGGTAAAATGTTTCAAAAGGGCTGCTTAACTACACCAGCTACATATAAATATAGATCTATAAATATATCTTTATTAATACAAACATATAAATAGATATCGATTCATGTAGGGATATTTTAGTAAAAAAAAAAAAAAAAAAAACCTATGTTGATTCTACATTTTAGAGATTGGAAGGTTGGAAATGGTACAAAGAATGTTCCAACTTGGCACATTATTAAAAATATCAGGGTTTGCATTAAAAATTGACCCTAAACTAGTAGTATTTACATCACTATTTTACCTTCATTGGTGAATGCCGTTTTCTTATTGTGGAAAGTTTTATTTGCGGTAACCTATATCGCAGACGATAAGATATCACCCATTCCTAATCTCCATCAGGAAGGATCAGTTCTTTAGCAGTTAAAGAAGCAGTCTCTAATACACAGAATGTCAGTTCTGGTAAGAGTGTAGGGCTTTATTTTGCTGCTAGTGATCAGGCAGTGTTAAAGATATATTTTGGACATTTTGTACCTTTTCGCTAAGGAGGACAGTGGATAGAGTTGGAAAAGGATAAGAGAGTGGAGGAGACATGTAGGATTGGGTATCGTTTGGGTTTTTTTTCTGACACTGGTGCTAAATTTATTCTTGTCATACAGTGCCAGGGCCTAAACGGTGCCTGAATTGACACTTTTGAGAGAAAAAAATGTGGAAAGTCAGCAGGGGAATAAAAGCTGACCGGATTTCGATACTCGTTCCTAGAGACGTGGCAAAGAAGCCACAGGCTGGACTTGAACCCGGGCCGCCCAAGTACATGGGGCAGACTTTAAGCATTGGGCCATCTGCCCCCCTTTCCCAGTATCATTTTGCAGCATAATTTTAACCTTTCATAATATGAGTATGTGATCAAAGTTGGAGCCATGTCTGCTGTTTGGTGATATTTTAACAAAGTGAGCATGACAGAAGTAGATGAGAATGAAAATTATTCCCTAAAATTGTCAAGAGGAGGGATGAAGAACATCTTATGGAAATAAAACCAACCTTTAAAATAATTGCCAGAACAATTATGGTATTATTAAGCGCTCCTGTTTGTATTTGAGTTCCCAAATGTAAGTACTTGTACTCATACTTGATCTGGGAAAATGGTGATATCAGTGCATCTCTGGCTGTTGTGATGCTACAGAAACAAAGATAGAAGTCCTAGGCACCCAATATTGTTTGATTGCCTGTTTTCAAAGATAAAAAATGGAACTCACAGTATCAGCATGGTTGTGATATCCACATATAATAGCTGGAAATGTTAAATATCAATTCACCTATATGAACTGTGTTAATCACAACTTTTCTTTCAATGTTAGCAAAATGTGTAACTATACTATCGGTTTGCCCCCTCGTGATAATTTGAAGGAAGCTCCAAACATAAAGCAAATTTGCAAGCAAGGGGCAAGGCATCTGTGTTGTGAAATGGAGTATATTTTTTAATTTTCAATGTTTCTATGCAAGCAGGCTACTTCATTGTCACTGTAGTTTTAAAACAATCCTGAAAATCAACTTATATTGACAGAAAACATTCATGTAACCCCAGATACTGTTAGTGACTCTCTGTCAGTGAATCTGAATTTGAAGGCTGTTGTGTGTTTCTTGAAAGAGAGCCACCCTCTTGCTGTTATCCTCACCTTCTTGTTATCTCTGTGTCATTGCAGGTTACTGGGTGAGCCCCTCCCTGCCATGAGAGCTGACCACCAGGTCACCAGCCCCCCCTCCTTCTGCAGTTGATGGATCTGCAGCTGGTCCAGAGATGACAGACAGCGTCAGGGCCTTCCTCCGCAATGTTGCGACGGTCAGTGCGGACATTCACAACACTCAAACATTACATGGAGGCCAAGTGTGTGATTATTCTACCCATGTAGCTTTTTTGTACAGACATTAAACAAACTGTCCACTTACACCTTTAACAGTGTCAAGCCATGTCAAATCATAAAGACATGTAGCACGTGTCCTTAGTTAAAGGGGATGAACAAAGACAACACTTCAGTTTTTCTTGCTTTATAATATTACCCTTAAATAAATTTTAGGATGTTGGTCTTGTACTTCTTTTGCGTGTGCTAAAATTGTTTTTAACAATTGAAAACCCCATTTTCTGGTTTATAGATTCATGGTTTCTGTTCACAGACAAGCTCTCTGGACTTACAGAGCTTTTATTTTGCTTCTGATCAAGGGCAAATGGGGACGGTTAAACAACATTTTCCGTTTATTACCTTTAACTCAATATTTGTGTATCATTGGCTTGCATGTGATTTGGCTAGGCTCCAAAAGAGTCCAAAGATAATGTTTGTCTTTGGGATAATACCAGTTAACTTTGTGTTTCTGCCGTGTATTTTAAAATGATTTCAACTGGTTTATTTTACCCATCATTTAAAGGGGAAAGGATATAACACCGCCACACTCATTAAAAGTGGCATAATGATGCCAGTGGCATGGTGACACCTTTAATTTTGAAAACGTTGGCACTTCATAGCATGAATTAAACAGTGTACAGTAGACACTGATCCCCTTTAGCACACATCCTGTAATTATTCAGCCTCCTCATCCACCTCTGATATGATGATGGAGCGGTCTTCCTTTACATGAATTATACAGATATTCCTAGGTATATTTTTAGATGGCTGCTCAGACAAATAAAGTGTACCTGTGATCATTTTACTAAACAGCCTTTGTGATGGTGTTGTGGTAAAGCTGTCATGAAATCTCCCTGACTCTAAAAGAGAATCAGATTTGTGGTCAACGTCCACTACATGTATGCTCAGAGGTTTCATTGCCGTACATTCAAGTCATCACGATGCTTGGAGATACTTTTTTAATCATGAGGGGAAACTCAAGCAGCTGCTGCTCATAGTTCAAACCTTTCCTAATAATTTTGTCAACATCCCCTTATTAAGATGCTTCTTTGCTCTGTTCAGAAATCATTTTTGTATATTTATCTAAGAGTTTCCGTACTCATGAAGAGTGGCAAGATGGTGGATGATATCCAGTCATTTAAAGAGTTAAAAAAAAAACACAAAACTGTGCATTCACAACAATAAATAGCAAAGAATTCAAAGGAAAAAAATCAAGCTTGACCATTAACCAAAATAAAACCCAGCAGATGTTACAAAATGTGCCAGAATGCACACATTATGCTGTAATAGTTTGTTTTTAATTCAAATATCTCAAGATTTTGTTTTCTGATTCTGACTTTTAAACCTTATCCCCTGCATTTTTGCTCTCACAGCCATTTCACTGAGGTGGTTTTGAAAGCAGAAAGAGGTGTAGGATCTTGGATCTTTTGCTGCAGGCATTCTGACTTTTAAAACCTTTGACCAGTGTTTGTGATGTTTGTCTTTGGTCCTTTAGGAGCCTTTTGTTCTTGAAGTCATTTTTTGAGCATTGAAACAAACATCTAATGTATTTTCTCTCCATTACTTGGTTCTTTAGGGGATCAAGGACTCCATATTGGGGATTGGAACAATCTCCAAGCTGGATGCCCGCATCCAGCAGAAAAGGGAAGAGCAGCGGAGGAGAAGGGCCAGTGGGGCCCTGGCACAGAGACGGGCACAGAGCGAGGAGCGCAAGCCGGACAAGTAAGGTCCAAAGACGGCTGCAGATTTTGTTTGAAGCGCTACTGAAGTTGTATCACACATAGCCAGAGTCAGATAGGCTCATGGACAACACTGGATTTGTCTGTTCTGTTGACGACTTGTGCAATAATTTGTGCCACTATACATAATTACTCCAAAACTTAGTTAGGACCAAAGATTCGCAACAAGATGGATATAGTGTGTAACCTCTTGCAACTGTCCACTCTGCCAGTTCTCACTGCTGCGATTGATGGAGATGATACATTTTTTCAATAACAACAACTCTCACATTCACTCACTTTAAAGGGATTTATTTTTAAAGTTACTGCACAATGAATCTATCTCTACAAGAGTGACAGTACTGCACATTCCCTTTTTTTTTATGTGTTTTTTCGCCATGATAATGCTTAAGATTTCTTCAGTATATAAATGGACAAGAGTAATGCATCACAAAATCCTCATCACCCTAATCGCAATGCAGCAGCTAAAATTTCACAGCACGTATAAACAAAACACTTCTTGGCTAGCTCAGTCTTGGCATAACAAAGGCATCTGCTGAGAATAATTATTTTTTAGCTGACAAATTTAGCTCCTACAGCCTTAAATTTCTGCATTGCATTTATAGCATTTCAAAACTAGATTCATACTTCCCTTTTTTCACGTTCATATGCTTGCCACGTCATGCAGCCAGCTGTCTGTGACTTGAGTTGAATCGCAGGCGACTGCATCAGACGGCTTGATTTGAGCTGCAACGGTTGGTTCAGACTGCTGCGACTGTAGCTAGCAGAGTTTTAAAACTGTCTTGTTGCGTTGCAAATTGTTGGTCTGAACAAGGCTTAACACTCAATTTCCCCAAACTCTGTGGTGGTAGCATTACATGTGATTTATTCAACACAGATGAGTATTGTAATGATTGTCTTTTTGCTCTTTCAGTGAACCCAAAGTAGCCAGCAGGATTTTTCAGTGCTGTGCCTGGAATGGAGGAGTGTTCTGGGTGAGATATTCTCTATTAATTTATTGTGTTTGTTTATTTTTGAGCTTGTTATTGATATTATTGTCTATGGCAGTGATTCTCAACTGTTTGAGCCTCAGGGCCCTCTGTCAACTCCTTTAAGTCAAATTGCAACCCAAAGTTCAGATATTTTTCAGCTAATCAGATTTATTTAATGAACGTAGTGCAAAATCTGTAATAAAACCAAAAAACAGGACAAAAGAAGCATATTTCATTGACATTTTGGTGCAATTTTTTTCCAGGCATACATTTGCAACCAACTGAAAAGGGTTTCTTGACTCACTTTTGGGTCCTGACCCACTAGTTGAGAACCACTCATGTTTACTCTCTGGATACTCTCATTTTAAGTTTTCCTACTACTGACATTTTAATGATATAACTGCTACATCAATCAAAGTACTTCCAAAGAAACTATAATAAAGTTATCTATTTATATCTTACTAGCCTATATATTTTTATGCCCACAAAGTCAGATCTATCTGATAAATCTCTTTAATACTTACTGTTTACACATAATTCCCAATAGGACTAAACAATTTACAAAAATTTTCTAATTGCAATTTTTTTCCCCCCAATATTGCGATCACAATTAAATATGTGGTTATTATTAGGCTCCTCATCTTGTGTATTTTTCAACAAATTCAAGCTATAAATGATTCTATATTGAAACCTACACTCAGTCAGGAACCTGTCACCATACATTTAACCATTTTATTTTACAATGGATATGCAATTTTACTTGACAGAGAAGAATCTGCCTAAAAGATGCTCCTGGGTTAGTCAAGCAGCATGCTTTGACTTTCCAGAAGGGGATAGCTAGAAATATAGATAGAGACATTTATGACAATGTATATTGAAAACAATTCAATTATTTCAGAAGTAATTAATCCATAGTAGCATGAATTGGATCATGAGGGTAAAACAAGCTTTAAGCTATAAAGGAGGCAGCTGGGGTGGAGGAGGTTCAGCTTCGCCAGCAGCAGCATGGTGTACCAGCATTGATGCAAGCAGGGACTGCTGAGAAATACGTCATATTTAATGAACTGCCGTGTTATCATTTGAATGTTTGCATGATGTGCGTAAAATCTCTGCTGCTGCAAAAAATCAATGGATAAAACTGGTATTTTGAGAAATTTCAAGTTAAAGAAAAATAAATATAAAATGTAGCCAGCCATATTGTGATTCAATCTAATTTGCAATTAATTGCCTAGCCTTATTCCCACACTAAACTCCTTTATTAGTTCATGAGTCTCACTTTAAATCTATAGCCTGTGACTATGTAATCTCCTCTGTGTCACTTTTGTTGTGGTTTGCTTTCACTCAGAGATCATAAAAATGTGTTTCCTGCTCACTTTCCATCATAAAGTCTCAGTGCGTCCCTCCTGTCAGGCTGCTGACAGCTCTTTTCCAGCTAAAAGAGTCGATCACAGCAGACGACAGCTGAGCAGCTTGTACTTTCCTCTGTTGGGTTCAGAGGTGGTTTTAGCCAACTTCACTGTCAGTCACTGGAGCAGCTTACAGACTGGAGTCACTGCTGTCAGTTATCACACTGTCCTACACTGACATTACACAGAACTGAACACAAATGTTTAAAGTGTTTGACAGGAATAAGCTTTTAGAAACTAAACTACTGTAGCATTTTAACTTCCTGGTTTATTTTATGCAATAATGGTACTGTGTACATTTGCACTTATAAATAAAAAAATGTGGCATGAGGGAAAATCAAAAATCTTTAAAACTTACAAAAACAGATCTTCTTTCTTAAATTTCTGTATTTAAAACTAGAATCCTACATTTCTTAAGTGTTTGCCCTGTTTCTTGGTATATGACTTAAATGTATCAAAGTTGTTTTTGTTGCTCTTCAAAGATTACCCAAAAACAAAATCTGCAGGTCACTGGTGACTTTTTTATCATAGATCCAGTCGACAAACCCTGCACAGCCATGCCATGTGATCTTATTAATTTCTACATGTCTTGCATTTCAGTATTCAAATCCAAAACGTTGAAAGGTTTGGGATATTTTGACAAAATCTGTATAGCTGACATATCCTTTGAATGTCCATGAATGCTAAAGTTGAAACAAGTTTTGAAACAGCCCTATTGTCTTTTGTGTTTGCTTGATTTGTTGAGTAACTGTAGCTTTCTTTTCTCTGCAGCTCAGTCTGTTTCTCTTCTACCGGGTGTTTATCCCTCTGCTGCAGACCCTCACAGCAAGAATCATCGGTATGTTAGGCTGCTCTTGAATCTGGAGCAGGTTCTCAGTCCGGTTTGTGGTTGCGACAGTCACTAAACACTCTGTTTTTTCTGCAGGTGACCCCTCCCTCCATGGCAGTGTTTGGTCCTGGTTAGAGTTCATCCTGACCTCTGTTTTCAGCGCTCTCTGGGTCCTCCCTCTCTTCGTCCTAAGCAAGATAGTCAACGCCATCTGGTTCCAGGTGAGACTCTGCTCTGAGAGACCCAAATGAACCCTGGTTACACTGCTGACAGGCAACATTCACAAAGGTGGCCAAACATATATTCTGCTCAAGCAGATGGCTCTGTAACCACCACTCGAATCACAAATCAAAGTATAAAGTGATCCAAATCCTAATGTTTATCATATTCATTTCTTATTTGTAATGATGCACTCGCACTCATCAGAGTGTTGTTTTCTGTTGTAGGATATAGCTGACCTTGCATTTGAAGTGTCTGGATGTAAAGCTCAGCCTTTCCCCAGTGTTAGTAAGATCATCGCAGACATGCTTTTCAACCTCCTCCTCCAGGCACTCTTCCTCATTCAGGTACTTTCTCTAGTCTGAAACCACAATTATTTCTTCCTGATGTTACTAGAGCTATCAGAATACAAAAAGGTCCATTTTAGACAAAAGATTGGTGTGAATGCCCTAATTTAATAAACTGTGTTTTTTTTTGTCTGCATGGTCATGTAGGGTATGATTGTTAGCCTCTTCCCCATCGATGCCATTGGACAGATGGTCAGCCTCCTCCACATGTCTCTGCTCTACTCCCTGTACTGCTTCGAGTACCGCTGGTTCAACCATGGTCAGATACTCAGACCGAATTTCAACATTAAAACAACATCTCTGTTTATCTTCTTGAGTAAATCCAGAGCTCAGACTGAACTGTGGCTGTGTCTGTTAATGTTCCAGGCATTGAGATGCACCAGCGTCTGTCCAACATTGAGAGGAACTGGCCCTACTACTTCGGTTTTGGTTTGCCCATGGCTCTGCTGACTGCCCTGCCCTCCTCATATATCATCAGGTTGGTGCAATATATTTTGATTAATGTAGAAAATAAATCAAGTTAGTTGATAGAGAATTGTGTTATTAGTTGCAGGTTGCAGCTTTACTTTTTAAAGGAACTTCTGAGATTTTCATTGCCATATTGGTTTAAATTCTGTGCAGATTTAAAGAGAAAAGGTTTAATCTTATTCCAATTTAAACTTCACCATTTCCTGTCATGACAGTTGGGTATTTGTTCATTTCACCATCTAAAATGGTCTGTTTTTTTACCAAAAGGCTCTAGTAATTTTGTAGGTCAAGCTCTTATTCTTGCAAAACAGTCACAAAAAGTGTGACAAAATGTGTAAAATTCTCTCTTTAGGCTGAATTCTCCTTCACTGATAGGCTTGTCATAATACCAGAATCTTCAGCTTCAGTATTGTACTAACAAACATTAAATGATCCACACCTGCTTTAATACCAGTGCAAAAAAAAAAATGCAAGTCATACTAATAATTTTAGAGTGTAGCAGTGCAATCTTTGATGGATTAATTTCTCAAATTGTATGAAATGTCTCCAGTGTCCAATGAAATAGATGTTTTTAAAGCTTGAGCACTTTTATGTCGATTACCATACTATTGTTTAAAAAAGTAAGTTATTGATTGCCTATACAGACACAGATGTTTTTTTTCTTCTGGTATGAGACTATCACCTTACAAAAATTTTCCTTCATGTTTGACCATCACAACAAATCATTTTTTCCAAAGAGTGATTTAATCTTCTTACTAAAGAGTATTTATTATGTGATTAAGCAGTTAGCTGTTTTACATGCTAGCAACAAATTGATGAATATAGATAAACATCTGCTACTGATATTGGTTCATGCTACATTATTCAATGATGGCTTAGGTTTGTTAACAGAATTAATACATATGTTAACAGCCTCTCTTTTCTTCTTCTGCTTTATTTTCTTAACTGCTAGTCATAAACAGATGGTAGGCAATTATTGAAATTTGATGCTATTTAAACTCACTATTAGATTCACTTAAATTGTATGTAATTTTTGTGTTTGTTTTAAACCAAATGCCCCCTGGTGGCATCATTTAACTTTGTGTGTGTGATTGGATTAATGAAGATTGTATTCTTTGAAGGATTTGCTCATTATTGCGGTTCCTAGGGTTTATTTTTGTAAGTCTGCCTTTACCTTGGCATTAAAAACACATATGTAACACCACAGAGGTAAGGCCCACTGATTTTGACAGTGCTTAATATTTACAAACATGGATTTAAATGCCAGGGTTGTCAGTGAGGAGGAAGAAAAGGCTCATTTGCATACGGTGGACCACAGGCTACAGAGACCAGGAAGAGGTCTCAGAGACAAGTGGTGTATATAACATTTTGTCAGCCTTAAACACACAGGGTAAGTTTTGTTCCTTTTCCATGCAGTGGCTGCTTGTTCTCCATCCTCTTCCCCCTGTTCATCATCAGTGCTAATGAGGCCAAGACGCCAACGAAACTCTAGTGAGTAAAACAAACACAGCCACCTTTGTAAAAAACAGAATAGCTCCTCTAAATTCAGAAAATTTCACCATGTTTGTGTTCCCTTTTCTCCAGTCACTTCCAGCTGCGCCTCTTCTCTCTGGTCGTGATGATCAGCAACAAACTTTTCCACAAGACGGTCCACCTGCAGTCCTCGCTGACGTCCTCGGCCTCCTCAGAGCGGCTGTCCTCTCCACACACCTCCCCCACACGCCAGAGACCCCTGCCCAGCCAGTGATGAGCCACTGGATGGAGGCAGGAGATCAGATGATGGCCACTCAGTGTGATCCCCCCCATGATGAAGATGATTTTTCGGTGTAGGACAAAGGGTTTACATGTTTTTATCTCCTCTCTGGCCCTTTGGTTACTCATTCACAGACACGTTTTTAGTGTGACACAAAACTCGACTGCCCTGTGCCTCACACTCAAAACACGTTATATACTCAGCTCTTCTTGTTTTCTTTTGTGAATTTTCTTTCTTTTTTGTATAATGTGCCATTTGAGTGACTCTCCTTTTAATAAATTACAGCACAAGAACTCATGTAGTGTTACTATGTTTAAGCAGACGTGACTAAAGAAGGATTTTCTAGCAATGAAGGGTTTTCATTGAGAAGCAAAGCCCCTAGCGTGTTTTCTGTATGTTGCAAGTCCTTCGTCACAGATGGAAGGCGTACTTGCACATGGTTATTTTTCTCCTTGGTATCACACTGACCTACAATCTCTAGGAGTAACCTTGTGTAATAAAAACAGGTGGTTCTTATCCTGTAAGAGCTTTCTTTAAGTAGAGCTGCTGCTGGTAGGAACTGAAACCAAATAACAAAGTCACTCTGTTAGTCTGACGTTGAGATAGCCCTGCACTGTTTAAAATATCACAAGGTGACACGAGCAAAAGACATGCTGCCTAAGTGTTTAATTTTGAGAATACACTGCCGAACTACTGCATCTCTGTTCTGTTTATGTCACTTAATCTGCTGAAGCCCTATGATGAGAGAAGAAGCCTTACTCTAGATTGTTTTATCCTTACAAACCAGCCTTCACCTGCTCGCTCTTGCTGTCTAAATAGAGCTAAAGCCGATCTAACTGGTCCCTACAGATCATCGGCTGTGTGGTTTTTGTGCTGTACATAATGTTAAAACATCCTGAATGTTAAAAAGCAGAAGTCCACCTTCACACAGTGCAGACCCTTCCCCAGTCATCATGGACGGAGGAGGCCACAGTTTGAAAACATTGTGCAATTACTGTTAAAGAAGAGCGTAGTGTTTGTGCAGACTGATATTTGTGAGTGAGGTTTTGTAAAAGTAAAACGTCTTATTTCAATAAAATTGGTAGTATTTAATATTTTGATCACTGTGTTCAGGGTTTTGCTGCAGTAGTGGCAATAAATAAGATGCTTTAAATTCAGAAATGAAGTTTAGATGATCAGAGTTGGATTGAGAACTCGGAGCAAGTGAGCAAATTGAAAATTTATTGAAGCACTCCAGCATGCAAAACTTCAGCTGAAGTGGATTTGGTACGTTATTTTTCAGTAAACTGTTTTTTAGATAAAGATAATCATAATGATAACGGAGCAGCATGGTTAAAGAATATGAAAGGTGTTCAATCTACATTAGTATGTGCTTTTATTTTGAAAGAGCAGTAAATCTGCCTTACAGTGAGAACGTTTACCACTTTACCTAGCTATAAAAGGCAGTCATAATGGTCCCTTTCGGTCACAGTTACTGGAAAAAAACAGCTTCTGATGCATACTCAACACTACCAAACAAACCAAATGACACACACTGTTCTCTTTTATGCTAATTATCGGTCTGTCTCTCTAAAACAAACCATGAAAAGTCGATGTTTTTGAGGCTTTTATGCCTTGACTGAGATAGGAAGCAATGGGACAGGACAGTGGATAGGGTCAAAAACGGGAAAGAGAGGGCAGAGAGGATCGTCTACTCTTAGAATAACAGCCATCACATTAACTCCATGGACTCCTGATCTATTCAGCCTATAAACCCCAAAATAACAGTGCCACAAACCAGAGACCCCCACTTTCTCTTGGGGTGGTTACAGAATATAATGGTGTGTATCCTCACTAACAGGCTTTTCCTAACACTGGCTTTTGTTTGTTTGTAAAGCGTCTTCGAGTGTCCAAAAAAATGCAATATAAGTGTGATGTATTATTATTATTTTTTATTATTAAGAACAAAACCACCTCAATAAACCACGGTATTATTTTGTAAAGATAATGTCTGCAAGAAAGGAAAAATGCAAAATATGATTTAAAGAACAGCAGTTCTTTGCATTACTGCAGTTTGTGCAAACATGTACAAATGATTTTTTGTATGATTTTGTAAAACATGACTTTAATTTCAGTGTGGACCTGAAAAGACGGTTTTAGGTTTAACTGACCTTATTTAATGCATGTATTTTAGTTAAAGGATAAACTAGACTAGTAAAGAAAAGATCACACACCAGGAAGCGCCCATTTCAAGCATTTATTTGGAAAAATTAAATAATATGATATATATGATACAAATATATCAAAATATATTCTAATTTAAACTCAGAAGTCTGACTTAAAACCCAGATTTCTTGCTTGTTTTCTTGAAATGCTGACTTTTAACCTGTAAATATGAATTAAAACTAAGAATTCTGACCCCCCCCATTTTTCTGACTTTAAACCCAGATTTCTTACTCATCTTCTTGAGATCCTGACCTTTAATCTTTAATTTAAACTCACATTCATGACCTTTTTTTAAAATTTCTGACTTAAAATCCAGATTTCTGCCCTTTAAAAAAAAAAAATCAAATTCCAACTTCCAACCTGTAAATATAACTTTGAACTCAGATTTCTTTTTTCTGAATACTCTGACTTAAAAACCCATAATTATGACCTTTTCTTATAATTCTCAACAATTCTGGCCTTTATTCTGAAAATTCTGAATTCAAAATTAGACTTTTGACTTTTCTTTCTTATAATTCTGATATTAAACTCAGAATTCAGACTTTACCCTCTAATTCCCTGGACTTTAAACTCAGATTTCTCCCTTTTGTTCTTGAAATTCTGACTTTTAACCCATACTTGTGACTTTTTCCTCTTACATGCTAAATTTAAACTCCAATTTCTTACTCTTCTGTAACGTTCTGACTTTAAATCCAGAAGAATGGCTTTTTAATATATTTTCTGACTTTAAACTCAGAATTATGACTTTTTCTCTCTGTTCTCATGCTAAACCTAGATTTAGGATTTTATTTCTTTAAAATTCTGACTTTTAACACAGAATTATGGCTTTTTTCATATATTAATATAATAATAATAATAATAATAATAATAATTTTCTTATTATTCTGACTACAAACCCAGACTAATGGAGGGTTTTCTACAATTTTCAGATTTTAAAGTCAAAATTATGACCTTCTTTCTTAAATTTTGTTTTTAAACTCAGAATTCTGACTTTTTCATAAGACTTGGACTTTAGGCCCATTTTCATGACTTTATTCTTGAATTTCTGAATTAAAACTCACAATTCTGACCTCTTTCTTGAGATTCTGACTTTGAACTCAAAAATATGACTTTTTTATATTCTGACTTTAGCCCAGAATTTTACCCTTTTTTAAATTTATTTTTCTTTTAAAAAGTTCACCCCAAAAGAAAAAAATGATCTCTTGCCCTTTCACCTTCCGTAATTTTTCTGCGGCCTGAAGACTTCATAAATATTTCCTTGTGTCGGCACTGACGGACCTCTACCAGCAGGAGGCGATACGTTTCCTTCTTGCACTAAGGACACGTCACACACTCCAACGGCAAGTTAGAGAAGGAACTCTGAATGACGGCTCAACAACCAATCAGGTATGGTGAGGATTACTATTGACAGACTCTTAGCCAATAAACGCGCTGTATTACATGACGGAGGCGGGACTAGTCGTCGGTGAAGGTAGTGTGAGTTAGAAGTGTATGAGAAACAGGAGCGGAGCGGGTAAGTCATACTCAACATTACATATTAAACCTTTTAGCGTTTTAATGGTTTTATTTTCAATTAAAGCCTGTCGTCCTGGTGGAAAATTTAAAGGAGGCGCTGAGGTTTTCACAATGAGAGAGAAGATAAGCGAAGCTACGGTGTTCATTATATATCAGAGCACATTAGCCATGCTAGCTAACGTTACTGGCATACTTTTAAGTGGATGGAGGAAGCATAAAAATCAGCCGGCTTGATGCTAACTGTCTAAAGGAGCCTGGCTCATCTGTAACTGTACCTACACTCATTTAAAATATGCACAAGAGTTGGTTTAAAGCTTTGAATAAAGACTAGCATGCTGTTTGTCATTTCCTTGATCAGTTGTTGGAAAGGTTGGCATCCTGTCAGAACTCACAAGGCTAGATATCTACCCATCAGTATGTGCACTAAATATGAGAATTAACAAGAGCTGTGTTGAGTCTAATAGATCATGTTATTGTGTTGTTAAAACCTGCAAAACCCGAAGATGACTGGCTCAAATCCCTGCAGAAGTTTTCCATTGTGAGTGCTTCCTGGTTCCTGACGCCACATCTTAGTGCGTGGCCTTATCTGGTTGGGCTGGACATGGAAGTTCACTCTGAAAACTTGGAAAACTCTCATTGTCTTTCCATACTACCTGGCTGGTTTTAAACTTAACTCAACGATGAAGATCTTACTTTTGTGCAGGATGCATTATAATGAAACTGGTCTATGAAAATGTTTGACTTTTCTTCATTTTCTGCTGATCTGAACCTCCCAGTTTTACTATGCATAACTTTTTATTAAATTATAATACAAATAGAGGTTTAAAAAACAAAGTGTACAGAATTATTGTACTCAAGTACAAGTACAGTTAATTTAATTAAAATTTACACATGTTGAAGGACAGTTACTAGTCTGCAAATATACTCCAGGAAAAGTGATTCATGTGATGTTTACTCAAAGTACTAAATAGTTATTTTGATACCTGAGGGGGTGAAAAGCAGAACAGGATTTCTCCTTCATGTAAGAAAACAAGAGAATATGAATCTGGAGCTATATTTTTAGATTAAAGAGACTTATTTTTAATGAATTGCAGTGCAGCTGCAAATTTTGGATGCAGTCTAGAAACTTTGCTTCAGACCTATTTTAAAACCGGCGGGTATTTTTGAGCAGTGTCTGGTGAATTTACTCAACCTACCAGCCACTTTGACAGGTAAATAAGTTACCTGAAAGAGCGATTTTATGACCGTAAACAGTAGGGCTGAACAATTTGGGAAGATAATGTAATTACAATATTTTTTTCAATATTGATATGATGTGCAATTTTTCTTAAGTTCCTGATCTTGTGTTCTTTACAACAAACAGAAGCAATAATTCATTCTATATTACAACAAACTCACTACTAGATAAAACTAGGGTTGAACAATTTAGAAAAATATCTAATTGTGATGATTTTGACTCATATTGCAAATTGGATAGGGATTGTTGTATTGAAAGGAGTCAGTTTTATGTCATTCTCATATTCAGAAAGAAAAATGTACAAAAAAGTGGGATTTTTGTTGACTATTCTAAAAAACTTCCACTTGGATGGTAAGTAATTTATAGCATCTCTGCAGCAAAAATGCTTTAAATTGGCGATTTGAAAATTGCACCAGGCTATATTGCAATTTAATCAAATTTTTGTTAATTTCCCAGCCCTAGTAAACAGTATGAACTGAATCCCAGCTTTCTGCTTATTACAGCTGACATTATGAGCAGAGCCAAGCAGACCAACATGCTCACTAGACATCATAGTTTGTGTTGATTCTGGTGAGCCCTGTAAAGAAAAAGGTCCGTCTATTCTTGTGCTGACCATGTGTTGTAGATGCCGAAGTAGTTCTAAAACATCCTACTGTCAGTCACTTGTAAAACCAAGGGTTTACAGAGTGTGCTGACATGTGCAGAAATACTCTTACTTGTAAAAGGTAATGTTTTTTGTATGATGTTAATATGCTTGTCTTCCTCCCATCAGGTAGTACGGTGAGCTGTCCCTAACCTCGCCAAAATGACCAAGCTGGGCTTCTTGCGGTTGTCCTATGAGAAACAGGACACGCTGCTGAAGCTGCTCATCCTGTCTATGGCTGCTGTCCTCTGTGAGTTCTTTCCCCCCTACGCTACTCTCTACATGTTAGGGATGTCAAGATTTTGATAACACATGATTTAAAATGATTGCAGTCAACATTTAAAAGCAACATTTAACAAAGTTTCAGTGGCAAGGTAAAACTTCCCTTTATGGGGCAGAAACTTTGAACAGACTCATGTTGATCAGCCATCTGCTGAAGCTGTGCTTGAGTAAAAAGGGGATTGAGAGGAGATACGGAAGGCTAGAGAACAGAAATACATAAGAATAAGACTGTCCTAGCCATGAATCCATCTTAAAATTAGGCTATTCAATCATCAGTAGTTTTGAAAAGTACTGACACCTTAAACACTACAGAGCACCAGTCATTTTCTGAAGAGCTGCTGTAGACTTAAGAGAGAGCAGGGGTGGTCTGTATAAACCTTTCTGCAAACACTGATGCTCTTCAGGTCCTTACTTTTACATCTCTTTCAAGCGGAGAGAACAAGAATGACACTGTCTAAATTGCACACTTGCCAATATATTTGTGCAAATAAATAGCATGCAAAGCTTGATGGCTTTTTATTGTAGTTAAAAGACAGAAATTACTGGTTGCCTGAGTCTCTTATTTTTTGATTTCATCTTTCCTGCATAGTATCGAAACAGGTATGGAAAGTGTTTAACTTTTACTAGTATCTTAAAATGATTAAAAAAATGGGAAATTATACTTTACGTCTCAATTTCAGTTTTGATTTTCATTTCCCATGATCATGAAAACAAGATAGTTCAGGTTATACAATTACTGTGCTGTACTCTTGATTGCAGTTTTTTTGTCCCTAGGTTTTGTCATGTTTATTAATGTTTTTTTTCTATATTTAAGCCACATGAATTCATCACGATACCATAAAAACATATTTCATTTATTTATTTTTTATAAATAAGTAATGTTAATGTGTTCATATTGTTAAAGAGATAAGGTGTAAAAGTTTAACTAATGTAGATGTTGCAAGATTAATGAGTAACTACATCATATCACTCAAATTGATTATCATATTTGCCATAATAGAGCATTCCTAAAGCCTACTTCACATAACATTGTGTTCCTAATAGAAATCACAGAGGTACCACATTGGTCTGTGACCTTCTGTACCCTTTTTCTCTCCTTAGCATTCTCCACCAGACTCTTTTCCGTCTTGAGGTTTGAAAGTGTCATCCATGAGTTTGATCCGTAAGTTCTACTTCTACTGCTTTTCAAAGATTTTGAATATATGTGCTCAGTTACAAAATATCTTACATCACTTTCATCTCACCTGCAGGTACTTCAACTACCGTACCACCCGCTTCCTGGCAGAAGAAGGATTTTATAAGTTTCATAACTGGTTTGATGACAGGGCATGGTATCCTCTGGGGAGGATCATTGGAGGAACCATTTATCCAGGTAGGAATCAGTTTGAGTGCTCATGACATGT
Organism: Cheilinus undulatus; assembly: GCF_018320785.1. Classification (NCBI taxonomy): domain Eukaryota; kingdom Metazoa; phylum Chordata; class Actinopteri; order Labriformes; family Labridae; genus Cheilinus; species Cheilinus undulatus. The sequence continues at coordinate 9,072,549 of NC_054876.1, forward strand.
TTGCTGTTTTTGTTTTTAATTTCAGGATGCAAGATGAGCAGTTAAGTTGATGTGTCATGATCATAAGAGAGTAGTCAATGAGGTCCTTACTGCCTGCTTTTGTTGGCAGTAGTGCAAATATTAGTTTAACACCCCTTGTTTAAATAGAACTGCAGAGACTATTAACCTATTCTGTTTGCAAGGAGACATTGAGGACATTTTTTGCGCTGTGGTGCTTTATAAAATCTGACTGACTTGTTCTTTCTTCCAGGACTGATGATTACCTCTGCTGTCCTGTACCATGTCCTACATTTTTTCCACATCACCATCGACATCCGTAACGTCTGTGTCTTCTTGGCTCCTTTGTTCTCTTCCTTCACCGCCATCGTCACGTACCACTTCACTAAGGAGCTGAAGGTAAAGCATGTCTTATTTGAGTTTAGAAACTCTTAGAAATGCAGAGCTATTTTATTTCTTTAGAGGGGCACTCCAGGGAGTAAGTTTCCTACTTTAGGAGTATACTTTTGTATGCATGCACTGCAGCTGTTCCTTGCAGAGATGTATCAAATGTGACTGAATTTGCTTTATTTTTAATGCCACACTGACTACAACCTGCTGCTACATCCATCCACTGACACATCTTTATTCCAACATCAGGTGTCGGTCTCATGAACTACTAATAGTTGGTATGAGTATCAGCCCTAAGAAACAATATCAGGCAATCCAGATTTGAGAGCCTCAGAGGGCATTAAATCACAAATTTCATTAGGAATTCATTTGGAGTGCCTCTCAAGATCCTCTAAGCAGCTTTAAAAGAGTATGTGGCCAGTGTAAAAAGACTTGTTTCTGTTGAATGTTGTGTATAAGTTTTGCATGTTGTCCACTAACATGAAGTGTACATATTTTGACTGTAACTCGTCTTTTTGTGTGTTTAGGATGCAGGTGCTGGTCTCCTGGCTGCTGCCATGATCGCAGTGGTGCCTGGCTACATCTCTCGATCAGTCGCTGGCTCTTATGATAATGAAGGTATACTCATGACATACATTACGCTGTCATTTAAATAATACAGTAATAAATATTTTCTAAATGAAACCCTCTGTGCTGTCTCACTCAGGTATTGCCATCTTCTGCATGCTGCTCACTTACTACATGTGGATCAAGGCGGTAAAAACAGGGTCGGTTTACTGGGCGTCGATGTGTGCTCTGGCCTACTTCTACATGGTGAGGAGACCTTAAAGTGGCATCTTTTACTGAGTTACTTGAGTTCTTAAAGATTATAGAGTATTTATTAAATGTTTAATGTGTCTGCAGGTTTCCTCCTGGGGTGGCTATGTGTTTCTGATCAACCTGATCCCCCTCCATGTCCTGGTTCTGATGCTCACAGGACGGTTTTCTCACCGCATCTATGTGGCTTACTGCACAGTCTACTGCCTGGGAACTATCCTCTCCATGCAGATCTCTTTTGTTGGATTCCAGGTAAGCTGAAAAAAGAAACAGAATTTAAGTTTCTCTGGTGTAAAAGACAGTCTGTTTTTGGGGGGTCTCCCAGAGGAAAAGGTTTGAACTGTCATTCTGATTGTGTTTTGCAAAGTCTGCATCATTCAGATTCTGTGCAGCTTTTTAGCTCTCATAGTTCATCCTTTTTTTTTTTTTCTTTTTTTTTTTTTTTTTTGCCAAGTGGAGTTTGCAGTCCTACCAGTTTGATAATCAGCCTCTCAGCCTTCATGTTGTGATAGTTGTGAAGTGCAGAGCTACAGCCTGCAGGTAGTGCTGCCCACCTTTGATGGTCACTTATGGCTTTTAATGGAGCAGTCTTTTCAATTAAACCTGTGTGGGTCAAGGCTTTTGCTTAACAGTATGTCTCTGTATCTGTTGAAAAGTTGTTAAAATATGGCACTTGTCTGTGCAGCTATGTACCTGGCACAGTTTACACCATCAGATCAAAGCTACCATAAGCTTTCAGACACTTCATAATCAAAGTGTACTTTTGTTACAGATTTGATTGGAAAGACTTATTAGTAAAATATATTAAAGTTCATTTTGAACAAATGTATTATACCTGTGAAGCTCTGTCTTTAAGACCCGGTGTTATTTCACTCGACTGTATCATAGGTACAACCAGTAGTCAAACAAATGGGCAATATTTTTAATATTTGCACAAGAATAAAACATTTTTTATCAGCTGACCATTTGAGAATCACGTAACTTGATGATAGCCTTAAATTAACTTGCATTAAATACACTGTTTACAGTACAGTATTATAATACTACTGGATTGTGGAGCTCAAGTACAGATCAGCACAGCTAATGTTATGTTACAAACTCAAATGCATTTACTGAGTTTACTTTAGGGTTAGATAAATATTCTAAAAATATATACATTCATATCTCGTTAATGCAAGCCTTATCATTTGTGTCTGTTATTCTTTAAATATAAATTAAAATTTAGGACAAGGCTGCAGCTCATGCTAGCTTTGATCTTATTGGTCTTATCGCAGTGTTAATTTTGACAGCTATTTTTACTTTTAGTCTCAGTCTTAGTCTTTAGATTAAATGCCTTTTAGTCTTAGTCAAATTGTAGTAATTTCTTCTCTTTATAGTTTAAGTCAACGAAAACTCAAAAACATTTTAGTGTAGTTTTTGTCAATAAAGTCCTCATATTTTAGTCTCCACTGTAAGTCCAAGCATTTATTCTCTTGCCTGAATCTGGTACCAAATTATGATGGTCTGTTTTAGGGCTGGGCAATTAATAGAAATTTAGATTTAGATTCTTGAATAGTTTATAAAAAATCCTATTTTCCCCAAATTTTATCAATTTTTTTTCTTCATTGAATTGATAACAGCAAAAATGATCATTTCTTTCTTCACAACAAATCATATCGAATTTGCAGTATGAGTTTAAATAAGTGCAATTAAATTTATTTTTTGAAAAGTTCAGCCTTAGTTTAATCTGTTTAATATTTTGTTGGTTAAAATAAAGAATGATTTAGTGCTTGTGTTGGTTGATACACAAGATGAGGAACTAAAAAAGATAATTGAATATCAAATTGCGATATTGGAAAAAATAATCAGAATTAGATTATTTTCCAAAACTGCTCAGCCCTAGTGTGTTCTTTCTTTGCATGTTACCAAACCTGGGATTCCTGCTTTCTACAGCTGAGGGATAGTATAAATCCAGATTCAGTGGAGAAATATTATGGATTTTGAGTGTTCAGAGTAAACCAAATTACATTTTAGGCTAGGTTTAGTCATCCTAACAAACACTAAACTTACTTTTAGTCAGATTTAGTCATCGGGGGCCTATTTTTGGCCAGTCATTCTCATGGAAAAATAGCTGTTGATGAACATTTTTAAAGAGAACAGAAATCTCCAGACATGCTTATAGTTTAGAGAACAATTTTATGAACTAGATGAACAATTTTAGTCATAATTTTAGTTGACCAAGTTGTTTTTTAAGATGAAACGTTTCATGATCTCTCTGAAACTCCAGTATGGACTGTCTTAGTCAATAATTTTCATTTGGAAAAAAAACCAAAATCAGTTGTTGGAATCTTTGCAGTTATATGAAAGACAACCTGAGATTAAAAAAAGATGGCAATATAACATTTAACTTCCCACCCTGGGAATGGCATCACAGGAACATAGCTACCGTGGGAATATTGATTACTTGGGGTAATGATGGTGCATTTTTTTACTGGTAAATTGGTTTCCCCCGTCTCATCAACCAGTTTATTCATTGATTATTTAATACATGACATGATTTGCTCTTACCCTGGACTTTGGGAGAGAACTTTTCAGATGAAGTGTCATGGAAAAATACCATCTCTTGTTCGAATTGCCAGTGTTAAGATAGCATCCAAAGCTGATGTCAGACAACACATTTGCAGCATGATTATAGCCTGATCTGACAATTGTAGGGTTTCAGGACCCATTGGCACTGAAAATTTGTCATTTCATCTCGTGTGGTGTGTCATAGTGAATGACAATCAAAAACATGCCTGTGAAACCTAACAACCTCCTAACTGAAAGTCCTGCATGTTTGATTTTTGTGCTTCTTTCCAAGAATTTCTCTATGATGTCAGTGTTGTTTATCAGTCATAGCAGTTACAAATTCAGAAATATCCAGTAGGAAAAAATGTTGATTTGAGGAACAGTTAAGATTGGAAAAAAAAATGTCCAGATTGGTTTAATTGATCCATTTTACAGAAATCTACTAGGGGTGTAACAGTACAGAAAAATTTCGGTTTGGTATGTACCTCGGTTTTGAAGTCACAGTTCGGTACGTTTTCGGTACGGTGATTGAAGCGGATAAATACAATTTAATTTTAATTTTTAAAATTAAATAGGCTGAATACACTACATTTAAATTATAAATAATGCTGACCTCCCTCCAAAAGTTCTTCAGTGATTACAAATATTAATAGATAAATACATTTTGAATAACTAGGTTATTTTCATTGATATACTGACATATTTATACCCATTCTTTAAACACTAATATTTCCCAGCTAACTTAAACGCATCATCACAGAACCGCAAGTTAGCTTGTGAAGTATGCAAATAAGCGTCTTTTTTGCCAATTTCAACACGGACTTCGGTACTGGACTACTTTTTTAACCAATGGGACCTACTACAAAGTTTGGAAGAACTTTTCACAGCCCATCTTAGAGGATAAGGAGGTTAAAGCCGTGTGAAATCTGAGGATAACTTGTGACACAACTGCAAAGTCCCTCTCTCGCTCCTCCGAGGCAAATAGCTGAAGGTGAAGTTAATTTGATTCACAGAGCCGGAGCACCGTTGCTATAAGGGTGATTTAAATGAAACCGGCGACTCTTCTAACTCCACACGCGCCATCACTCTTCTTTGTTTGTTTTTGTAACTGCTCCTTCTTCTATAATGACGGTTGCTGGCAGTTTTTAGGCTCATTGCCACCACCCTAATTAAAGTGAGAACAGACTTATTTTTAATACTCACTCAGACGTATTCGTCGTATTACTGTGTGCACCAAACCGTGACGGCCATATCGTGACGGTGCGGGATGAATACAAATACCGTTACACCCCTAAAATCTACCTGCCAGCCCCTAATGGCAAGATGCATGATAAACACCCCTATCAGTTCATTCTTAATTGATAATATTCACAAGGTATATTTTTTCAAAATAATAATCAGACCAAAATGTCTCTGTGTTTTGTTTATTTGAAAGTCCAGTTCCCAAACCGTCCATCAAGGGAAAAACTGGCCATTATACAAATATAGCTGATGGCCCTTGCACTATAGTATAGTAAAACAGTGTGTTTATTTACACTCTCCTTCTGTTGTAGTCTAGCACTGCCCTCCTGCCTCCCTACATCATAATTTTGGCCACAGTGATTAATCGCATATTTCTGTGTAGTCTGTCATGTCATGTTGGTCAAGCCTCAGCACCAATTAAGACTCTTTGATCACCTAATCTGACACAGTGACCACCAGAACTGACAAAATAAACGTACAGTCTGAGCTCAGTTTAAGACAAAAGAAAACAAAACTGACTTGTCAAGGAAAAGCAGCTTTTATTGTTTCAGTTGCACTCAGTCAATATCCATGTGTCTCTCCTTATCTACCAGCCGGTGCAGTCCTCAGAGCACATGGCAGCCTTCGGGATGTTTGGCTTGTGTCAGATTCATGCCTTCGTCGACTACCTGCGCAGCAAACTTAACGCCCAGCAGTTTGAAGTGCTGTTCAAGAGCGTCATCTCCCTGGTGGGCTTCGTTCTGCTGTCTGTGGGCACCGTTCTCATGCTGACAGGTAAGATGGTTTACAAGACGGCCCAAAAAATTATGTGGTTAAAACCTAGCACATGTAAAAGTTTTAACCTGATTCACTGCATCTCTTTCTGTTTGTCGGAAATGTTAGAGATTGATTTCTTTTTTTTTTTTTGACAGTGACTGACTAAAAATTAATTTTCCTTCAGGTAAGATCTCTCCATGGACGGGTCGTTTCTACTCTCTGCTGGATCCCTCCTATGCCAAGAACAATATCCCCATCATCGCCTCTGTCTCTGAGCATCAGCCCACCACTTGGTCCTCATACTACTTTGATCTGCAGCTGCTGGTCTTCATGTTTCCAGGTGAACACTCAGAGAAATGCAGAGTAACAAGGAATCTTTAAGCACATCTCCCTGCATATGCGTTTCAGTTTGACTGACTGGCAGCTTCTCTTCCCTTCCAGTGGGTCTCTACTACTGTTTCAACAACCTGTCAGACGCCAGGATCTTCATCATCATGTACGGAGTCACCAGCATGTACTTCTCTGCTGTCATGGTGCGTACAATCAAACCTTTACTGAACCTGAGGGGGGGAGAATGTCTATAGAAACTGTACTTGAACTTTTGAATTAATATCAGTGACTTTTTCTGCTTCTTCAGGTGCGTCTCATGTTGGTTCTGGCTCCTGTCATGTGCATCCTGTCAGGCATCGGTGTGTCTCAGGTGTTAACCACCTACATGAAAAATTTGGACGTCAGCCGGCCAGACAAGAAGAGCAAGAAGCAGCAGGACTCCACCTACCCCATCAAGAACGAGGTAGGAGGGCTGAGAGGCCTGGTCGGGGGGCTGTTAGGGGGCAGTGTTGTCTGCTGGAAAAACAAGAGTTAGCATAGTAAATTATCAGTCAGAGGAGAATACTTGGATACTTTGATATAATTCATGTGATTGTACTGATATTCCTCTATGAAGGTGCAGTTGTGAACGCTCACTGATAAAATTCAATGACATTCCTTGTTGATAAGGAACATTAGATTTTTTATTAACCTTCCTGAATTCCAGCTATCAGAATCAAAGGAATGATTGATGATCACAGAGACTGAAGTGTTAATCTCACACCCTGGGTTGCATGTTCTTCACCAGGTTGCCAGCGGTATGATTCTGGTCATGGCCTTCTTCCTCATCACATACACCTTCCACTCGACCTGGGTGACCAGTGAGGCTTACTCCTCCCCTTCTATCGTCCTGTCAGCTAGAGGAGGTGACGGCAGCCGCATCATCTTTGATGACTTCAGAGAGGCTTACTACTGGCTTCGCCACAACACACCTGAGGTCAGTTATACATAGAAAAAAATGGACTCAGAGCTGAATATATAGAAATTACACAGATATAGGTATATTAATTTAAAATAACTAGTCCTGTGTTACTTGTACTGTAAAATCTGGAATATTATTTGCCTGAGTCTGTAGGCTGCTGTTTTTAGAAATCAGCAGAAGGAGAAACGTTTAAACTGTCCACCTGTCTAATAATTACCATCGGTTCGCTCCCTTGAAAAGCAATCTCTGATCTCAACAGGACTAACCTGGTTAAATAAAGTTTAAATAAATAAAATTTTGCCATGTGTAGTCTGCATATCTACTAGCGTTAACCTCCTTAGACCTAAGCTTTTGTTTGGAATGAATCTTTTAGTTCCCCCCACTTGTTCAGGTTTAGTAGGATCTGAGAAGTTTAAAAGCACGGCCTTTTCTTTGAACAGGAAGCAGTTTTTACCAAAAAAATGTCTGTAAATCTTCTGATAGTTTTGTTTCTGCAGTAAATACAGCACTGGATGGGTTTTAGCGCAAATGTTTCGACTGTGGCCAAAATCCACTTGTCTAAATTTCCACTTGTTGTCTAAATTTTTGTGAAAATTCTAAAACATTTGATCTAAAATATTGAATTAAATAGCCCAATGCGTTTTTACCCAAATGTTTCAGTAAAACTTTATCATAAAGCCCAAGCATTCTATTTAAAATTTTCTGAAAAATGCCATATAAATTCCTGAAAATTTTCAAGCAAATTCCACAAAATTTCAAAGCAAAGTCACCCTAAAATTTCCCTCAAATTCACTAGAATGTACAAATATGTTCCCTAAAGTTCAATGAAAAATGGACAGTTACCCTAAACATCCCCAAAAAATCCCTGAAATTTACATGAAAATTATTGTAAATACCAAAGGAAACCCCTGCTCCAAATTCCCCAAAATTTACAAGTAAATTTCGCAGATTTCTGTTAAATATTCCCCCAAACATCCAAACACATTTCCATGAAAACACCCTTAAATTTCGAAGCAACTTTCTCCCAAAAATTCCAGTCAAATTTTGAAAATTAGCAAACATATCCAAAAAATTTCCATGAAAATAACATACAATTTATAAGAAAATTCCCAAAATATTGGTAAAAATTTCATTACAAATTCTTCCAGCATTTCAAGAAAATTACTTAAACTTAAGTGGAAGTTCTCAACAAATATCTTAAAAGTGGTACTTGTTTGGAATTGAAAACTGTTCAACAAAAGCAGCACTCCATTTATCTATTTACAGGAAACTGATGTTTTGGTTGCATGGATTAATATCTTATAACAAAGGAGAAAAGCAGTTAAAGTTATCTTAGAATACTATGAGAGCACCTCACAGCACAAATCGAAAATTCCACTTCTAACAGCTTTTCTCCCTCATTGTGTGAAATACATCAGTAAAACCAAACATTGGGTAAACACCTTCTGGAGTACCATTTTTGTTGAATAGTCCTGAATTCCAAACATAGAGTATACAGTGAAGATGGGCAGAATGGAGCAGCATGTTTCTACTCGTCTTCTTTTGATTTAGAGCCCCCTGGTGGTAGAATTTACATGCTGTGCATTTAATTAGTATGAAACATTTTTAAAGACAAGATTAACAGACTTTCATGCTGTATTTGTGGATAAATTTTGTGCTTTCAGGATGCCAAAGTCATGTCGTGGTGGGATTACGGCTATCAGATAACAGCGATGGCGAATCGAACGATTCTAGTGGATAACAACACGTGGAACAACACGCACATCTCCAGAGTTGGACAGGTGAGTTGGGTAACCTCTCAGCTGATGATGTGTTTTAAGTGTTGCTGTGATGGCTGAGCTGTTTGTTCGCTCTACAGGCGATGGCGTCCACAGAGGAGCGAGCCTACGAAATCATGAGGGAGCTGGATGTCAGTTATGTCCTTGTCATCTTTGGAGGGCTGACAGGATATTCATCAGATGGTACGTCTCTTACATCCCAGTATTGCATGTTGGCTTTAAACCTGCATGTCTGCACTCATTCCCACTGCAGACAGCAGATTTAACAGTCTGAGCATGGTTGTTCCTTTGTCATGGGACTGGAACACATCCCTTAACAGCTAAAAGTTGTAAAGTTTGAACAAACAGATTATCACTTCATCAACTTGGTTTTTATCTGGATCAGACTCAGAGTTTGACGTTAAAACTTTAAGCAGGATTTGGATACTTTTGATCTTAAAATCTGGATAATCCTTCCCACACAAGAGAAGTGGATTTAAGGTGGATATCAGGAACAAAGTTGTCAACCTCTTAAAAGAAATCACCTTACTTCTCCTTTCTGCTGCTCAGTTTAAGTTAGAGCTGACTGCCTTGGACATGCCAGCATACCAAAAGGCTTTCTGTTAATGGGAATTATTTTACAAATGAATGAAGTAAATCTGTCGCTAGATTACCAAATGTATGACATTTTTAACACCACTCCTTTTCCTGAACGCTCCATCTGCCTCACAGACATAAATAAGTTCCTGTGGATGGTTCGTATTGGAGGAAGCACAGACACGGGTAAACACATCAAAGAGCACGACTACTACACCCCCACCGGAGAGTTCAGAGTGGACCGCGAGGGCTCGCCTGTACTGCTCAACTGCCTCATGTACAAGATGTGCTACTACCGCTTCGGACAGGTCTACACAGAGGCCAGTGAGTAAATGCAACCCTGTAGGATGTGTCTTTTTATCTTATCCAACCAGAGGAGATGTGTGAATATGTAACTGTGGGGATTTTTTTTAAAAGAACTGCTCAGGATGCTTTGCTTTCTCAGCTCCTAATTTAATATATTAGGTACTTAACTCAAAGTTAGACAGCTGTTCACAAAAAAACATAAGTCTTCTCTTATTATATCTGTTCTGATGATCTGAATGATGTTTTCTGCAGAGCGCCCGCCTGGTTACGACAGAGTGAGGAACGCTGAGATCGGGAACAAAGATTTTGAACTGGATGTGTTGGAGGAGGCCTACACTACAGAGCACTGGCTAGTTAGGATATACAAGGTAAACTCATATGAAACTCTCCAGTGTTTCATTGGTATTGATTAAGACTGAGCAACTGATTCAAATTTAAATTTAAGCACAATACAGTTCTTATACAAGGTATTCACCCCCTAGGATGTTTTACCCTTGTATTGATTTTATAAAAGGCCACTACAGAGAGTATGGTCTAGGCCTGCCCTCTTTGTAAAGTGTCTTAAAATGAATTTGGTTAAGAGTTGGCACTATACAAGTGAAGAGGAAATCAGTCATGGTCAATATAATTTTGCTTTTTAGACACAAAAAATCGAAACGGATTTCTACAAAGTAATGTCAAATAAGTGCATGAATATTCACCCTCTTTAAAGTGGCTGACCTAATTCAACAGAGGTCCAGCCAGTTGGTGCTAGAAGTCTCACAATTAGTGAAACAGGGATCTCTTGAGTGCAGTGAATGTGTCTCAAGTGATTGTAGTATAAAGACACCTGTGTCTGGAAGGTCCAATCATTGGTTAATTAGTATTCCTAGCTACCATTACACCATGAAGACAAAAGAACACTCCAGGCAACTCAGAAAAAAGATTATTGACAAGTATAAGTCAAGGGATTGATACAAAAACATTTCCAAGGCACTGAACTTCCCCAAGAGTTCAGTTAATTCCATCATCAAGAAATGGAAGGAAAATGGCACATGTGTAATCTGCCTAGATCAGGCCATCCTCACAGATTAAGTGATTGTGCAAGAAGGAGACTCTGACGGAGTTACAAGCTCCAGCAGCTGAGATGGGAGAGATTCTGCTTACAACAACTGTTCATCAGGTTCTTCATCAGTCAAAGCTTTATCGGAGAGTGGCAAAGAGAAAACCACTATTGAAGAAAACTCAGATTAAATCTGGACTAGAGTTCCCCAAAAGCCATGTGGGAGTAAATTCTTTGGTCTGATGAGACCAAAATGGTGTTTTTGGGCCATCAGAAAAGACACTATGGCTACGTTCACAGTCAAAAGTGACCTGAATCTGATTTTTTTTTGCTCACATTTAACTCGTATCTGTTTTTTTTTCTGACTGTGTGAACAGCACAAGTCACACTGAATCTGACCTTTTTCAAATCAGATTCATGCCACTTTTGTATGCGGTTCACAATCAGATACGTATCTGATCTATTGGAAGTTGACTGCAGTGTGAACAGGCAAACAAACACACCATCCCCACTGTGGAGCATGGTGGTGGCAACATCATGCTGTGGGGATGCTTCTTGGCAGCCGGCCCTGGAAGGCTTTTAAAGGCAGAGGGTAAAATTAATGCGGCAAAATATAGGAAAATCCCGAAGGACAATCTGATTCAATCTGCAAGAGAACTACAGCCGAAGCATACAGAGAAAGCTACACAGAAATGGTTTAAAGACTACAGGGGGAATATTCTGGAGTGGCCGAGTCAAAGCTCAATCCAATAGAGAATTTGTGGTTGGATTTGAAAAGGTCTTTTCATGCCCAATCCCTGTACAACTTGACAGAGCTTGAGCAGTTTAGCAAAGAAGAATGGAGTAAAATTGCACTGCCTGATTTGCAAGTCTGATCTAGACCTATCCACACAGACTCAGTGCTGTGATTGCTGCCAAAGGTGACTCTACTAAATACTGAGTTGAAGGTGGTTAATATTTATGCAGTCACTTATTTTATGTTGCATACTTTTGTTCAGTTGAAATGACGTAGAAATCTGTTTTCACTTTGACATTAAAGAAGTTTTATTGTCGAGAAGGCCAAATTATATTGTTTACGGCTGTCATGTTAACCCCTAAAGAGAAATTCAGTTTAACTATGTTAAATATTATTGTCTGAATGAAAACAAAACTTAATTTGGATCATTTATTTATAGCTTTCTTTAGGCATGAAATAATTGCCTGTAAATCGCCCAGCCCTAGCCATAACTAAACTTGTGTTTGATGTTTCAGGTCAAAGATCTGGACAACCGGGGTCTGTCGAGGACATAAAAGCTTCAGACTGCAGTGAGAGGAGCCTTTTAGCGCACAGCACTGAACACCTTCCCCTGTGGTCTGCAGATGAGTGGGAAAAAAAGAAGAGTACTTTTTATACTTCTGTTCTGGGGGAAGAAATTTGCATCCAAGAGATTTTGTTTTGGGTTTTTTTTTTTTTGTGGATGATTTTCATTTTTTTATTTTGTTATAATGAAATGTCTCATCTGGGATCAGAGGGAGTCAAACGTCCAGTCTGATATCAGGAAGTGAAATTCAGCGTGATGCATTCAAGAGAGAGCAGTGTTCATTTTAGGACGCTTTGGATTTTTACAATGTGTTCAATAAAAGTGGGATTAAACAGAATCAGACTGTGGTTTGTCTTGTGTTTTTTACTGCTGACAAAATAAACTTCATACTCGAAGAAGTTGTTTCAGACAGAGGATGTAAAGAATCTGGGACAGATCTCAGCTGAATAAAACAACAAAAAAGTAAGTTATTCAATTCACAAGTTGTCTGCAGAGCTGGAAGCTAACAGTATTTTCATCCATTCAGCCACTATCTATACTATTTATCCTGTTTAGGGTTGCAGGGGACTGAGCCAATCCCAGCCATCATTGGATGAGAGGCAGGGTACACCCAGGACAGGTGCATCTCAGAAGATTAGAATATCATGAAAAAGTTTATTTTTTGCTGCAATTTAATTCCAGAAGTTAAACTTCCATATGTTATAGAATTACCATTACAAAGTGAATGATTTCAAGACCTTTTTGTTTTAACCTTGATGATCTTGAACTTAAAGCTAACAAAATCCACTATCTCAAAATATTTTAATATTGTGAAAACATTTTTGCAAAAAATATCTCGCTCTGGTTCAGTTCACACAACCACAATCATGGGGAAGACTGCTGACTTGACAAATGTCAGAAGGCACTCATTGACACCCTCAACAAGCAGGGTAAGCCACAGAAGGTCATTGTTGAAAGGGCAGACTGTTCTCAGAGGCTTATCAAAGCATATTTATAGAAAGTTGACTTGAAATGTGGTAAAAAAAGATGCACAAGCAACAGGGACGGGCTCAGCCTTCAGAGGGTTGTCAAACAAAGCAGGTTCAAGAACTAAAGGGAGCTTTACAAGGACTGGACTGAGGATGGAGATCAAGAGCCACCACACAGACGGGTCCAGGAAATGGACACGAGTTCGTAGTGTCGAGCCAATCCTGAACTACAGACTTGATCAGCATCTCACCTGGACTGAGGAGAAAGAGAACCAGACCATTGTCGTCTCAAGTCTTGTTTTCAGATGAAAGTCAGTGTTACATTGCAGTTGTAAATCAAGGTCCCAGAGTCTGAAGGAAAATTGAGTCACAGAATCCAAGGTGCTTTAAGTCCAGTGTGAAGTTTCCCCAGTCAGTGATGGTTTGAGGTGCCATGTCATCTGCTGCTGTTGATCCACTGAGCTTTATCAAGTCCAGAGTCAACACTGTCAGCCGTCTACCAGGCGACTTTAGAGCACTTCATGCTTCCATCTACTGAGAAGCTTTATGGAGATCCTGATTTCCTTTCCCAGCAGGACTTGGTGCATGCCCACAGTGGAGCCAAAACTATCAAAAACTGGTTTGCTGACCATGATATCACTGTTCGACTGGCCAGCCAACTGGTCTGACCTGAACCCTCAAGAGAATCTCAGGGGAAATATCAAGAGGAAGATGAGAGACACCAGATTCAACAATACAGAAAAGCTGAAGGCTGCTACCAGAGCAACCTGGGCTTCATAACACCCCACCAGTGCCACGGACTGATTGGCTCCATGCCATGTTGCACTGATTCATGCAAAGTACCAAGAACCTCTAATGATGGAGGGACTCTGAATAAAACAGTTGGAATTTGATGATAAAGGTTGTATCTCTTCACGCCAGTAGTTGAGTGAGCGCGCCATATACGCAGGCGACCCGGGTTCGAATCCGGCCCGTGGCACCATTTCCTGCATGTCTCTCCCCACTCTCTTCCCTGTTTCCGACTCTATCCACTGTCCTATCAAATAAAGGCAAAAATGCCAAAAATAAATCTTAAAAAAAAAAAAAAAAAGTATAAAGGCTTGTGAAGATGCACTGAAGAATCAGACACCACCATTTAAAGATAAGGCAATATCTTTTTATTGTAACTTTAAGGCAACACATGTCAACTTATATTAGATTGAACAATAGTGTTATTAGGAGATCTTTGATACATTCAGAACAGATAAGAGCACGTAAAAAAAAGTCTGTTAAAATTATTTAAATGACAATTAAAATTCTTAGTTTGTACCCATCCAGATGAGTAAAAACCACCTTGGAAAGAATCAGTATAAAGTGTCCTTCAGCTCCAGTCCCGTAGTTTTACGGAGGATTATTTTTAATAGCACACATTAGCACAGCTCCTCAGGCTTGAGGCTCATCTGGCAGCCCTTCTAACAGTGCAGGGTTTTTCCTGTAGATGTAGGCATTAGGATCGTCGTCCAGCTTCACCAGCTCAGCCAGTGACGACACACAGGGATCGTGATCCACCAGCATCGTGGGCATGCGGGATGATTTACGCTCGATACGACAGGAGCGACGCACCGGGGTCAGAAACTTCAGATCTTTAATGTTACTCTTCCTCCTGGAGGAACCCAAGCTGACCTCACCTTCGATTGTCTTCTTCACACTGAAAGAAAAGAATTTAAAACAAAATGTTCATGTTGGAGATAGTGGGAGCTGAGCAGCACTGGTCTATACCCGTCATCTTTTGTTAAAGTCTTTAAAGACTGGAATTTACATATGTTGCATTTAATAACAAATGTCAATGTTTACAGTAGGGCAATATCATTTATAACAAAGTTTATGTTCATGTTGATTTAAAAAAAGGAAAAGAAGTTGACAGCCTGATGCTCAGTAAAACGTTTACAATAAGAGCCAATAACAGCAGCCTCCCCACTGACAAAACACAATCTGTTTGAAATGTTTAGTATCAATGGAGAATTATTTGATATTAATTAAATAAAGGAACATTTTATTGGAGGTAAAAATCAAATTATATCACTGCCTGATCGATACATGACAAAAATTGAAGTCCAAAACACCAAATATTGGATAATGTATTGTTTTTAATGATCAAAGACAGCAGATAATCTCCTGCAGTCTAATTTCAACAAATAAGTTGCCAACATTTGGAAAGTGGTCAGAACTGGTGAGGAGTCCTCCCACTATTCCAAATGTTGTCAACACACTTTGTAATTTAGACAGCTCTTCCAACAGGTTAAAAATAGGACTGAAGATCATTTAGTTTCTGTAGACTGATATCACTAGCCCTTCAAAAAAAAAAAAAAAAAAGAGATTTTGTCATTTTAAAAAACATGGCATTTAAGAGTAGTAGCTATGTTTACATGGACCATTTGTAATCAGAATATATGCCTGATCTGAGTAAAATGCTTCATATAAACACTGCATTCGTAAAAAAAACCCACAGCTCATTCTGTAAGAAATTTCATTCCGACAAGAGGGTTGGTTTATGCCAATAATTGTTTGGATCAGCGTCCATGAAAACACTCGATCTGATCATCTATCCCTGTTCAGGGTGAGTTTTGTGTTGCTGCACATGTCTGCCCCCACGTGAGTAGGAGTTAAAAAAAAACAAGTGGGTGCTGGCGATTTATTTACAACAAAGACGAAGAATTTCTTCTTCTACAGCAAACTTTTGGTAGATCTAACTGGTGGGATGATGAACATGTAAGAGCAGTTTTATTCAGATTAAATGTATGATACATGAGCACTCATATCTGAGTAAGATCATCTTTTAGCACCATGTAAACAGAGAAGTTTAAATCTTTCATCAGAATAGATTCAATTGGATTGTGAAAAAATGCTCTTGTTACCACAGCTACTGTTTCTGAACTCCTAAACAGTTGATTGAGATCAGCTAAAGGACTCACCTCTGCAGGTACGGCGTGGTCTTCACGCTGTACTTCACCACTGAAGCTTCCTCCCTCTGTGGTGTGGTCTCCATCACACCTTCATCACTGTCTGCCTCCTCAGCATCGTCCATCTCCCCTTCCTCTTTATCATTTTCTTTTTCTTCATCCTTCACATGCACAACCTTCAGCTGCTCCTCAACATCCTCAGTCTTCTCATTCTTCAGCTCCTCTTTCTCACAGTCTTCTTCTTCATTCCTGCTCTCAAGTTTAACCTCAGCACAGAGGTCTGTCACCTGTAAGACTTCTGAAACAAACAAAAATACAAAAAAAAAAAAAAAAAACGTATTTAATCATAGATAGGCCTGTTGACATGGCCTAAGTATCCAACTTTGTTTTTTGCCTTTTGTGGTAACAGTATTATACCAGTATTACAAATTAGAAGAGATGCATTTAAATGGATATTCAGGTCCTACAACCCCCTTCTCCCTCAAAAGGCAAACCTGTGATGGTATACTAAAGTCGTATGTGAGCATTAGATCACAGAAAATTATTTTATAAGTTTGTCTGTGTTCACTTCTTTGTAGCTGCACCTGTGCTTTTAGGTTTCGTCTCTACCCTGCTGAGTTGTTTAGCTGCTATTGAAAAAGTCCGGTCTGAGAGTTGACTATAAAAGCACGCGCAACAACTATGGACTGCTCTTGTGAAGGACTTGTCAGAGATACCATGTTTATTATGGATTTAACTTAGCTTTAGCAGCGCTACTGTGTTTAGAGTGGCTTCTCCGACCTCTTTAACGCCACAATGGGGCAACTGAGGCTCAGTTGGTTGTCAGGTTGTCTCACAATCAGAAGGTTGCGAGTTCAGTCCCCATCTCCTGCAGTCACATGTCAATGTGTCCTTGGGCAAAACATTTAACCCCAATTTGCTCCAACTGCTTTGTCTGTGTTGTGTAAATGGGTACAGATGCGATTGAACAGGATTAGCATTCTCCATAGCAACCTCTGCCATCAGTGTGAGTGAGGAGTGAATGGTGTGAAAGAGTATGAATGTGTAGATGTGACCTGTAGTGTAAAAGTGCTTTGAGTAGTCAGACCATTAGAAAAGCACCAAGTTCACTTACAACATGCTTATTTCAATCATGAGCTTAAAAGCAAGCAAGTCAACAGTTAAAACACATATTTAAACAGGCTATTGTAATACGAGTCACTGCAGCACTTGTGTTAAAGCCCCAGACAGGCCGACAGACGCTTTGCAAAGTGAGCACACTCACTTCATATTGCTATTATTTTTACTTGGAGAGAAGAGATCAAACCTTTAACCTCATTACTGTACCTCACATTAATCTGATGGACACAAACGAATGACATTTGGCTTGTTACCTGGCTGACCTTCAGTGTCAGAGTGAAACATGCTGATGAGTCGACTCTGCTGGGCTACTGCTGGAATGGATTTTTACCATTCTGTGTAAGGCTGAACGATTTGGGAAAATAATCTAATTGCGATTTTATGTACCCCAATATTGCGATTGAGATTTGATATGCAATTTTTACCTAAGTTCCTCATCTTACATATTTTCCAACAAACAAGCAATAAATCATTATATATTATAATCAACACAATATTAGACTAAACAAGGGCAGAACAATTTTGAATAAATATCTAATGGTGATGATTTTGACTCATATTTCAAATTGGATAGGAATTATTGTATTGAAGAGAATGAGAATTTTTATGTCATCCTCATATTTGATTAAAAAATGTACAAAATGAAGAAAGTAGGATTTGTTGTAGTCTATTCTAAAAATGGGTGTTGAATGTTTGCATGATATGTTATGCATAACATCTCTGCTGCAAAAACATAAGTTTTAAACTGGTATTTTGACTCAAATCTCAGGTTAAAGAAATATTTCAACCCCTGCAATTTGAAAATAGCAGCAGGCCATACTGCAATTTCATCTAATTTTCAATTAATTGCCTGGCCTTACTTCTGTGGCAAAATTTTTACTGGTTATGGTATTAATACAGGTGTGCCCCTACCATATTCAGGAGTATTTACAATTTGTAAACTCATATCTGAGGGAAATCTCATCAGTCCTCAGCTCCACACATTAATGCACCATTTAGACTCAACCAGTCAAAGCCACGCTGTAAAACTGATCAAATTCTGATTATTTTGTTTCAGTTCAAAAACTATTTCTAACAGAAAAAATTCTTTTCCTGTTTGTGCACACTCTACAGACATCTATTTCCTTTTACAACTATTGTTTTTGTAAATTGAACTTGATTTTTTGCATCCACTTTGAAGAACATTGTGACCTGGATTTTTGATAAAAGTTAATTAAAGTGTTAATATGAGTTAAAGCTATCAAAAAGTGAATACTGCTCCAGTCCTTGAATTTCCCTTTGGATCAATGAATTATCCATCTATCTAAACTCAGCTTTCAATAACAAACAAAACCTGTAGAAAGGAGTCCAGACAAGTTAAGAGCTCATTTTCTCAGTCAGCCAGCTCTCCGTGGTTAGATCAGATATGTAGTGGATTTGTGTGGATCAGCTGTAGTAGATTTTAGGTATACATCTACAGAATCATATAGGAAATGGTATACTCAGCAACATATAATGCTGTATATTATATATAATCTATATTGATGTTTGTATCTGATGTGTTATCTTTGCCACTAATGATTGTTGGGTAAGCATCTTCATGATGAGTAAGTTTGACATTTGTAATAGTTGAAGAACTGCTGTGATTGGATCAGGAGTCGACTAAGGCGGGTACTTGTATAAAAAATAACTTTTTGTCTGGGACTGTTTGTTTTCCTGCTGCACAGCTACAAAGATCACATTAAACCTTTGAATTTTGAAATACAATTTTTCTGAGTATTTATTTAAAATATAAAAGGACTATGATACAGTATAAACATGTTCTATATTGTTAGAAACTGTTTTAATACAGCTTCGAGCACACACGTAAAAACTTACCATCATTGCATCTGGAGGGCGTCTCCATGGCCTCCAAAGCATCACAAAGGTTCACAACAATCTTTTACAAAGAAAACAAAGACAAAAACAATTTTTATTACTGCAGACAATAACATTTCAAACACCATGAAAGCAAAAGCAGCCTGTTTTCTTACATCATCCACTCTGTCCTGCTGGCCTTCAAACAGATCGTCAGAGTCCTCCAGCAGGTCCAGAGTCGTGTTCATGATGGCAGGAGTCTGACAGTGTGTCGTCACCTCTGCTCTCTGAGTATCTGCACAGAGAGCAGCAGCAGAATCTAGATTCTCCGCTTCCTGAACATGCTGAGGTTCAGGGTTGATTTGTTTGACTGACTGAGTCTCAACATGAGACTGAGTCTGAGGTTTAGGTCCACTTGCAGGTTTTGTAGAAACTTTTGTTTTTGGTTGGATTGCTGTTGTCATGGCAGGTCTTTTGAATGTCTTTCCCTTCGAAGCTAGCCAGTTTGCAAGTTTAGCTCTGCAGAGAAGACAGAAACATTTTTGTTAAAAATTTCTGATGTTATTGCAAACATGAGGAGCGAGAAGAAGTGTATTCATAAATATCATTTCCATCCTTCCTTTTTTTCCTGCATTAATGAGTAAATACCAGGTATTTTCTTTGGAAGTACCTACTTGTCTCATTATAATCACCTTTGCTTTCCTAGGATAAGACAACTTTAGGGGGTGCATGATATTGATTTTTTTGCCAATATTTAATACACAGATTTTTACAAATTAATTTTAGCCAATACCAATATATATATTTTTTTGATACTTTAATTTTTATTGAAGTTTCATTTTGAAGCATAGTGAGAACAGTTCTCATTTGAGCCATATATTTACAACATTCTGAGTAAATGTGTTAAACAGAAAACAGGCAAAAAGACAATAAAAAAACAAAACAAAACAGTCATGGTTACCAACAGCTATAGTCAAAGTAGTTTACATATCAGTGATTCCTTATGTATCTTTCACTGTGTCGTAAATTATCCATTTTTTCACAAAAATATCCCCCTTCAGTCTAAGATGATAGGTCATTCTTTCCATAGTATAGATCTCTCTTATGATTTCTAGCCATTGGTTTACAGTAGGGGGTTCAGTCTTGCACCAGTTTCGTGTTACTGCCTTCTTGCATGCGATCAATAATATTTTAGTTAAGTATCTATCAGCCAATACCAATATTTAAATGTAGTTCAGACCTAAAACTTCAGTCCTTGAAACCCACAACTAAAATTTGAGGATGAACAATTTTCAGTCCTTAAAACAGACATAAAAATGTTAGGAATGATGACGAATAAAGAAAAGACTTCAGCTGACATAGGTCTGTTGGTCCTGCCTAAAACTGCACTAATGAGAGAAGATTTATATATCCAAAATATTGGTTGTAAATACTGACAAAAATGTTCATATCTGCCAATATGATGATTCACTTTAAAAGCATAAATCTGCCAACACTAAAATAATGCCAAGTGACAAGGACAAGTTAATTTCTAGTTTCTTTTTTAACTTTAAAAATATATATTTTAAAAAACTTATCTGGGGAAAAAATGATGCTTTTTGATACCATACGTTTACAATAAGTTAGTGTGTTGTTTTTAAAGCTTTAACATATTGTTAAGCACTGAAGCATAAAAAAAAAATACTTTGGCTCTTCAGATTAATTTTTAACCAAGCTGCAGCAGGAACAAAAGAGAACTGTCAAACTGCACTAATTATTTGGTAAAATTCTTGGTAACAAAGCAATGTAAATAAATGTGTGCATATTAGAGAGTTTGCAGCATTTCAATTGAAATTTTGATATAAAAACAAGAAATTCATTGGGTACCTTTGACTTGTGTGTTTGTTGTTGTGATATCCATATAAAGGGTCACTGTAGTTTGGCTTTTAATACAGTTGTGATGATTAAAAAAATTTAACCTCCTTATGTAAAAAGTAACTCTGAAATAAGACTTCCTGCAGCACTAAGGCTAAGAAATTGATAATATTTAGATGAAATCACATTATATCCTACTGCAAATCCCACAAGGTACAATGTTTCTTTAACCTGAAATGTGTCAAAATAAAATCTTTTTGCAGCAGAGATGCTATTCTCTACATATCATGAAAAAAATCAAGTGTCAATTCTTTTAAAGAAAAATTAACAAAATAACTACTTTCTTTTTGTATGAATTTATGAAAATGGTCAAAAAATGTCATTTCAATACAATTCATATCAAATTTGCAATGCCATTCAACCAATCACAATTAGATGTTTTTCAAAACTGGTCAGTCCCATTTGGTACCGCATCAACAGAATTACAGTCCTCAGTGGTCACGTTTTTGTTTTTAATGACAAAAAAACCTGCACACATAGACTACCAAAATGTTAAAAATGAGTTCACCTACAACTTTTGATCAACTCATTCCCTATTTTACTGTAATTTTTTTTTACTGTATTTTCTGTAAAAAATAAATATTGTTTTGCTGATTTTAATCTTGATTTATTTATCACCTTAACTTGGAACATCAAAGCTTGTTCTCCCATGATAATTTGTTAATATTGATCTCTAGAAAATCAATGTTATCACAGAAAACAGTGCAAAATTAAATGCATGCATGCATGCATGTCCTCTCAGGGCTTCTGTACTCTTTAAACATTTGTTTTTTCCTGTCTCCATGTTTAGTCACTTGAGAACCACTATATGCACCTGTCTAAGAAACAGTTTTTTAAGCTTCTGCACTTACTACCGATCTTAAAATAACAGATTGTGTGGTTTAAAGACATGGTATTAAAAAGTACTAATTTACAGAAAATTATCATAATGTTATTTTTGAAGTTCAAAAATCAGGTACTGTGACGAGCCTGTTTTTATGTGGGAATATTTACCTTCTCTCCTCAGCAGACTCCACGTTTAACCTGTACTGACTGATGGTGCTCGAGACAGGAGGTTTGCTGACCTTCCTGTCTGTCACCGAAACTTTCGGCTTTGACATCTGATTCCCGATTCCTTTGCTGGGGGCCACTTTAGTGTTTCTGGTGCTGGTACTGGTCAGTGTTGCTGGGATAGTTCTAGCAGGGGGGCGAGCAGAGCTGAATCCAGCAGGAGGGCGGCCGCTAACGGAGGGCTTGGACACATGAGTAGGCTTTTCTGACACCGACTTTGACCTTATAGGTGCAGGTTTCTGTGAGCCATTCCTTAGTGTGTCAGCAAAAGACTTGGACCTCATCTTCGTCATGTTTCCAGCCATTTGGCTCTCTGTTTTGGGTGCTGATGGTTTGGGATCTGCCTCACCTACGCTGCTGCTTGACTTCCAAATGGATCCAATTTTTGACTGGATAATCTTGCCTTTGTACATGCCAGGAGCAGATTTCAGCGATGGAACAGCAGCTGGAGGCTTTGGAGCTTCAGCAACCATCTTTTTGTGTTTGACAGCCTGTTCAGACAGGAATGCCTGGCTGTGTGTTTGACGTTTTCTGACCTCAGTAACAGCAGCTCCTTTCCCATTTCTCTGCACAGTCTTTTTCAGGGCTTCACCAGAAGCTGACCTTGTATCTGCTTTTTTCTCCTTAGCTTTAAGAGGAACACTTTTTGCCAGGGTTTCCTCTTTTTTGTTGCTTTTCAGTTGGAAGGGAGGGGCAGAACTTTTCTCTTTCTTAATACTGGGCTTGCTTCCAAATGCTGGCTGAGCATTTTCCTTGTTTTCCTAAAAGAAATAAAGTTTAGTAGCATTTTTACACCCTTAAAAACATTTGCAAGTAATAATAAGTAAGATAACATAAAGTGTGGGAAAAGACACAAAACTACGAGAGCTTATGTGAAGCCTCCAGATGGAGGGTGGGTTAGTGCCCAAAAGTGGGCTGTAGTGCTTTTTTCACCAGGGAATAAATGCATGCCTGGAAAAAATTCTGGCAAAACATCCATGATGTATGGAAGCAGATATACAGTGCATGGAAAATATCCTGAAAACCCAAAACTGGCATGTTATCACTGGAAACAGTAAAAAATAAAATGTATGCATGCTTCTGTACTCTGTAAACATATTTGTTTTGTCCCATCTCTGTGCAACTTAAAATTGGCTCTGAATCCTGACAAAACCAAACTTGTGATTTCTTCCAACTCAAAGAAAAAGCTTCTTACCAAGCCCCTGAACCTTACCACATCTCAGGGTGATGAAATTGAATCTGTCTTATTATAAATACCTTGGGTTTAGAATAGTGATCTTCTGACTTTAAGCCTCATATGGAGCAACTTTTACTTCAGAAGTAAGTCTTGCTTTTCTTTTGCTGCAAAGAAAAGACTTGTTGTGGCCACTTTAATGCCTTTGATTGATTATGGTGGTATTTTATATATTCATGCATCTTCCCAATGCCTTAAATCTTTAGATACTGTTTAACATGAGGTTTATAACAAATTTTAATTCATCTTTGGATTCTGTATGATCAAGTTGGATGGCCTTCATTTGCTGCGTGTAGACAAATCATTAGCATATCCTTATTTATAAGGCAATACTTAACCTATTTCCAGGAAAAAAGTTTTGGAAGCTTAAGGGTGAATCCCATTTCTACTCCTTAGCCCTTATCTTGGCCCTACCCCTTGGTTTTGCACGTTCACATCAGGTGAAGAGGTATCCCAGTTCTCTTTTAAATCGAGAGCTGGGGCTAAGGGCCAAGGGCTACATAACCCTTGAAACGAAGATTTTCCAGGACCACACTTGAAACCAAGAGGTATGATGAGTTTCCCTCCACACACAATTGTGAAATGTCACAACGAACTACAATGGAGGAACATAAATGTAAAAATATTTTCGGCATAGTGATTATAGAAAACACAACAGTTGTGTTTTCACATATATTCAATCTTTAGCCACTGGGATGGGAGATTATTGTATTTTTGGTATAAATAAATGCAGAAGATCAACACGCAGACCCAAAGTATGAACGAGATGGTCGAAGCTTTATCGTCACCTCTGATGACACAGCTGTTTATCGGCAATGTGTGATGATGAACAGCAATCAAGTGGAATCTCGTTTCTTAATGGAAGGTTTTCACCCCTACCCCTTACCACTCTGTTTCAAGGGGCAAGGGTAAGGGGTAGAAATGGGATTGACCCCTAGTCTTCACACTATGACAGTCACAAGATTTGCTTTTGCCATCTGTGCCCAAAGTCCAACTTGAAATGGGTAAAAGAAGTCTGCTTCTGCAGCCTGGAATCTTCTTCAAGAAAAAAAAGTCTGGGGAACTGGTCTATTTAAACTGATTTAAAGTAGGTTAAAGATCTTGGAGGAAGATGCACCAAGTTATAGATGTTTTTATTGAGGACTTTCTGCTCGGTGACAAGGGATTTGGTTGATCTGTATTTGCAGTTGTTTTATGTTTAATGTTGCTGCCTGTCTTGGCAAGGGCAAACTTGTAAATGAGATTCTTAATCTGAGTCAGGCTTTCTTTGGTTATATACATTTAAATAAAATACATTTTAAAAAAAAAATCAATAATATGTTTGCTCCGTCTAATGTCCATGTATACATTTTCATTTAATTATCATGTGGTCAAAAATATTCTGTAATTTGGGTCATGATACATTGCCAAGGAGGTGGTGGTGGGTCCTGAGACTACACAACTTGAGAACCACTGATCTAAAAACAAAAAGACGTTTTACAAAATAATAAATACAAAACTGACAGAGGAAAACAAAATAAATTTACAGCTTTGTGAATAATTGTTCAACTACACATGCAGTAACATTCAAACTAAAAGCTGAAAATAGATAATTAACAGTCAATGTAACCGGATGAGAAATTAATATTAACATTTACATAAACTTACCTTCTTATTGGCGTGGTTTCGTCTTGAAACTGTCACTACGTCCATGGTGAAACTTCAACCAAGTTAATCTAAGGAAAAGTCTAGACAACGACCATAGAAATACATATATTAAAATGACTAAAATGAGTCGAGTCAAATTTTCCGTTCATTCAGCAAACACGAATAAAAAGCCAACGTTTTAGAACGTTAGCGGTTAGCAAACATTGCCCATAATTTCTACTCTTGTAGTTTGACTTTATCTACTCTCATATTGAAATAAAGAAATATCAAATGTAAACGTACCCCGTTGTCTTCCTTTGTAGTGTAAAAACCGAGGAGAAACTCCTCCAACGGCGACTTCTCACCAAAACAGTCACACGTCTGTTTGTCCGGGTGCGGATAACTCCCTTAATTTGACTTATCGCGGCTGCGAGGCTATTGGTCAAACGAGTATCGCGAGACTTTAAAAACAACCAATGGTGTCTCAAAACCGAGAACGAGATTTTCAGAAGATCTCCGCATCACAAGTTTTAAACCTCGTCTGCTGTTTGAATGTTTGAACCCAAATAGGATTCCTTTAGTACCGGTCCATGCTTAGAGCAACACGCCCAAAGGCTGACAACACTAGACAGTTAATAAATATTCCTGACTTTATAAAAACAACACGTTCGTTTAAAATGATCACATTAAGGTGTGTAGTAGAACACATTATGACTTTAATTCAGTTTTATTAACAATACAGGGGCTATGATAAAGAAAAATCTCTTTATCTCAGACATAAAATTATATGTTGCTGCATAGATTAAAATAACACTTTTCTGTACTTTGGTCAGTTCTATAAGACAAAGGGTCTGTATGTGACTTTTCATTGTTCATAGTCTTGTCACTGTCACTTTGAAAATGTTATCTTTTATATGATAAGGATATAAATAGCCTACTGTCTATACACAAATAAACAACGCCAAAGCAGTAGTAATAACAGCTCTGCTGTAATCATGTTCTGTTCTTGGTATGAAAAAATATGTGTCTTTGACCCACAGGACATGTCCAGGCATACCTTTATACATAGCGTTATGTCTGGGCATGCCCTGTCAACCTAGATCATTTACACATATTGGCTGAGTATAATGGGGAAAATGTAAGGAATGCACTTAAGTTTTAGTTTATTTATCAAGGGAAAACATGATGTGGCATTGATCACTCAGATATAGTACATGAAAATGTTGTTGCATCAGATTTAGAAAGTTGCTAATTTCCAGCTATAGTCCCATATAAAACTAATGCAAAACAAACATGAAACTCCCACATAGCAAGGACCTGTCACCTAACAAGACAAGGTACAAAGCATAGGTGATCATTTGATGCCATAAACTGTAGGTTAAAAATGTATATATTTGTTGATTGTATGCAAATGAGAGTATACAACTCCTCTTTCTAAGAATATGGATGTAAAGCAAAATTAAAATAAATTCAATGTGAATATATTTTGCAAAATACTGACCCCCAAATCTGACCGCATATTGCAAAAAGACAACAAACTGGAACAGAGAAATTGTTTTTGGAGAAACTGGCAAAATGATTGAAAGTGATTTTAATACTGACTGGATTAAAGTTTCAAGGTATCTTTATCAATTTCTCAAAAGGTAAATTTTTTTTAACTAAGTTTTGGCTTTCCAAATACAGAAACAATAAATAATAACATCAAATCACAATTCAAGACAGTCAGAAAAATATGTGAAAAACTAACATTAAGATGCTAAAAAAAAAAATGTTGTTTATGTAAAACCGAGTCATGATAAAGTGCTTTTGAATGCACTGAATGCATGCAAGTTAAAGTGCATTATCTCAGGCCTGCCCACAGATTTGGCTGGGCCCCTGAAAAGCCCAGAGAATGAGCCTTCCCCAGGTGTGATTTATTGCAGTATCATTACTGGATCAGTAATATTAGAGCTATCATGTGTCCTACTAATGGTTACTTCATGTAAGAGCTGAAAATTGTGTCAAACTATTAACAAATTTTAAATTTGTGTGACTTTATTACTCTTTTTAAACATTTTTCCATCCATTTTTGGCAGTATTATTTACCACTTTTATGAAATATTATGCAATTTTTGCCTTTTTTATTTTACCCATTTTGCCACTTTGACCAGTTTTTGCCAAATTTAATCAACTTTTATCCCACCTATTGTATTGTTTTAAGAAAAGGGGGGTTTGTTTTTCAGAAGGCTGTAAACTTTGGCATCAATGAATTAAAAAATATTTTCTACTTTGATAGGAGTGGTTATTATTCAGGTTTTTAAAAATTGTTATCACAGCTTAAATTCACCATGAACCATGATTTTGCTGACCTACATGGGCCCCCAATTTGGCAGAGTCTAGAAAGCTCTCCTCTATATCCCCCTTTATGTGCAGCCTTGCATCTTGTGCTAGTTTTGTCTGGAAGAGCTAGAACTGCTGGAACAAAAGTGTCGCTGTAGTTGATACTCAGAATTTAAATTAAACTTTTTGAGATTTAGGATTGTAAATCTGGGTGGTATTAATTTTTTGAGGATCTAAATATAAACCACTTTCTTTGTGAGTGGTGGTCAACACAGTCATCATCACAGAGAAAGTGTATTTTCTGTTATAATAAATAGGATGTACTATCTACACATAAATGGAAACAGCAAACGTACGTTATAGTACAGCTGTTTTAACTCCATAATGAATGTTTTGACCTTGGACTATAAGACTAAAGGAATGAGGTTTCCTGATGTTTTCAAATATGAGCATGTTTTGACACTTGGATTTTGAAACTATTGCTGAGGATTGTGGGAAATAGCGAAGCGCGCGATGTGGTTGTGTGCACCGGTTGGCTCCATCAAGCCGTGTTCAAACAAGCAGGACTGCTGGCCTTCAAAATAAATTCAACGTCCCTGATTAAACAACAAGCGCATACGCTTGGTTGTTTATAGCTGCACGAACAAGTACGTTAGGGAGACGGATCCTGAATAATAAAATTTTATAATCTGATGCGGTTATTTCATCAAGTCTCGACATATTTGATCCACTCAAAATATATATATTACATTTTATTTTGAAAATATTAAGCGGAAACTGTCTTTCTCAGCAAATTGGCTCGACGGCTAACAAGCGTTAGCATCATAGTTGATTCCTCAAATGCATTAATAGCTCAAATCCAGTTTAAAGCATAAAATGCAGAATCACTGCGCCGTGCCGAACTGTACTAGTGGTATATCAGACCCTCAACCTCTCTTCCGGTTCCCGAATGATCCAGAAAGGTAGGCTAATCCATGTTCACATCGATACCCATGCTAACAGACAGCATTTAAGCTACATTTGATTGTGTGCATTAAAAAGCCCCAGCTTCTGCCAATTTGGTTGACTAGTTGCACAGCCACACTTGTCTCAAGACAATTAAATGGCACTATAATAATGTTGCATGCTCAAAATAAAATCAGGATAAAAACTGATAAGCATCTTAACAGGAAAACTTGACTCAAGTTTGACAGATTCACGTGCGTCTTCAACGTTTCACAACAATCATGCTAGTGAACCACATGCTAGTGACTAAATGTACTTGGAAATTACTGGTGTTATAGAATAAAGCATGCATTTTGGATAAGAAGAAGAAATAACTAGTTTAACTTGATGAATCGGATGCTGAAACGTTTTGTTAGTATTTTCTTGAAGCTGGGGGTGTAACAACACTCCACAGTTCAGGGCTATTCAGTTAATCTGGAATAGGGGCCAGTTCCTGAAAAAGGACCCAGATGAAGAGCTTGGGAGTTGGGAGATATTTCTCGACTTGAAATATGCAATTTTTAGAGCTTCAGTCAAACTGTTGGATTTTCTCATCTGTACAAATCTACTCAGATACAAGCATTAAAGTCGTGATGATGTTTGCGATTGTAAATGGCATTGTCTTTTTTGTAGTCTAAAATCCATGCCACCAGTGGGGATGTGTTGATAGTCTTGATACTGTGCTGTGGGAATCACACATTTAAAGAAGACTGCACATATCTGCAAAGCTGTTATCAATGCATAGAAAAGAAAGAAAAAGTTTTTGGGTGTTTTTTTTTTAAATACAGCGTAAAATATTGCTGTACTGATAGCTACATCATCATGTAGAGGGAAAATTTCCCCTCTGTACTTTTTGTTCAAAAATGCTGGTAAGACTATTCAAAGGGAGGTGTATTTAGTAAAGAAAATCAAGAACACTTTTCTAAAAGTGTGTTTTCCTCCAATTCTTAATTCATTTTAAGGTCACATATTATGCAAAATACACTTTCAGAGGCTCTTCTAGCAGAAATGGCCTGGCCTGTCCACAATCCCCCCAAGTATCAGAACCCCCCCCCCCCAAACACCTTTCAGAAAATGTGTCCTGAAACAAGCCGTTCTCTGATTTCCCCCTCATGATGTCATGTGGGGCGTTAGCACCGCCCCAAGGTTTGGTTGGCCCTTGCCACTTAGAAGAAATTTCCGCCCCCTTTCCTGGAGAGGAGGATCAAGAGAGCCACTTCCATTTAGCAGGGGCAGAGTCAGACAGCCTATTAACATTTAAAGCTACAGACACAGAAACAGCTCGTTCTAAAAGGGCTGAAACAGAGGGGGTTTCAGACATGCAAAAATCTAATACTGGGCTGTTTTTTCAGAAACAAACTTCACAGACATGTCTTTGGGCCTTCTGAGACCAATATAAACTTGTCTGAAAGAATATATATAAATATGCGACCTTTAAAGTCACTGTTAAAGGGATTTGAGATTTTTAGTGGGTTTGTTGGAAAGTCCATAAAGCACTTGGGGTATGGTTGAAACAAAGACCAAACCTCAAATTTAAATGTCTTTCAATTTTTAAATACGACCTGATTTTGATTTCCTTTCAGGTCTAAGAAGTGGGTTGAACAATGTCAGAGAGAAGATCTTGCAGACAAATCACCAGAGTATCTATACAGATACTACAGACTCTGTGGGAAACATTTTGAAACTTCTTTGATTGAAAAGGTAAGCAATGTTTTTAAAATGCAAATGACTGACAACCGAAATTCAGAGGACAGTATTGTCCAGATGATCTGCCGATCATCAAATTTGATACCCCAGTAATTCTGCATCAGTATGGTAAACTAAAGTTTTTTTATGTGCTATATAAATAAACCTTGACTTGACTTACATAAAGCTTGTTGTGTTAGGCAGATAATGTAACTTTACTTCTATTCAACATAATCTGTGTCTCAGTATTAATCAGTGCCGTGTATTGATATTTTTGTTTGTTTTTTTTTTATCAGGATGCTCAGAATGCAGTGTTGAAGGATGACGCCCTACCAACCATCTTTGATACCCCAAGCCCGTCAAAAACTGGGCAGGTGAAGCGTGGTAAAGTGCTGGTAGGTTATGCACCTCTTAATTAATTTAGAGGAGAAATTTAAGGAAAAAAATGATTAATATTAATTACTGATGATGTGTCTTGATGAGCTGCAAGAGCAAATCTGAACATCAACATAAAGATCAAGTAATCTTGATAATCATATTTAATGCCAGCCTTTTTTTTTTCATTTTCCACAGCAGTATTTCTCAATGAGTGATTCATTTGGCTATAGAGATTTTATGCATCTTACAAGTTAATGTCCAGCAGATGTTGCGCTTTGACATCAGTCTGTCAGACCAAAATGCCCCACTTCCCTTCCTTGCCATCTCCCACATGGGTTCCGACTGTTGCTATGCCTGATCTCCATTCAGATATGCAGCCCAAGATTTGGTGGCTCTTATTTCTTTCATGTATATCATGCATATCTTGATTTTCTTATTGATTGTGAGCTTTCATTCAAAGCGCATATTGCCAATTTGGTCAACAAAATTAGGGTGAAAATAGGTTTCTATTATAGAAATAAATTCTGCTTCTCCCTCAGAGCTTGGAAACGTCTGTTATCAGCAACCTTTTTACCTTTACTTGATAATGGTGATGTTCTGTAAATGAATGCTTCAGCCAAATGTCTGCAGTCTCTGCATACTGTTTATCACTGTGCCTTGAGGTTTTAACTGGCTATTGTCACCTCACTCATCACTGTGAACTCTATACTAAATCTGGCCGGCTCTCTCTTAGTGTTCAAAGGTATACTCACTGGCTGACTCTGGTTTACAAGACTCTGCTTGGCTTAGTTCCTTCCTATTTATGTACACTTCTTCAGAGAACTAAAAGCCATTATGCCTTGGTTCTTGTGATATTTTCCACTTGCTTGTTCCTCGTCTCAGGACTGAACTGGGGAAAAGAGCGTATGGTTTAGCTGCCCTTCTGCATGGAATACTCTTCAGACTGATTTGAAACTGTCAGAACTCATTTCACTGGAAAACTTGCTCTATCTAAAATGACAAATCCATGGAACAGGGCTTGTGATCTCTTGAATATGCATTATGACGTCTCCTGCTTATCTCTTGGCCAGGCCAGCCTTGTGAAAGAGATCTCTATCTCACTGGGTTTTAGCTGGTTAAATAAAGGCTAAATAAAAATAAATGATTTATTCTCATTACTTATTTTACAGGCCAAAGAAGAGGAAACGCAGAGTAGGGGAAGGAAAAGTAAGTCAAAAGTCCATGCACATTCATCATACCGACAATGAAAGATATCACCTCCACTCACATTTTTTAGTTATTTTATTTTGATGTCTTTCTTGCAATGGTTTTTGTCTCCCCTTGTAGAAATGAAAAAGTCTCAGCCAGAGCCAGCTAAAGAAGATGTCCAGAAACCCCCGGAGGAGGACGAGTACAAACAGTATCTGAAATCTTTATTTGAAGTTCTTGTTCTGCTGGGAGAGCAGAGCATTCCTCCGACAGGGCCTGGTGAAAGCAAACAGGATGGTCCTGGTTCAAGCAACTTTGAGGCACTGTTAGAATATCGCATGAATTGTGGAGATGAAGCCCTGAAGAAGAGGTATGATGAGAATAAAGAGTGCTGCTCCTCTGAGATGCTCAATCAGCTGATGGAGGTGTGTGAGAAATACATCCACAGCAAGCTGCTGGAAGAAGTGAAACTTAACGGCTTCTTCTCGTTACTCACTGATGATCTGGTGCAGATCTCTGGAGAATGGTTCCTCCCTGTCTTCCTCAGTTATGTGGACCAGTCTAACATCCAGCAGGAGAAGTTTGCTGGGTTCTTACCCTTTGAGGGCGATGGAGAAGTGTTTGCAGAGAAAATGCTCTCTGAAATGACTGACAAATGGGGCTTAGATATGAAGCAGTGTCGAGGGCAGGCCCACTCCTGCTCTGGGACTCATAGTTGTAAAATCAAAACATTTGCTGCAAAACTGACAGAGAAATATCCAATGGCAGTGCTTTCTCTAAGATCTACTCGTGCTCTGAACATGTCTTTGGCAAACAGCATGACTTTGTCAGGGGTTCAGCTCGTCATGTCCACTTTTAAGAAGATCGACTCGTTTTTCGGCCAGTCCCATTTCCTGCAGTTGGAGTTGGAACACGCCATTTCCATTTTTTACCCAGACAAGGAGGACAAAGCCAAGGAGCTGAAGGAGCTCTGTAAAGCTGGTTGGACCAAACAAAACAATGCTTTTGAGGTGGCTGTGGAGATCCTTGAGCCGATGCTTCTCTGTGTGGACAGCGTGCATGACAACGAGGACATGAGGTGGAGCGATGAAGTAGCACACAACGCCTTAGAGATCTCTAAAGCTCTCACTGATTTCGAGTTCATCATGGCGTTGATTGTGCTGAAAAATGTTCTGACACTGACTCGAGCGTTAGGGAAGAACATGCAAGGGAAAGCAAAAGATGTGCATTTTGCTGCAACCAGTTTGAAAGCTGTGCATCACTCCTTAAAAGAAGTGTCAGACAACATTGATGTGTATCATGAGTTCTGGAATGACGAGGCTGTTAACATAGCTGCTGCAATGGAGGCTCCTGTCAGAGTCCCCCGTTTCTTCTTGAGAAAACATCAGTTGGGAGCTGGAGCCGTTCGTCCGGAGAGTTACTACAAAGAGCATCTGTCAGTTCCTGTTGTGAATCACGTCATCCGCGAACTGAATGAGCTCTTCAGCGAGAACCACCTGAAGGCTCTGAGGTGTTTGTCGCTGGTCCCTGCTGTCATAGAGCATTACAAGTCCACCGAACCTGAAGAAGACTGTGTCCAAGTGTTTAAGGATGACATCCCTAATGCAGGAACCCTCTCCACAGAGCTGCATTGCTGGTGGGTGAAATGGAGCAAAAGGGGCAAAGGGGAGATTCTTCCCACCAGTCTCCAAGAAGCTCTGCAGCTGGCTGACGTGAAGTTCTTCCCAAACATGCTTTCAATTATGAGATTGATTGCCATACTGCCTGCTTTGGCTGTGGAGGAAGACAGTGATGTGGCCTACAAGCACTTCCAGATGTACTTGGCAAACACACCTGATAAGTTCAAATCTAAGGGACTTGCTCTTTTGAACATAAACTCTGACGTTGAGTTTGATCTGGACGCAATGGTCGAGCTCTACATGACTGCCCACCCCGACAAAGGGAAGGTGTCACAGTGAATTCTGAATTGATGCTAATAGTGTATACTCAGTAGTCAGTTAAACAGGTGTGAAAATATAAGATAGTTGACTAGTCTAAAAGGGAAAACAAAAAGAAAAACAGTCAAAACAAGCAAAAAATTATTTTGGTTTTCGCAGTGATTTTCAAATGTTGGTACTGTAATAAATTCATAAAACAAATCCACAATTACATATTTTTATTATTTCAATTTATTTATATCTCATTGTTTTTATCCGCTCCTGGTTGTAATGTGGTACTACTGCCAGATGGTGGCTCTATTGCATTTGAAAGCTATTTGTGGATCACCATTAAAGTTTGACTAAACCCCAGAATAAAATACATACTTAAGCCGGGCAAACACTGCGCGATTTCAAGCCGACCATACAACAGTAGTAGCAGAATGTCCATCATGCCCGATTTATGTGCTCACACTACACGGTCTCACAGTCGTGCTTGACCTCAGTGCTAACACTGTATGAGTGAAGTCAGGATGGATTGTGACCGAAATCTGTGGAGATTCTTTTTCAAAAAAGTCTCACACACTGAGAGCTAAGTGTCTCAAGTCATATCCTCTTTCCACCTTCCACCTCTCTCTCTGTACCCCGCTACCTCTCTCTATCCCACACACACACACAGCATCACCTCCGAGTCAGCTGCAGCTCGAAATCCATCCGTTCAGGCAGAAGCAGTTCGTCAGGTTGTAGCTGGGCCGTGGTTGGCTGTTGTACTCCCCTGTACACAGCATGACAAACGACACCCGATCCCACTGGCAGTTGTCCAGACTTCAAAGTGAGTCGTGCAACTCAAAATCTGTGGCCGATTTGGATGAAAATCACACAGTCTATGCCCAGCGTAAGACACATAAATACATTTAGAACACTTAAAATATTTGACACCTTTAGAATGCCTTTAAATGAAACCACCGACTAAAACCACTGTGTTAAACATAAACATTAACTAGGTTACTTGGTAGTAAAGTTGCAGAGGATGTCATATGGTACTGGCTCAAAATTCAGCCACAGTAACCTGGTTTCAACCTGCAGAGAGCAGTCACTATACACATTTCTGACTGAATGTAGATGTAAAACTTTCTGCTCAAATTTTGGGAGCTGGACCTTACTCATTCTAAACCACCAGTAGATGCCGATATATGTAACTTTAAGCAAAAAAAAATGGTTTGTGGGTTTAACTTTACTTTTAATAACAAAAGATGAAGAAGGTGGCTCTGGTTCCAGAAGTGAAATTTACCATTCAAATCCCCAATAGACATTTTGCAGAATTGTTATTACAACACTTTTTATGCATGGACCAAGCAAACGAGCCGAATACTCGTGACTCTGCGCAAAAATGGAGAAAAAGTTTAAAATACAAGACTGGGTAAATAATTCTTTATGAGGATGAAGGAACTACATATCCCACAGTCCACTGTGATTCATTTCCCTCCTCAAGGATAGCTTTTCAAGCTTTTCAACCATATATGATTATATATTACTATATATAACGATAATGTTGTAATATATCCTAGTTTGCATATATTTTGCTTCACACTATGGCGCTGTGTTTTGTCGTCATCAGCAGTTGTTAGTCTTTGTTTGTGGGTGTGGTAGACAGTTCCAGTGTTACCAGAAACCAATCCTATGAGAGACATCGCTTTAACACTGTAGGTTTGTGAGTAATGTTTTTTTTTTTTTTTTTGCTGAGATCATTTTTTTCTCAAAAAGGTTGATATCTTACAGACATCTGTTTTACAGGAGCATAAATCATTGTTTCATACTCAGGTAGCCTGTGGAAAGTCTGACTTAGATACTTCTGACAATATCTCTAATAATCAAATCCACTGTGGAGAAAATGAATGGGAATTTTACTTCTAGAACCACACTGTTAAACTCTTTAGTGTGACTAACTGGAGAGGTGCCAAGAAACTAACTTCCTTTCTGTTAACTTTAGATGCAATCTATTTCAATTGAACGTTTTTTTTTTTTAAACGTAAATGGCCAGGTAAAAATATCTATTTTACTTAGTATTTTGAAATGAAATTGTTTCTAAGTAATATCAGTGCAAAACCAGGCTAAATATGTTAAGCCAATGCAATGCAATGGCAGTTTCTATTATGTGTGAGTATCTTACTAAAAAACTAAAGCCTGGCACACTATTAAAGTTTTGAAAATCCAAATTGGTTTTGAAAAAGTGAGAGATCCAACAAATGTAAGATGTAATGGTTTGGATCTTAGAGCGTGTTGTGAGCAAAAGATGTTAACAAAGCATGTCACACACTAACAGATACATTCACCAACAACCAGAGTCTCCACTCTGGAAAATGCAAAATCCCACACAGTTAAACATGACTTTAAATTAAAAGTCAAATGTGACTAGTTGTTAACTACCTTTAGCATCCATGACAGTGGCTATTTTAGTCCAGCTCCTCTTCTTGTAGTATAAACTTACTCCTCTATTTCTGACGTCTGTCTTACTTTATATTTCACGTTTAACTATTGTTGCCATGGCTGTGTTTGCTGTGCTTCCTCCTTTGGTTGGCTAGCTTTCTGACTGGTGATTGATCCAGTCCACGTAACAATCCTGCTCATGCCTGCTAATCTGCCCTCCGTGTTCCCTCCACACAACAGGATTTCTGATCATAAATAAAGAACACATTTAATATTTATGATTTCAAGTCAGAATAGCTTCAATAGCTAACCGTCAGAGCAACCACACACCACAGTAAAATCTGTCATAATAGTCTTCAGAATCATCCAATAACTGGGCCTTTGTTGACTTTGGTCAGAAGGGGGACTCGAGCTGAAAATCATCCAAGTTATCTTGTAATGTGTACCTGATTGTAGATGGACATTCTGGTCCATCTATTCAGATTTTTTTCAAACAACCCAAAAAAAGTTTTCCTAGAAATGCACTCTCCTATTTTAGTGGAAGCACATCTTATGCTGGTAATGAGCTGTGTCTCCTTTCAGACTGAGTGGGATCAAAGCAGCTGCAGGTAAAAGAAATGTCAGATTGGTTTGCAGAGTCTGACCAACATTAGAAGTGATAACATCACCAGCCATCAGTCCTCCTACAGATTAACATGCAGGCGCTTGTGTTGAATGTGGTTATGGATATGCCAGTAAACCTGACATGGCCTTTGTACAATTTGATATTTATTTTCTCAATTGAATTACTGCTGAACTGCTACTTTTATATGTGCTATCCATTCACTGCTCTCATTTGCTGTATATATCCAGGTACTGCAGCAGGAAGAAAAGGCCTATTTGGCCATGGCTGTAGTGCTCTGTAGGGGTCCAACACATAAAAATGTAACAGTCCAACTTGCTTTCACAGCCGTTTTTTAGTACAAACAGTGTGCTTTGAGCTCTGTTTGTATTGTTTTCATGTGGGGAAAAAGAGCTGTGAAGCTTTTAATCTCCTTCTGTGAACAAGGAAAGTAATTCTAAGCTTTGCCAATAATAATTTCTCTTTCATGTTGGGTGTTATGACTATAAATGTTCAAGTAAAAAGCTGACTCCAAGTCTCCTGAGAGTCAAACTTCCACTGTTGTGTTTGCATATTTAGTGATTGATTTAACTGAAGACTTGCTCTGATTCTCTGCTGCAGAGGACTATATTAAATCTGCCTTTTTCTATTAGTCTTGTTTGTATTTACTTGTAAATAATTTATATCTTTTGTTGACTTGTTTCTTTATAGGGCCTCTTTTTTTGGCAGTTAATGGAAAATTAACTCCTACTTCCTACCTTGTTAGAAGCTCACTGTTGCCTTATTTTTTATTCCTTTCATGAGAATTGTCTGAGGCTAGTTAATGTGTATTCTGGAGAACAGATGTACCTTGTAAAGTGTCATCGATTTGTATGCTTTATATTTGTTTAATAAAGCAGTATTAAATATAACAATTTAGTGGCGGATTCATACGTGAACTTCTTAGGTACCTGCATTGGTATATTAAAAGATTTTTTGCTCAAATTAAAAATTTGTACATCATCTAAAAGGTGATAGTTATTCTGACATGCTGATTGCTTATAAAATAATGCTTATCATTGCCATTCTTCTCACTAGCTTCAATGGTTATTTTGAGCATTTTAATAAAAGGTGTTTACGTCACTTTACAGTAAAACATTTAAATGCAAAATGCTTTACAATACAAATCTGGACTGATGGTCTTTGAATTACTGCTAAAACAACAACAAATATGTATATTTTGGTATTTGCTGGAACGCTATAACACATCCACCTGATTTGTTAAGAATTTTAACACCATTAAACATTGGGAGCTTTAGCACCACCATCTGGACTAATAGTCCACAAAGTCAGCCTCACACTTCAGGTAGAAGACAGGTCCAATGAGCATATTTTGCAGTTATAAATGATTTCCTGCACATTGCAAGTATTGTTAAATGAAAAAAAAAGTGTAATGGTGTTCCTAATTACATCAGGACTATTATTCTAGTTCTTTATGCTTTTTACTTGATGAGTACTTATCATGACTGACGTAGATATGGGAACTGATGATTTTACTAAAGATATTTCAACCCATACAGACCTTCACTCGACCGTCCCCATTGAATTCAGTTCTGTATAAATAAAGTTTGAGTCTAGAAATGACAGGAGTCATTGCACAATAATTCCTCACTATATGATTTCAGTATAGTACTCATTGTTCTTTTCTGCAAAGACACATGGTAGCATAAATAATTAATAAGCGCACACAAAGAAAGTGCTAGATGCTATTTAGGATCTAGGATCAGAGGGATTAAAATGGTTGATTGAAGAATAGGAAGGGTACATAAAGACAGCATGTATTAAATCTGCGGTACAAAGTGTGAAAATGAGGAAGCTGAAAATCAAAACCAGAGAGTATTAAGTCAGGACAAGAGCAGAGCTGCAGGCTAACGTGCCTCTGAAAGTGTCAGAGCTTAAAGTTCAAACAAAACATGCTTTCTATACACATATGTCAGATATGATATAAGCAGTGCAATTTGATGGGAGGTTTTAAATATGTAGAAGTAGGTAGAAATCTATTTACAACAAATAAACATAGTTTATAATTTTCAGAATTTGGCTTAAATGACTGTCCTTTTTATGGCAAAGTATACAGCCAATGGGTCATTCATAGAAAAGAGACACTGTTATAACTTATTAACCATTTTGAATATACTCCCAAAATGTTCAGAATTAATCTAAATGTTAAAAATATTTTTTAAATTTTAATTTTGATCAATCTCAAAATATCTATAGTTTATCGCTATTAATCATCCCTTATATTGCATTTTAAAATCCCACTGTTTTGCATTCAAAACTGCTTTGTGACATTTTGGGCTGTCCTCACTTCTTGTTTGGATAAAGACCCGCTTTTATAAGTAGATTGAAAATTTTAACATGAACTTAATCACAAAAAAGAACTGGTTATGGATTTTAAAGGAAATAAAATTGTAATTTCACAAACACCTTAGCCCTGCTTAATGTAAAATATCCTACTGTTTCTTACTCAAACACTTTTAATAAAGCTCATTCCAGTAAAATGCCCCACCTCATGAGCACATTTGCACTAATGCATCTATTGACTGTAACTTGAATCACTGTGGAACAATGCCTCACCTCATATGCACACTTATTTATTTATTTACTGCAACTCAAAGTCAAATCACTATAAGACAGCTCACTGCAGTAAAATGCCTCACCTCAAAGGCACCAGTTAATCTATTAACTCTAGCTCAGATACTGTAAGAAACTCCCTGTGGTAAAATGCCTCATCTAATATGCACATTTGCACATTTAAGCTTATTTACTGTAACTGAAACCACTGTTAAAATGCCTCACCTCATATGTATATATGCTCTAGTTAATGTATTCTGTAAAAAGGCTGAAATTGATCAGTTTACTGTAACATAAATCACTGCGGTAAAATACCTTACCCCATCTTAACGTTTGCACTATTTAATCTATTGAGGGTAACTCAAATTCTGTAAGAAGGCTCACTGCAGTTAAATGTCTCACATCAAATGAATATTTGCACCAATTGTTTAGTCAGCATTCTTGCACGCTTTGCACGTCTTGCAACCACACTATCAATGCACATGGATTTGTTTATACTGGGAAAATAACCCCCAAAAATTTACATATTAAATTCTTCTTTTTTTAAATACTTTAGTTGTATTTAATTCTATATTTAATGTTGAGAGCAAAGCTAACTGGTGTCAAATTCTTTATTGCAAAGCATACTTGTCCAACAAAGTTGATTCTGTTTGTACGGTCACTCGTCTGGCGCCGATGCCTGTTCCTTGCTGTCATTTGTTGGTTTCCCGATAGAACCAAACAGGACATGAACTATCTTGACTTCTAAAACTCTTTGGTCCAGCCTGGCGGTGCCATCCTGCACTCTGCTGGACAACGTGTTGTACTACACGGTCCAGTTCCTGGTTGATGGGATAACACGCTTTCAGCGACACTTGGCTCAGCACGGAACATCAACTTTTGAAAGCATGGATTCAGTGGGTTCTTAGTTTGCCAAAAAAGACAATAACAAGTGACAATAACGTTGAAACTAGAGTGAATCGGTTGCAGGTTTTGCCCGAGGCATGAATCTGTAGACTCTCCTGCAGGTTTGCTCTCAGTAGGCTTGCAACCGCCAGCTAAGCTAGCTAAGTTGCTAGCTAGCTAGCTAGCTTCATTGCAGTTAAAAATGACTGACTGCTGCGCTGCAGTGAACTGTGATTACCAGCGAGGAGAATCGGGAAACTCCACTCCGCTCTTCAGCTTTCCTTTGGATCCAGAGCGGTAAGACTACCACTTATTTCATTGAGCTAATCATGAAAAATAGCCACTTAGCATGCAAAATGTACGTGTTAGCCCTCCAGTGTTAGCATTAGCCTAACATCATGTTGGCTAACAGTGACACAACTCTGGAAAATGGCGCAGACTAACGTTACTCTGGAAAGAAAAGTCCGTGTGAAATACTATCCGTTCTTTCAGTTGAAGTCAGATACGGACTCTGTGGTGTGGGATTGACATAATGGGTGTGTGTTTTGTCTTAACTCATTCAAATAACGACGACAAACCACACTCAAAAACTTTTTTAGTTGTAATTTAAATCGCTATCGGTAGACGACACCTACCGTCTCCATAGTGGGTAACGTTAGACCAGTTAGCCTAGCAGCCTTAAATATCATAATTTTGATGGATATATTTAGAATATTTGTATGTTAAGTGCCAAACCACTCAAATAAGGAAGTCATTTTGCGGTATAACCTATTTTAAAAAAATATATAACTAAACGTGTATTTTCTTAGCATTGAAAGAGGGATGTCTGTGTTAATAAACAGAAGTATAGCGCCTCCCTCCTTCCTGTTGTTTCCTCTGAATTGGCGCTGTTTTCATTTTGAAATGCTTGTGTCCAGTAGTTTAAGTTGAAAGGAGGTAGCATTTCAACCGTCTGAGCCTTAATATTGCATCTGCGCTGGATAGAAAATA
Organism: Cheilinus undulatus; assembly: GCF_018320785.1. Classification (NCBI taxonomy): domain Eukaryota; kingdom Metazoa; phylum Chordata; class Actinopteri; order Labriformes; family Labridae; genus Cheilinus; species Cheilinus undulatus. The sequence continues at coordinate 9,113,264 of NC_054876.1, forward strand.
CCATTTTAAGAAATATGTAGATTTTTTTCACTAGAATAGTTTTAGTGTTTCATAAAGTAATCTTCCTATGTGGTGTATTTTTCTTTTGGTCTTACTGTATCTCAGATATTCCTGTGAAATTTTCAAAGACAGAGAAATTCATATTTTGTTGTAATTGTTAAAAGACGTGTCTTGTCATGGAGGCCCCCCATGGTATCAAGTTTAATTGCCCAAACTGACCTCTGAAACATGGATCCCCCACCCCACCGCCCAAACCTTTTCAGCTTTGTAGCATTTCCAGTGCTACCCACCTCGGCAGCTTTTTTCACAATATTTCTTTTTTCTTTTTTTTTTAATTTAGGACTTTCTGTGAATTAAACAGCACATCATAGGGTGTATTTACTACACAGAAAACAATATTTTGTTTACACACCGCAGACTTGCGTAAATGATTTTCAGAATCTGCGAAATATTTCTGCAAAAGTCATGCCACTCCTAATGTGCATAAAAGGTGTCAGAAAATTGGTCTCTGAATTATTTGCCTTTTCGTGCTATTTATTCATGTTGTCCTCAGTGTGTAGTAATAGCCTTTACAATGAAGGAGAAATGCACTTAAATGCACTTCTGCGTTTGTGCTGAAGCAAAGCCAGGGAGCTTGTGTGTCCTTGGATCCCAGAGCACATATGCATTATGGGAAACATTTCAGATATTTTAATTGTGTGTGGGATGTGAGGGTTAGCCTGTATGCAAGGGTCTATGTGAATGAAGGTATGCATGTATGCATTAGTGTAGTTATGCATGTTGGATTTTTTGTACACAGTAAGTTTTTAGGTCTTGGCTTTTTATTTAGATGATTTTTAGTATTAACCCTATAGAACCCAGCCTAGCGCCGGCGCTACAATTAGCATATTCATTTTTGATTGGCAGTAGATTTGATAAGATAGATTGATCATTCTTTTTACATATAAAATCAGGGGAGTTACACTAACATTTCACACATTTACCATGTTTCAGAGGGCTTTTTAGTTGCAGTGATGGGTTTGAAAAAATACACAATAAAGCGCACATAACAAAAATCTTTATAAACGAGACCACGGGTATTTGCAGCACTTCCTACGTTTAAATAAAGATCATCACGTTGTGGGTATGACATGTCACATAATTCTTAAGTGTCTCTACACTTAAGAATTAAGTGCCCCACCCCCGACACCAGGAAGAGGCATATTTTCCCAGGAGTTGTAGTTTTTTTCCACAGAATACACTGCTGAACTTAGCCTGCACACATACTTGCCTTTGCTCTCCTTTCAGCCCTAGTTTTTGTAAAAAAAAAAAAAAAAAACTCTTCGACACACAACCCACACACACCAGACATCCATCACACACACCTTTGACACACTTCCACTCATATGTAGTTATGGATTCACAAAACCTGTTTGTGTCAAACAGTTTTGGAGCTGGCGTGAAGCTTTCAAACTAATTATAGCGCCAGATGAAGAGTCCAACTACTCATCTGGCTCTGTTTTTTTGCAGGTTACAAAATTGACTATATCTCAAAAAGCAAGTTATGTACAGACTCCAAATAAATTTCCTGCGGTTCCAGAGGATATTGTGCAACTTGTTTACATTTACAAATTTGAGGGATACAGCTGTGCAATTTCTGTATTTTGAAATATATGTGAAAAAAAAAAAACTGTTTTCATTTTTTTTAGGTTTATTGCACTTTTAAGCAATTTATTGTAGTAGTTAAGACATAAGTCAATACATACTATTAACACTTGGGATATAAGGGTTATATTGATGTAAAGCAAGAAAACAAAAAAACAAAAATTGCACTACAGTTTATAAAAATGTAAGAATATGTCCTGGCAGACTTGCACAATTTTAGGTTCTAAGGGGTTGATTTAGATGATTTCAATAGGACCACAGTACTTTGTTTTGTTCCTTCTCATGTAATCACATTTGGTTTTGAATGACAATTAATGATCCTGGAATAACATTTTTCCCATGTCACTTAATGTTTTTTTCTATTAAGAAATAAACAAATTAGTTCTAAGTGAAATTCACATGTTTAAACAAAAATTTTCTTGTAGTCAAGTGTAATTACATATATTTTTACTGTTTAACTGTAAGTGGCTCTTACACTATGCAGTCTCTTCAATGAGCATTAAACCTGGTATCTATTTTTTCTTCAAACTGACATAAACTACATCAATTTGAATAACTCCTTTTTTCAGTTTGCTTGTGTACAGGAAACCATGGTAACTCCATGAAATGGAGTACATTATGTTGGTGTTAGAGAGGATAAATATTAAGCAGCAGCTGATCATTACACTTAAGACAAAAAAAGGAGACATTGGAGGAGACGGAAGTTAGGGCGGATGAATCAGCTGAAACAGAGGACAGGATTTGTTTTTTTGCTCTGATTTTGCCACAGAGAGAGACCTGGATGAGTAAATGCAAGCCAGTCAGATAGTGTTGTGGGCAGGACATGAGGTGAGACTGTACAGAGTTAAAACAGAACCAAAGGGGAGGTCCACCCTGAAGTGAAGCTAAAGCACACCTTTGAATTGATTGATTTTGGCCTCAACAAATGCTCCCTCAAATTAACGCTGCTGCTGCTTGAAGAAGCCAAACTGTGAATGAAGTAGCTATATTTAAAAAAGAGATGTCTTTAAGATTTAAGGAACAACAACACCCATTAAAAAGACTTAAAATGACAACTGGATGAACTACAGAAAGAGCTAAACCAAGACAAACCGACCAAGTTCAAGAGAAATCAGTCCACTTTTAAGAAGGACATGTCTACAAAGAAGCAAAAAGACAGTGACGAAGCCATACCACAAAATAAAGGGTGGTTTATGATGGGGATCTTTCAAGACTGGAAGAGTCCTCTTCATCTTGTTTTTCATTCAAGACCTCAGACAGTCAACAGTCCAAGACCACAAGAAGTAAGACCAGATGACTCAGAAGCAAATCATCATAGACCCAAACAAAAACCCAACAAGGTGGGAGTGAGACAACAATGAAAAGTGATAAGGATCAATTAAGTGTGGAAGAATCTTTTTAATCCTAGATCCAAGAGATTTTAAAACTTTAGATATAGCAGCTTAGTGGCCGTTGTTTTTCTGCCTTCATGAAATAAAGACTTTTCATTGATTTCCCCTTTTGAGTGCCTCAGATCTCTTCGATAACTTTAAACTTTGCCCCCACAGCGACAATTTTTAAAACATTTTTTCAGACCAATACGGCACTCCATGCATATTCTTTGTGACTACTTAAGAACTTTTAGAACACATGGAGAAGTGCTTTGGAGTTTGCCTTTTCTAACCACATGTGTTAACCCATCAGTTGGTAACTCTATGCACATTTATTTTACAGATGCAAACAATGGGTGAACAACTCTCAACGGCAGGATTTGGCGTCAGAACCTCCTGAACAGTTGCATAAGCAGTACAGACTTTGTGCAAAGCACTTTGAGCCCTCAGTGATCTCTCAACAGGTGAGAAACAAATCTGTTTTGCATTAATCTCTGGATTTGTAGATGCTTTGATAATAAAATAAACTGCCAATGTGTGACCAGACAGATGTTATTTTTGTACCATGAGTGTTGTTGATAATAGCCTACCACAGGGCGTCACTAGTAAAGTTTTAGTATGTGCTCTCCCTGAATACCAAATTCAGACTCATCTTGAAATACTGCTGTCTTCAGATTAAGAGAAGTTACACATTTCCATGTATTCCTTAGAATTAATTATTTTGTTTGATCCATTATCGACAAAATAAAATGCGGTATTTGGCCAAACGCCAACTATCAATAATTGGTCAAGCTGTATTTCATAGCTTATTGCAAAAAGCAAAAACATAACTGACCTTCTGCCATTTTTTCTTGCAGAGCGGCTCCTGTAGCGTGTTACGGGAAGATGCTGTTCCAACGATATTTAACTTCACAACACCTGTGAATAATCAGTCAGCCAGCAACAGGAAACGAACCCGGGATCCTGTAAGTATTCTACCTGTTTACATTTTTCATCAGATGTTTCACACGAAAGCTGCTAACCTGTTAATATGTTTTATCTCTGCCTAGTCCGAAGAGGAAGCGACTTCTGTGAAGAAAACAAAAGGTAAAAGTTAAAAATTCTATAAACATCACTCTAGACTCTTTTCCACCTTTCATGCACTCTGAATTAACAACAATTGTGGCCTCTAAGTCAAAATCACCTCTCACTGCTGTATTTTTTAACACGACTTATTTGCTGAAATGTGAAGAAATATTTTTGTGTTGTGGTTTAGTTATTGTTAGGGTGAGTTTGAATCCAGTGCTTTAAACAACTGATGTGGTCATAGATCCACTGATATAAAATGCCAGTGGCTTTCATTCATCACGTTCCCCCTGCTCAGACTAACAAGAAAAAGGCCGTTGAAATGCCAAAGTGAGTCGTGTCAGCTTTTTGATCCTTGTCACAACTTCTACCATCAATATTGTTTTTATTGATCATACACTTTAAGTATAAGCAGTTATTAGAAATGAGGCATCCTGAACACTTAATATTATTGCTGTGATATCGATACTATCGGATATTATAGTATAATATCAATTAAAGTTAACTATCAGTATCAGCAGGTACTAACATTTTTGGCTAATTTTTATAACCGGTGTATCTGCTGTAACTATCTGCTTATATCAACTGTAAAAAATTACCTGTGTGTGTAAGTGTATGAAGTCTTAGACAGAACATAAGACCAACATCAGTCTTCTTCTTTTATTCTTTTGAAATTATTATTATTATTTTCAGAGATACACTTAGACATATACAAAAATAAAATTAACACGGAAATACACAATAAGCACCAAAGATCGACAGAAAAGTTGAAACAAATAAATAAATCCATAAGACAAATAGCATCTTACATGATTTTTGGATGGCAATTATGTTGAACAATATTGGGTTCTTTAAGTACACTATTTCATGTTCTTAAATGTCCATATATCTTGGTTCCTGACTTTAAAGAAATGTATTAAATTGTTCCCAAGTTTGAAATAAATTCTTTACTTTTCCTTTTAGTCAGTTTTTCCATGGCTAAATAATTAGAGAGACTCTTAAACCAATGTCTGACTCTAGGCATGTCAGGTTTTCCATGCTGTTGTAATACAGTTTTTGGCCAGAATAGAGCATAGAGTAACATTTGTTTTTTTTTCTGTTTGTATCTGAAAGACTCAGCTCAGGTGGGAAAAGTCTTAGAAGAATGCCCAAGGGCAGATAGTAAGCCTAGCAGACATCATATCAGATGTAGTTTGGATAGTTTTTCTCTCAAAATGTTTTAATTTTTGGGCAGCTCCAAAGACTGCGAAATATGAGTCCTTATCCAGGCCACAATTCATACATGGATCAGAATTTCTGCTATCACAGCGATCTAGCAAGGAGGGATATAAATATGTATACGAAATCCTTTGAAATTAAAATAAGTATTGATAGTGTGGCTTTGTTTATTTTGGCCTTAAAAACAATTCTTTAAATACCTCCAGATAAGGAGTTGCCTTTTAAATGCTTCAGGTAAATTCCCTTGCAGATCTCATCTGTTAAGCCTCAAAGGACACACTAGATAATCTCAACAGTTGTGGTTTTATTATTTATTCTTGTTTGTATCTTCAAATAAGGACTTAAGTTTGATTCTTTGTTCATCCTTTAACTATAGAGTGTGTTTCTCAGGATGGAAGTTTTAGGTCAGACTTAGTCTGTTTTTGCTAAAATTATGGGTGATTAATGGTATGCATACTTTTGTGTCTAAGTCTATTTCCTTATAAAAATTGTTATACACACACACACACACACACACATATATATATATATATATATATATATATATATATATATATATATATAAATTCATGGCACATATTTTATATTTTGGCATCTCAAACCCAAAAATGTTATGTGGTGTGACCATCAGCATTTTATCACACTATTCTAGATTATTTCAAAGAAAGAACACCCCCAAAATAAATATGGGTGAGGCACTGCCGACACTTTTGGGGGTACTTGCCAAAGATTTCAATTCATATTATTAAAAGGAAAGTATGTGTATTTAAAACAAATGCAAAGTTGCACCCCCTGATTGTTTTTGGATGCTGAAGTTATAAATACAGTCAAAAATAAATTTAAACACTTTTAAAAGTTATTTCATAAAGGAAATTTGTTGAAAGACATTGTTCCACATGCAAACACGTATGAGAATGCTTTAAAATTTACCTTCTTGAAGTCCTATATGTGATTGCCCCATTGGTAAACACCATCATATTGGATATTGGCAAAAATCCAATATCATCCATCTCTACTTTTTAGTTATAATCACTGTTAAAATGTTTTTCTCCTATTATCAATAAAAATTATCCAACCTAATCAGCATTATAAACTGATTATAAACATTCAATCAGGTCTTTTTGTATTTCCTGTCATTAAACAGAAACAGAAGACTCTAAGGTGAAGAGCGAGGCCTCTGGAGAGAACAGTGTGACACCTGAACTGCAGAAAGAGAACCAAACCCCAGAGGATGCAGCCACCTCCAAAGCAAAAGAGACTCTGAAAATTTATTTCAAAGAAATCCTGGCACTCACTGGATTCAGCATCAATGGTGCAAACATCAAAGCTGATGAGCCGATCGGAGGTGCGAGAGGTCCGCAGACTGTCAACCCAATCTGCGTGGAGAAAATTGACAAGAAAGAAATCCTGCAGTTTAGTGAAGACCTCATGCGGGAGGAGATCCAGAACAGCCTCAGACTGGCTCGGTTCTTCTCCATTCTGCTTCAGGACGTGACGAGTATAGAGGGAAAAGATCAGATTCCAGTTTTCATCAGGTCTGTCACAGTAGATGGCTTTCCACAGAAGCACCTCATTGGGTTCTTACCATGCGACATAGATGCAGAGAATCTTTTTTACATGCTTCTGTCAGAGCTGAGGAACAAATGGGGCCTGAGGATGGAGCACTGCAGGGGACTGACGTATCTGGTTACAGGCAACATGTGTCAGAAGATGCGAGACCTCACCTGTAAGATTCTGCAGGAGTTCCCCCAGGTGGTTCTGTCACCTAGCGACCCATACGCCTTTAACATATGGATTATCCGCTGCATGCCTGTGCCCTCCATTCAAAAGGTGGCAGACACTGTGGAGGAGGTGGCTGTGTTACTCAGGAGAGCACCAGAGCTGTACAGAAGATTGGAGGGAAATATCCAGTTGACATACGGGCACATAAAAGGAGAAGTTGACAGGATAAAGACAGCGCTCGGGGAGAACTGGGAATATGGCACTGATGCCTTTCAGACCATGTTAGAAATCCTGGAGCCATTCCTGAACTGCATCAATGAGATGATTTCAAAGGTAGATGAGGATACGGCTGAACAGATGGCCAAGCTCAAGCCAATTTTGAAGAATTTCAATTTCATCATCACCCTTGTTGTTCTGAAGAACACCCTCTGTTGTGTGAGCATACTCAACTCTAGTCTCAGGGGAATTATTAGCATCAGCAGTACCTTACAGTACACAATCTCCAATGCCTTAAAGCTGGTGAGCAAATACCAACAGGAGCTTGCAATATTCAACAGAAAATGGTTTTCAGATGCAGTAGGCAGAGCAAAGAAACTGGGAGTGGAGGTGACGAAACCAGAGATGGGCCAAGCAGGCGAAGATGAGACCTCACTGGAGGACCTCTACAGAGAAACCCTGGGCCGGCCTATCCTTAATTATCTTGTCGCCGAGGTAAAGAGAGTGTTCAGCATAGAGATGGTGAGGATTCTCAGATGGCTTTCCCTCGTACCATCTTACATGGCTGACCACAATTTCAGCATTCGCAGAGATAAAGTAGCAGATGCCAACTTGAACAACCTGGCAAGACCGGACACGTTCTACGAAGAGCTCGGTTGTTGGGAAGTGAAGTGGAGGCATGCGAGCAAGCGCAGGATCCTGCCGACCACAGTGTTTGCCACGCTCAAGATTCCAGATATCGGGTTTTATCCCAACGTGCAGAGCTTGTTGAGGGTATTGGGAACTGTTCCATGCGTAAATGCAGAAGCAGACGTTTACGGCCAGTACCACATGGTGCTGGAGCGGTGCCACGCCTACCTGAGAGCCACACCAGAGGACCAAAGACAGTGCAGCATGGCGTATGTGTACGTAAACCAAGATGTGCACTTCAGTGTTGAAAAAATGGTTGAGTCATATGTCCAGAAGCACCCAGACATCCTGCAGCTGCTGCAGAAGGTGAGTAGATATTAGGTCTGTGAGAGTTTTATTAAATAATAAATCAAGTCACGAATCTTAAAATTCATTATAAATATTGCTTTTTATAGGATGAAGACGCAAAGGAGATTCCTCCTCAAGGTGAGCTGACTTTCAGATTATTTTAAATATATAACAGTGTGTCCCAACAGCATGTGACACGAGCAAGCGTCAGTGACAAAATCAGCTTGAGTCCAGCTCAAGCAGCATGATGCAATGTGCTGCTTTTACAAAGATGCATGTTTCTATATTTGTTTCTATTACTCACGTAGACATGAGCAAGGAATGATGAAGGGGGAGGGAGATCAACAGGACACTGGAAGAGTCTTACAGGAACATTTATCCCAGTTTGTCCGTCTTTGTTACCCATCAGAGCATGTTAGCTTGTTGTACACATGGCAGTAGTGTTGTATTAGTAATATCCATATTTGTGATTTGAATTTTTGCTCTAAACTTTTTTAATGTGGGAGCAAAAAAATTCAGCTCACTGTCGTCAGATCCAGTCAGTACAAGGCATCTTACTCCCTTTGTTTCACCTTTGAAATAATAAATGTCTCACAAGGGTAAAAGGAAATTTACAGAGCAGGAATGTTAATATTTAACAAATATAGTGGTGACATCAAGTATCCAATATTGGACGATGCAGACCTGATGTTCATATGGTGTTAGAACATGCTGTAAGAATGCTTATTTCTGATTTACTATGCATTCTCTCCATTCAGATATCAAAAATACACAAAGACAGGGATGCATGACATTATTGGCATAATATTGACTGGCCAGATTTCTTCCAATACTTCCAACTAGGGGTGTGAATGTCTCTTTCTCAAGAGTATTCGATTTGAATCTCGATTTACAGGCTCGATTCACTGATGATTCTTTAAAATACAGAACAGTTCAGTCTGATGTGATTCGGTGCAGTTTGATGCAGTCCGGTGCAAACTGATTATGGAATCAAAATAACTTTTGCTTTAACAAAACTGAGAAAAAGGAGGGGAAACAAGATAATTTCACCACAGGTTAATTGTCTCTGAGTTTATTTTTAAAAGAGACAAAATCCCTGGTCTCCCATACAAACATTCTGGCATTTTTATGAACTGAAGTTTTCATCACACACCTGCCCAGGTGTCTCACTTTGACAGTTAGTTGGGAGACAAATATATATCAGCATATTAGCTAAACTTTAGCTCCACTGTCTCAACTGGTGAGGTTTATGTGCTGCCAGTCTCTTCTCAGAAATGTACGAACGGGCAGACATTTCTCAAGTTTTCTTTCCTTCATGTGAAGTCCACATGAACTGTAGCTGACATCTTGGTGATGATCAGTGCAACACATCCAGCTACCGAGCGAGGACCTATGGCTACGTAACTCTTGTTTAAAGGAAAAATGTCACAGCGAGTCATGGGAGATTAGAGACACTGAGCACAAGCATGGCAGAATGAGTGATGAAAACAAGCAGCAAAGCCTCAGTGAACTGATCTCTAAAGTTAAAACCACTGCACAGACCGATTCATGCTACATTTTTACTGATCCAGGGCTGCACGGATCGATGCACTCGGTCCTGTGATGATAAGATTGGCTTACCGATCCAGTTTGGTCCATCATTACACCACTTCTTACAACCAGTATATCAGCTGTATGCAAGGTTATTATAGTTAACTTAAACTAACTAAATAACTAGAACAAAAATGTGAAAATTGCTTTAGTTAACTGAACCTAATTTAAAACTAAGGTTTACCGGGGAGCAGGTGGTCAGTGGTTAAAGGCGCTCCCCATGTACGCGGGCAGGCCAGGTTCGAGGCCCTTCACCGCATGTCTCTCCCCCACTCTTGACCCTGTTTCTGACTCTATCCACTGTCCTCCTCTCAAAAATAAACCTTAAAAAAAACAAACAAACAAACTAAGGTTTACCAAAAAAATGTATGATACTCACTCAGCCCTGATGTGTGAGTGGAAAAAAACTAGAGAAAAACTAAAATTGATGAAAACTAAACTTAACTAACATACAATCAGTAAAAACTAATTAGAAATAAACTGAAATTGAACACAGAATGTAGAACGAAATCTAATGAAAAATTCAAATCTTTTGTATCCTTGTCTGTATGTATGTATAACTTTGTAACTTCTTGGTAGGAAAAACAATGTTTTTCTTTGTTTATCCTCATTCCTTCGATTTTACAATGTGTTTAAAGGACTGAGACTGAAGTTTGCTCTATATATTTGTCTGTATCAGAGACGCATGATGTTGGATTTTTTCAGATATGTCAGTATTTATAAAATAATTTCAGCTCATATTGATGCTGACATTTAAATGTAGTTCAGACCTAAAACTTTAGTCTTTGAAACACAATTTATAGTTTGAGGGTGAACAAATAAACAAATTTAATTCCTTAAAATACAAAATTTAAAGTGTAAAGAATGATGATTATGAAATAGACTCACTGACCTATTTGGTTGTAAATATCAGCAGAACTTTGTTGCCATATTGATAATATTGTGCATCCCAAATCTGTTTTATTTGTACCACCTACAATAACTTAGGAAATAATGGCATATTTAATGTTGGCAAAAAAAACAATATTATGCATCCCTGATAAAAAGAAAATTGTTATATGTTTTTTTTAAGAACAATATTTTTGTCCAAATGTGGGTGTAGAATATTGTTGTGTACACCAGTAAATACTATATGGCAACAAAAAATAAACACCCAACATAAAGTGCCCAAATTATCTAAAATTGCTTTGCTTGCTTGGGATTTTCGTCAGTATTGCTTTCTAGTAATTAAAAACAGATTAGAACATCTCTAAGTTTGATAGTGCTTTTATTCAACTGCAGTGTCTGCTTTCACATTTGCTTGTTTTATTTTGAGATGCAATGTAAATATAATTGCTTATGCTAATAATGACTTCTCCCACCTCATGATTCAGTGGCATCCCATGGGAACCATGCTGAAAAGGACACTGAAGAAGAATTACAACTCATAAACCTGGAGATGGATGCTGAGAGGCTTGTGGAGTTGAAATGTGCAGAGACTGACAGAGAAGCTCTTAAATCTGCTCTGCAGGCTGCGGTGACGGCTGCATACAGCAGTCAAAGCAGACATCATGGTGACACTTCTGTTCAGGACGGAGAGGTCGAGTATGTGACCAAGTCTGAAATGAACGAGGTTCTCGCTGTGTGTGAGAAAGCTGTCAGAGAGGGAATCCTCACAGAAGTGGGGAGTTCATTCTTCTCCTTATTCATCGACCGTGTGGTGAAGTTTGGGGAAAAGGACTATCTACCACTTTTTCTCAGGTTTGTGGACAGTTTCGATGTAATGCGACTGGAGCTTATGGGGTTCCTTGAGGCAGATCTTGATTGTGATGCCATGGTACAGCGTCTCCATGAGATAGTCACAGTCGAGTGGCGTCTGGATCTGAATAACTGCAGAGGACAAGCATATCTGGGCTCTGGTGATGTCTCCTACAAGCTAAAAGCCTTTGCCTGCAAAGTCCAGGAGAAGCATCCTCTTGCCATAAGCACACACTGCTCTTCCTACTCTTTTAACACATGGTGGTCTAAATCCATCCCAGTGCCTGCCGTTAAGAGAGCCCTGGATACATTTGAGGAGGTGTTGATGTTTTTTGGCAGCACTGCTGCTCTACAAAAACAACTAGACCATGTAATAGACTTTGGACTGAGAGAGAGCTATGAGAAGGTCCAAGAGCTGCAGGGGAAGTTTTGTGCCCAGTGGCAAGAGAAGCACGATTCTTATGAAGTGTTTGTGCAGATGCTTGAGCCACTGGTTGAGTGTCTGGAGAAAATCAAAAACAACCCACAGAGATGGAAAGGTTTCGTCTCTGAACAGGCTGGGGCACTGCTCCGCAGAGTGATGGAGTTTGACTTCATCATCGCGATGGTCGTCCTCAAGAATGCATCCTCTTTTACTAGAGAGCTGAGCGCGGGTCTTCAGAAGGACCACTTAAGTGCTGCATCTCAACTTTGCCAAATCGGTGGCATTGTAGCCTCTCTAACTCGAGTGAAAACAAATATGAAAGTCTTTCATCAGAACTGGTTTGACGAGGCTTGCGCAATGGCCCAGAGTCTAAGAGTGCAGATTGAAGTGCCTGAAAACTCAATGCCAAGAGACGGCATGATCAAGCCAGTCGGCTTTTACAAAGATGCACTCAGCGTGCCCCTTGTAGATAACTTAATCAATGCTGTGAAGGATCATTTCTCAGACGACCACAAAGAAGCTCTAAACTTTCTCTCCCTCGTTCCCTGCTCGGTCACAGTGAGTTACATGTTTGAGAGCTTGAAGTCAAAGCCTCCTCTCTACAGCAGAGATCTCCCTGACGCTGACAACTTCTTCACTGAGCTCTGCTGTTGGAGAGTAACATGGAAGACCAAAGTTGCTTCTGTGACGATGCCAAGCTCCATCTTCCAAACATTACGCCTGCCCATCATGCAGTACTTTGGTAACATCAATGTGCTGCTGAGGGTCATGTCGGTGCTACCCAGCACAGCACTGGAGGACTGTGGGGTCGTTATGCGCCACAAGAAGTTTCAAGACTACCTGAGTGACACAAATCCCAAAGACAGGTCCCTGTGTTTGGCTATGCTTCAGGTGGGCACTGACTTCAGCAGAGACCTCGACCACATGGTGACCCAGTGCTTGAAGGTTACTCCACAAGCGCTGGAGGGTATCTGTCTGGTATGTACATCTTTTCTTCAATGCCTGAAAAATTTTACCTTTTTTTTAATTTTCACTTAGTTAAGTTGTTCTAATGTATTTTGTTGATTGTACTTACAGGACAAGGAGTCGAAAAGTTTCAACAAGAACTCTGAAAATAACATGGAAGGTATGGCATTTTATTTTCAAATGTCGCATATATTAACAAATCTATTGTAATCAGACTGCATTACTTCACTCATTCCAACACTAAAGCCAGATTCACATATGCACTAAACTCCTGAAAGGTTTCTGAAATTTCTGTTTACTCCATGTGAGAATGCAAGCAGTTAAATGTTTTATATTATAACTTATTTGGATTTTTTTCCTGTCACCCCCCTAAGTTTTACATGTGAAGTAGAGTTGTGCTGATTTGTAAATAGAGCAGGAGATAAGCAGAAAATTCATAGCAAGTGAGTGTAAAGGGTAATGACTTTTAATACTGCATCTAGTGCATGACCAGAGATTATATTTAAAGTAGGGCTGCCAGATAACAGTTTCTGTTTAATTGCAATTAGTCTCACCTAACCCTACCCTAACCCTAACCCTAACCCTCACCTTTTTCTTACATTCTGAAATTTCACGATCAGTTTATCAAAATTCTGCTTTCAAATTTTTTTTTTTCCAATTTTGGACCAGCTCTTTTAAAACAAAAAGAAATGATTTTGGGTAGATCACAGATTATGACATGAAATCAACCACAAATATGAACTTGTTATGGATTGTTAAGGAAATAAAGCCCAAACACACCAGCATGTCAAAACAAACCCACACCAGCAGCAGCCAGTTGCCTGTCGATGCGCCGCGGCACTTTAGGCCAGGTGTCTATTTCTGATGAGTCTTTCCTTGAGAGAATAGCTATTTTTCCATCTCTACTGCCATAGGAGCTGCTCTGTTTTAGGCGGTTTGAGGGTACAGAAAAGAAATCTAGCGGCAGCTTTTGTCCAAGGTAAGAATAGACAAGAGGCCTTAGCTGCTGGTGAAATACCACTGTTCCTGTGGTTTTTTCACTTACCCAGACAAGTGATCGCCAAGTGGGCTTACAGCTCTGGTATCAGACACCTGGCAGTGGAGTGGCTGTTTGGGAGCTTAACTCTTAATACACTGCTGTTGGTGTGTGTTAAGGATGGCAGTTGAAGGGTCTCAAATAACATGACATGCCAGTGTGTTTTGGGCTTAAGGGATCAGTAAAAAGGTAAATGCTTCATATCACAAGGTGCAGATGACTTTTGAATTTTGTGCAGTCTGTATTATTTTGAAAGTGAAATGAGACATTAGAAAGCGTTAGTGAATTTATTTTGCACTGTGGCTGCAGAGAGGTGCTGCAGTGGCTTAATCAAAGTGTGCTGAAAGGGACGATAATGCACGCAATCATGATTTTAAAACAAATGAATGCACTAATCATGGACAGTAACTTATCACAATTAATGTCTTCTTGTTGACTAGAGCTGTCAATTTTTCCTAAAAAAAAACACATCCTTATTTATTGCTTTATCTGTTATTGAGCCACACTAGACAGGACCTCAGCATCAGGAAAATAATAATCTTTAGACAACAGAAGCGGTTTTTAAAAGTGTTGGATTTTAACAGCAGTAATATGCTACTTATGCATCGACCAACATCCTGATGGCCTTTTGAGTGATCCTGGTTATTTTAATGGAGATTATTTGCTAAAAGAAAACCTGTCAGTTTGATCTGCTTTCTACAGCAGAGAGGCAGAATAGCTACAGATGCATTGCATTTTGACAGATTAACCCACAGTGGGGAAATATCACAGATTTTGAATGTCTGACGAAAACTAAATTACATTTTAGTCTAGTTTTTGTCATTTTGACATAAACAAAACTTAGTTTTTGTCAATTTTAGTCATCACACATCTACTGTTATTAGTTTTAGTTTAGTTTCTGTCATGGAAAAAAGGCTGTTGACGAATAGTTTTAGTCATAGTTTTAGTCATAGTTTTAGTCAACAAAATTAACACTGCGAGCCAGCTTTGAGAGCTACAGGCAGTACCTTATGTTGCTCCGTTAAAGAGTTTCCTTTATGTATGTTTGCATCTCCTGAATCACTCTCCCTGTTTTTTATTTTACCATAAAAATCCACACAGAGCTTCTTGTGTTGAGATGTCATTTTTGTTCACTGGTTGATCTGCTTCCATCTTTGCTTTGTAAAACTTGGCGCACCGCTGTCCTTTTTTACTGAGGCAAAGACGGCACATGATGGCTAAGTTATCCTGAGAGCGCTCTCTGCTGGATCAAAAGGCAAACTGCTTCAGACAGCATGGTGTGCTGGTTGATCATTTATTTTGACTTGGAATGGCTCATCACAGTTTGAATTTAAACCTCCACCCATGGGTTCAAATTAATGTTCGGATTTGAATAAAAAGTGAAAGCCCTAATACTGACAGCCCTAATAGGCTATATGCATGCAGGGGTGCTGACGTGTTTCCGGTAAAATCTCAGCCAGTCGCATTACTTCGGGTACTGCATTGATAACAGTGTTACAGCCGTGAGCTAGCCATGTCCGAGAGGAAAAATATAAATTTCAAAGAACAGGATGCTCTACATTGGAACACTGCTGTGTGCCGTTATGTACAGCATCCAGCAAATACAATGCTGTACTTGGCTTTCACACATTTCTGACTGATGTGAAAACCAGGCATAAGTGGATCGTTGCCATCCGATTTTTCGTCAGCCCTTTGTGACAGGGAGAGGACTGCTGGAAAAGGCAGCAGTTCCTTCATTGTTTGAGTCGAACAATTTCTCACTTCCACCCTCAAGACCAGGAGCATTGGAGAGAGTGGGCCATACCGGCAGAGGAGGATGACGTGTCATGGGAGGAGCCGGCTACGTGGGACCATGACTATGCAAAAGCCCCAGATCCTGTTGTGATGGATTTATGTCTTGAAGAAAACGAGACCCTTAGAGCTTAAATCAATGACCTTAAAAGCCAAATTGAAGAGCTACATATAAAGCAGCGGTTTGGGATTCATCGGTTTTTTGCCTCCGACAGCGACATCCGCTTTTTCACAAGGTAAGAATGTAGAAAGAAAAACAGAAATAAAAGACTTTCATAGTATTATTTTCAAACATAGAAACCAGTTAATGTTATCTTAGCTCAATAGTTTGTGAAGCTTTTATGGTGCAGTTTCTATCTCCCTGCGTGCCTGTCTCGCCTTTGTGCTGTGGTTTTGTGCACAGTTTGGCATGAAGTGAAAATCATCTTTTAAAAGTTGACGCCAACAAAAATGAGTCCAAGGCAAATTATTTCGTAAGATAGAATAATGTGCATTTTAAAAATTATTGCATTTTCATTATTTTAAATAAATCCTTCATACATGAGCTATTAAAACCCAAAGATCCCCCCCCCCCCGTTAACCGATGCATTGTGCCACCCTTGCTAATTTAAAATTAAAGGAAGAAAGATTTAATTTAACCTTGGAAAATGATAACCTTGCAAAGCAGATGGATACGCCCAGTTCCGTGTTTTTTGCTGGCGGATCCATCTTGTTAAGCTCCCATCTGAACCGTTTGAGCCCAGTTAGAAAGTGACAGGACCATTCAGCGACGAGGGCTAGTACTTTCAGGCACAGCAGAGTCGAGACGTAAACAAGCAGCAGCAAGAGGCCAGTGCAGTTGTGGCAGAAGAGCTTAGCGTGGATGATGCTTAAGCGCAAGTTTTATCAGAACTTGACAACAATTCTTTGTTGAAAGAAGAAGAAAAAACAGCAGTGAGTTGTTTTCTTTTAAAAAAGGACAAAAGTCGAGTACTTACATGACTATAGTCGCCATGTTTTGCGTTATTTCCCGGTAGCTGCACACGCACAGCTCGATAACTGCTACGTAACATGTTTTGTTGCTCTTATTGGCTTGTAGCTATGTGATAGAACGTTCATCCAATCGTGCTCCGAGTTTTTTCAAAGCCTCTGCCTTTTCTCAAATGTTTCCTATTGAAGCTTACCCAGATGGATGTGTGAAACAAATCCATCTGGCGTGTCAGGTTAGGAAAATCATTGTTTTCCACAAATATCTTAGATCCAACAAGACCAAACAAAACAATGTCTATCATCATGTCTGTAATTGGTAAAGTAAATAAATTCCAGGGGAAATAAATGCACAGATGGGATTGGTGTTAATATTGTAATATTATTCCTGTGCTAACCAACATTTGGTTAATTTTTGTTGTTAATATGTTTTACTGAGTGGCCACTGTAAACCCTTCATTAATCAAAAGAGCCTGTATTGTGCATTGCAGTGCAGCCTTCTCTCGTATTAAGCATAGATATTCTGCTTTTCCTCTTTTTTCCACATAAAGATGATGAGTAAGGAGGGAAGGGGGACTTTTTCAGGGTTTGTTTGAAAACTGTGATTGGAGTTTCATGTTCAAAACAAAGTTTTCTCCTTCAGTGGAGAAAGTGAATCACTCCGTCTAATCAGTTGCACCGGTCTAATCTGACAGTTCCGGCGCATTTAACTCTTTGAGTGTGCTAAGTGCAGGGTCTGTTAACGCACCTACAAGGCTTCTTTGTGAAAATAAGGTATTAGCTGAATATTATTGTAGCCTGTAGACTTCATTTACACTAAACTCAAATTAATTTTGTTATTTTATTTCATTAGGTTCACATCCTATGACTCCCTGATGCGTTTTTGGGCCTTAATAGAGCCCTTTTTGCCATATATGGTCAGTCGGCCTCAAGCACAGAGAGGTACCAAAACACAGCCCTCTTGCCCTGCTGTAAGAAATCTTATTATTGTTTTTATTGTTATTATTATTGACTGCACAATTCTCTTGATAGCAAGATCAGGTCTGATAGTATTAGATTAATTTGGGAGAAACCTACCTTAAATGTTCTGAAATGTTTTTGTTTTGAACAGGCTCACTCCCTTCAGCCCATCGATGAAATGTTCATGCTTTTGAACTATCTTGCGCTGGGATCAAAACAGTATGACCTCGCTCTCCGTTATGGAGTCCACCAGACGACCGTTAGTCGCATCATAACAACATGGAGCAACTTCTTGTGCGCTGTGCTGGGATCAGTGAGGATCTGGATGCCAGAAGTGGAAATACAGAAACATCTCCCTGTGGAGTTTAAGAACTATAAAGACACCGCGGTCATCTTGGACTGCACAGAGCTGAGGTGCCAGTGTCCATCGTCAACTTTTCTCCAGTCGGAAGTTTTCTCATCGTACAAGTCACACTGCACCCTCAAAGGGCTGCTTGGAGTTGCACCTCATGGGGCAGTCACCTTCGTTTCTCCACTGTATGCAGGATCAACCAGTGATGTGCAGATGTTGCAAGAGTCAGGAATCCTTTCCCTTCTGAAACCTGGGATGGCCATCATGGTGGACAGGGGTTTCCTGGCTGATGACGTTGTGTCGTGTAGAATCTACGGGCCTGCCGGTGAGGTCAGGGAGACCTACGCCATTACACGCCTAAGGGTGCATTTGGAGCGTGTCATACAGCGAGTGAAAGAGCACAAGTTCTTTGACTCTGAGATTCCCCTCCGGCTTTTGGGCAACATTAATCAGCTCTACACCGTGGCCTGTCTCCTGACCAACTATGAAAATGGGCCACTCATAAAGTCTAGGCAAAAAAACCCAGAGTAGATTCTGTATTAAGGCTGCATTGGCTACTGTCGTTGATTATTTTTTAAATGTTTTTGCATAAAAATTTACTGTCAACACTAACATGTCTATTAACAAAATAGTTGCTTATTGTTTTCTATCAGTAAAGAAGTTGATAGCTCTCGCAAGAATCTTATATGTGCCATGATAATGTTTGCACAAAAGGAATGTCACTCCAAATCATATTCACTATTGTGCCTTACATAATTCTCATAATCCAGTGCCTTCGTTGTATGATTGCAGGGTGAGAATTCTTTCACTACAAGTGTTTATACCAAATCTTAGCAACAAATCTATGTAGATTGTACAGAGACCTATTTGACACAAACAAATGAATAATCCTTACAGGGCTGTATGACAACTTCAGCACTTTTGATTTATAGCAAGAAGGTTCCTAATTCACATCCTGGTTAGGCCCTTTCTGTTAGCATGTTCCCCCGGTTGCTCCAGCTTCCTCCCACTACCAAGGACATGTTGGTTAGGTTATTCGGTGACTCTTGATTGTCGTTAGGGTATGAGTGTGGTTGTTTGTCTCTTTGTGCCAGCCCTGTGACAAGTCCAGGGTGTACCCTGCCTCTGACCCAGCGATGGCTCCAGCTCCCCACATGGGAATAGAATAAGGGGTGTAGAAAATGGCTGGATAACCTTTATCCTTTTCAAATGTTTCAGAGAGCAGGGAATGTGAAATTTAAGATTTAACACCACTTGGTTTTGGAGCAAAGCATCTTTAATCATTCAATACCCTAAATGATGAAAACACAGCACCGCTAATCAAAATACTTTGCTAGGGATGACTGATATTATTGGTATTATATTGGTTATCAGTAAATATTTGCTTAAAATTGAATTATCAGTGTATGTTGAAATGAAAATTTTGGCAGATGTTTGTATTCCTGAATAAATTTGTGGAATTCAGAGCAAGACCAACACCTACGTCAGCTGAAGTCTTTTGCTTTGTTCATCCACGTTCCTTAAACAAGTAGTTTAATGGTGTTCTGAGGCACGTTGTTGAGTCTTGGGGAAAGCCTAGTTGTGCTGTTGGAGTTGCACTAAAAATATACATCAACTTAAAACACTGTAATGTGTTCTTAATGAGGCTGTTTTGCATAGGTAGTAGGGGTGTGAGGAGACTCTTATCTTGTAAGAGATGAGATTTGGGCCCACAAGAAGAAGACAAGAATTTACAATTTTGGAGAAAAATATCTGAGGGGAAAATACCTCCATTATACAACTGAAAGTCATAATCGCATAGCATTCAGGTCTATTCAGAAATGTTGCAACAAACTCCTTTTATGTTGAATAGGCTATAAATGCTTACACAGTTACACTCAAACTGTACATTTTAATGCACTTCAAATTTCTGTGTATTGTTAATTTTAAGAAAAATAATAAATTAAAGGTCGATTAAAATATAATTAGGTTAATTTTATTTTGTCATGTCAAAATGGGTCAAATTTTATACAAACAGTATGAAAGGGATGATTTGGTTGTTTCTCTGTATTCTAAATACATTATAAATTTAATTTCTCACTGTTTGCATTTTTATATTTAGTTAACTGTAAAAGACTTACATTGAATAACTTCTCTCCCAGGTGATTTTTAAAGGTGGAAAAGGGGTCTGTACCCCACGTCTTCTTTCTTAAGATGACTATAAACTTTTTGTTTGTTGTTAATATAAATCTAACAAAAATATTGTAATATAAAATAATATAAATACAACAAAAGTAAGGAATAAAATGTGCAAAAAATATTTAAATACAACATAACCAAAATTAGCATTCATAATAACTACAATAATCATGATAATGGAAATATTTACATGTGTACATCTTCACTTGTGGAAGGACTTAGACCAGATTATAAATAAAACACACACAGTGTACATGGTGCTAATGTGACAGAGGTACTAATTTCCAGGTAAATATTACACATCTGCCAAAAATACTAATGATATAAATAATTTAATATGAAGTTAAAGAGTGGGAAAAAATAGCCATTTGGGAAGGTGGCTGTAACATTTTTGGGACTGTGGGGACAAGTGTAAGAAAGGAGGAAACAGTGGACTGATGCTACTTGAAACTCTGCTTCCACTTTAGCTTACTAAAGATGGAGCGATCTTCTCATCTGCGATCAGAATGTGATTGCCTAACATTACTGCCCCAGCACACTGACTGATGTTTGACACCTTTATACCATTGTTAAATAATGTGAACTAGCTAATTGGTGCTCACCTATACTGGAGTGATGCAGAATTTCCTGTTTCACTATCCAGACAGCAGCATTTTGGACTCAAACACTTTGTAATTGCATAAAACTATCCATGGTTGTGTAGACTTTAATCCTGTAGCTGGGGAAGGGGAAAGATCTACTCTACTGTGGGTACACTGGTTTGTAAATACCACTAAACCCCAACTTCTGCCTTGGACTTTCCAAATTAAGTAATTTAGATAGCATCCCAGGTGCTGCACAACATGATTAAAAACTGACCGTTTAAATGTATACTTTGGTTTTTTTTCTGCAATTGTCAGGCGATGTAGATATGCATTGTCTAAACAAAAGGGATAATGAAGTGCCCCATGCTTCTGTGCCATGTAGTGTTCAGCCATATTTGTCTCACTCTAGGCTCTTTTTGACCTCTAGACTTCTAGACCAGCAACAGGACTGAAGTGTTGAGAATTTTAGATATGTAAGAATACACACATCATTGATTTACAGACAAATATTTATATTATGGTGGACTATTCTGTTGTCAACCGTTATTCTTTTTATGTCATGTATTGCCTTCTAAAATGCCCTCCCACCCCAACTCTTGCACCTTTTCCCAACAGAGATGGTTGGACAATGGGGGCAGTCTGCATTAAATTTTCTTGGAACTTTCAGGAGTGCATATGTGAAAGTGACTTTTAAAAGTTTGATTGAGCATTTTCCCATTATTTGGATGTTTTCCATAACCTCTTTTTTTTCTTTCTTGTTTCTTTAGTTGACTTGGTCAAAGAGGATTATGAGGAACCAAACATTCAGCAGTCCCCAGACAACACTGAGGTCCAAGACATTAAACCAGCAGATGAGAACGGTCATGCAGGAGACAATCGTCGAAGCATTGCAACGGTATTCAGACAAGCTGCTCTACTAGGGAAAAAGAATATTCATCTCTCTGACCTCTCTGAAGAGAGCAGAGAGCTTCTCAACCAGGAACTCAGCATGTGCCAGTGGTATGAAAGTGACAGCAGATGCACATTTTTAAGCGACGATGAAGTGGTGAACCTCCTCATAAATGGAATCAGAGATGTCATCCTTAAAGAAATACAGGAATCCCCATTCTTCTCACTAATCACGGACAAACCTGTCAGAATTGCAGACAAGACACACTTGCCTGTTTTTGTCAGGTATGTGGGAGAATCTGCTCCCAAAGTTGAGCTCATGGGTTTCTTACCATTTGATGAAAACGGTCATATTGATTCACAAGCAAAGAACCTCGCCAAGATTCTCACTGAAGACTGGGGACTGCCGATGTCTCAGTGTCGTGGACAGGCATTCATGCACTTGGGTTCAGGTTATCAAAGCCTGAAGAAAATGTCTCTGGATTTCCTCAAGAGCTATCCACTCTCTGTCGTGACGCCCAGTGAGTCTTGTGGCCTAGCCCATTGGCTGTCAGGAAGCGTGCCTTGCCCTTCAGTAGCAAAGATGTTGGACATCACAGAAGACCTGCTTCTGTTCTTTGATGAGTCTCCTCAGCTTGAGGGGCAGCTTGCACAGGCTGTCGATGGCCTTCTGAATATGCCAAGAGAGGCGCTGGAGGAAATACCCGAAACATGCTGCTCGAGATGGAAGAAGAGGGAGGACTTCTTTGACATTCTCGCTGACACATTAGAGGGCATTCTCAGTTGCCTGGAGGCTGTCAGCTCTAGTACCATAGGCGTTAAGTCCATGCATGCCCAAGTTCTCTCTTCCGCTCTGAGAAATATGGATTTCATAGTCACCCTTGTAATTTTAAAGAATGCATGTGCTCCTCTCCGTAATTGTAGCACTGTCTTCCGCTGCGGAAATCCTGCTGATATTCTTTGTGAAGTGGAAAAAATCCCCTCAATCATCGAGACTCTTAACAAAATGTTGCAGAATGTGAGCACATTGCACTCATCTTGGTTTGAGCAGGCATTCCAGCTGGCCACCAGGGTAGCACCTGAACAGGTATGCTTCTCAGAGGAGGCCAGCAGCTATGAATCTCCAGAGATTTATTACAGAGAAAATCTAAGTGTTCCTCTCCTTAGAAGCCTTGTCGATGAAATGAAGTACAGCTTCTCAGAGGGCCACTTAAGGGCCCTCTCAGTTCTGTCATTGCTGCCCTCCTGTAATCCTCAGCCCGTTCTACCAGAGTCCACAGACAAGCCATTCAGCATCTACCTTACAGATGTTCCTGAGCCTGAAGCAGCAGAGCAGGAAATCAGTGACTGGGCTGCAGTTTGGAGAGAGAAATACCAGGATGTTGCTCCTCCAGCCTCCATCGCTGAAACACTTAACCATCCTGAGTCAAAGAGCCACCCAACTGTCTCCTTACTGCTCAGAATAGTGGCTGTCCTGCCAAGCGTCAGTATGGAGTGTGACCTGATGAAGACCACCCTGAATTCCTTGAGGGATCTTTTGAAAAACACTATGTGCAAAGGCAGCAGAACAGATCACGTCATGCTTCTGTCTCACAGTACAACACTGCAGAGACTGCCAGAGGTCGTTGAAGAGTGTGCAGCTGTGGATCCTGAGAGCAGTCCATGCCTTTACCAGGTAAACCTTCAAATTATTTTGCAAAAAAACTTTGCTTGATTACACAGTTGATCAAGAACACAGCTCTTGCACTTTTCAGCTGTTCTAATCATTATCATGTATTTTGCAGGTGATGGGAACTCTGGAAACACTCAAGTTGGTCAGCGGTAAGCGCTACTCATTTCACTCTTGCTCTCTCTCCTTCTCTCTATCCGCAATCAATGAACAAACAATAATTAAGGCTTATCATCAATAAGGGAGAATTTTCCTACATAGAAGTTAAAGTAAAATCACTTGATAATTGATTTGTGGGTCTCTGGATAGCAGAAAATGGACACAGTCATCCTTTTGGATTGGGCAATAAGAATGGAATGTTTTACTAGCGCCAGTTAATAAATTAAAGACTGACTCTGTCATGGACTAAATATTTAGAATATTTCCAGCATTTTGTTTTTTAAAAAAGTCTAGAATTTATTTGTGTGTAAGAAGAAGAAAGGGTCAAACTTTTGTTATTAGTAGGTGCAGAAAAATTTGTAATCCTGGATCTGCGTATGGTCCGCCCTGTTTCACTCTTCAAGTGTGAGGACTTCAGCCGGGCGCAACTATTGGACCATAGTATGAGCACATAAATCTTAAGTTTTGGTCTTGTGCCATAAATATTTAAGTCGTACCGTGGATGCTGACATATGACCACCACGGTTACAGTTATAGACAGCTCAAGCAGAGACTGAAAATTATTGGGGGGGGTTTATCAGTAACAGAAGGGTTAAATCCCCTCAACAGATCGTACCTTGTGACCCGCTTTGCAACAGCGAGCCGCGCCTTGAGGTGGAGCTGGATCACATTTGGGCGCAGCTCAACTTGGTCTGGCTCAGCGCAGCCAAAAGTTGTAGTGGACAAGCCCCACTAGTCCTGTACAGGTCTCAATGAGGTTTATACATGCAAGAGTCTTTTAGTCCTTAACCCCATTATATAGGTATATTCGTCCAACTTTGAGATATTGGATTGAGTACAATATCTGTGTGGACCAACATACACTACCGCTCAAAAGTTTGGGATCACTTGGAATTTTTCCTGTTTTCCATGGAAAAGCTCATGAAATTAGTCTGAATAAGAAATACAGCAAATGAACTGGTCATGCTGACATTGTCAGAGTTAGAAATAATGATTTTAATGAAAAATGTTTTTTGAACTTTGCTTTCATAGGAAAAAAACAAACATTTGCAGCCATTACAGCTGTGCAGACCCCAGGCACTCTGTCAGTTTTTTAAGGTAGTCTGATGAGATTTCACCCCATGCCTCCTTGAGCATCTCCCACAAGATGGATTGGCTTGATGGAGTCTTCCTTCGTACCGTACGTTTAAGCTGCTCCCACAACGCCTCAATAGGGTTCAGATCTGAAGACTCTGCTGGCCACTTCATTACAGTCAGAATTCTGACTGCTTATTCTTTAAATATTTCGTAGACATTTTGGAGGAGTTTGTTGGGTCATTATCCTGTTGTTGGATGAAACTGGCCCTAAGCAAGTGCTGCCTACAGTGTACGGCATGGCATTGCAAAATCTTTTGATAGCTTTCCTTCCCCAAGGTCCAATGTAAAATTTTTTTTAGCTTTGCAAAATGAACAACTTTGATTAGCAGCCATGGCAGATGACTGACAGTTGCTGATAACTGTGAACTGCATGAAAATGTTTTTCTTGGGAAAACAAAGAAATTTGCCAGTGATCTCAATCTTTTGAGAGGCAGCGTATTTACATGCATTTTACCTTAGGAAGCCCAAGTATGATGCTGTTTGTATATTATTCTCTTTATTCTCCAAGAATTTATAATGTCATTATCCAGCTGCTCTGGGCTGTGCTGCCCTCGGCTACAAAATCAAGAGAAATTGTGGGTTAGACTTTTAGAGGCAGCCCAAGATTCTGTCCATAGAATTACTAATTGCTTGTAAATAAGGTGCAGTTGTTTTTTTTCTGTATGACTTGAAAATATATTCTTATTCTTTAATCAGGAGGCGTTGAACTGCATGAAGAGGTTCCAAAAGAACTGAAGGCAGAGAATCCAACAGACCAAGGCATAGAACCAACTGTTGATCAAGGACAGAGAACAGCCCTCTCTTTCTATGACCCAGAACTGCGCGAACAAATCCTCAAGGAGCTCTGGGACTCCCAGTTCTTCACAGTCATAACAGAGCAAGCTGTTGATATTGAGGGTGAGCTCTATGTCCCTGTGTGCATCAGATTCCTAAACAAAGAGGGCATCCAGTGTGAGGAAACATTAGCTTTTATACCCTTTTGCGGAGACCCAGTTGTCCTTGCAGATGCCATTGAGACGGCTCTGTCTCAGAAATGGGGGCTCAACATGGAGTTCTGTAGAGGCCAGGCGTTGATGAGTTTTGGTGAGATAGGAGCTCAGATGAAGGCTGTAAGTTTAGCTTTAGCACAGAAATACCCTCAAGCTCTAAGAACGCTCAGCTTTGCTTTGTCTCTTAACATATGGCTGGCAAGATCCTCTCCTGTTCAAGAAGTGGCAGATGGAGCAGCTCTCATAGGAAAAGTATTACACTGGCTCACAGAGGATTCAGAACGCCAGAACAAACTGGAAGACATGATCATTCACGTGTTCCAGCACGATGAAGGTAGAGGCAACGAGCTGAGGGACAAACTGATCAAAAACTGGGAGAAGAGTCACGACATGCACGAGTTGATGGTGGAGATCTTAGAGGCCGTCATGCTCTGTCTGAATGAGCTGAAAATGGAGGGAAGCCCTTCAAATCAGCAGCAGGCTTCACAGATCTTCGATGCGATCAGAAACTTTGAGTTTATCCTATCAACTGTGGTGCAAAAGAACGTCTTGAGTGTAACTAAGAAGCTCAGTCAGTGTCTTCAGGGCAAACCCTTGGATATGTTGCATGCTGTGCACAATTTCCCTGATCTCAAAGCATCCCTCTGTAAACTTCAGAGTGACATAGACACCCATCACAAGGCCTGGTTTGAAGAAGCCATTGCACTGGCTTCTAAACTTGACATTACAATGTTGCATTCAGTGCTACTAGAGCCACTGAGCGAGTTCTACAAAGAATCTATAAGCACGAAAGTTGTTGAGCAGTCGATAGCAGAAATCGACGACCTCTTCACAGAGAAGGTATTGGATACCTTGAGGTGTCTGGAGATTGTGCCTTATGCAATGTCCAAAGTAGAAACCAGCATCCTTAGTGGTCTTGTGTTTCGCTTGTACAAAGAGGACTTGCCAGATCAGGGTTCCCTTCATGCTGAGATGAAGTCATGGAAAGAGAAATGGTTGGGTACCGTGGCGGGATATCTCCCAACGACTGTGCTCGATACGCTCAAGACGTCGCAGACCAGAAGTTTCAGTAATATTGAGACTCTCCTCAGACTTTTGGTCATCTTGCCGTTTTCAAGAAGGGAGAGCAATTTCAGGCAGGGAAAAAGAAGTTTGCAGGAGTTTATACAGCAGGAAAACAGATCCCTCGCTGAGCTACATCCTCTGTAGGTGCAGGTCTTCCATCAACCCTAGCAGGTTTGAGAAATTAATTTGAGATGTCGGCGCCTCCATACTTCAGAGCCAATGTTTCTCAATCTTTGTTGAGACGCTGAGCTCTCACTCAATCTGTGTGTACATTATTGATCTAAATTCTTTGAGATTTTCTTTTGTTATCCTGCAAACCAAGTCCTATGTTATATTCTGTTATTTTCGTTCTGTAGTTTGTACAGCTGTACTGCCCAATGGGACCAATGTCTTGGCAAAAAAGCAATGCTCCACTGACGGTTCTCAATGCTTGTGTGCCTTGATGCAAAACTAATAATTCACCCCATGTATCATGATAACACAGATGTTGAAAAATGTCCCATTGGCGTTGACTGACCTCTGTTTCACTGTCATGAATTTATCATAATCATGAAAATGCACCCTTACCTTTTTTCCTGGGCACAAATAGAAATTGTTAGTTTGATCATGTCTCCAGATGATTTCCCATGTTTCCTGTCTGTTTGCAGGAATGAATTTGCTGTAAACGTATCTTTGAAAGAATGTTTCCTTGATAGGAAAAAAAACCTTCATATATATTTGTCAAAAAAGTAATAAAAAGCTCCAAAAAGATGATTTGCTTTTGAGGGGTTTCTGTCTTTCTCTGAGCCTCTTATTGAAACCCCTTAACGGGTTTTATCTGGTTAAATAAAGGTTTAATAAAACAAAAAAATTCTGATACGACAGGCCTTCACTATTTGTCAATACCTTAAAATAACACAAGATGGTGCCATAAGACAGCAGTATTCCCTTAAATCAGTGGCACTCAAAACTTGTCACCCTTGCCAACTTGATTTAAAAAAAAATATAAAAAAATTCCAACCTGAGGGGTGTATAAAGAAATTTTTATGCATGTTTGTGTGAGAAAGCTCCCAAAGTTAAAGAATCCAAAAATTATTAAATTAAAACAATCAGAGCATGTAGAATGCTTGTTTTCAGCTTTTATTTTCATTTTCCTTCATCTATAGTTATTTAAGATAATTATTTGGGTTGAAAAGCCACTTTTAAGTATCTTTTTTATTTTATTCTTATTAAAATACCAGCTTAGCTACATGGAATAACTGATTTTTTAAAAATATTTGCTGTATATGGTTAATATTTGATATAAAAATAGAAAGTCAGGAAATTCAGTGATGAAATATGTCAGATGAATGGAATTTATTTTTTGAGTGGAAATGAATGCATGTAATGGAATAATAATATTACTGAATACCAGTTTTAGATAACTGAAGACTTGGCATTTATCTTGAATCAATAAAATAAAAAAAATAAATGCCTTTTAGTGTGTCTAATGGAGTTGGAAAAAAAATCTAGATTTGGGCATAAAGGTCATATTTTGAATTATTCTGCTCCTACACACAATGGTTCAGGCCCTCAGCCTACACAAATATCCACTCTAAATCACTGAAATAAAGCAAAAGTACAAAGTCAAATATTTTGTTCCTTTTTCTCGAGAATCAGTGATAATATAGTGCCTGTGAAAAGCATTCACCCCCGTGAATGTTTTAGCCTTTCACTGATTTTATAAATCAGTCATGGTTATGTGCTATGATCTGGCCTTTGGACAAAAATGTTTCATAAAATACTCTTTAATGTTCAAGTGTAAACAGGTTTCTACAATGTAATGCAAATTAAACAAAAATATGTAATGTAAAATAGGTGATGGAGTAAATATTCTCCCTCTCTAAAGTGACTGACCTACTTCAACAGAGGTCCAGCCAATTGGTGCTAGCAACTGCTGCCCAGGTTCTTCACCAGTCAGAGCTTTATGGGAGAGTGACAAAGAGAACCACTGTTGAAGAAAACTCAGATTAAATCTGGACTGGAGTTCACCAAAGCTATGTGGAAGGAAGTTCTTTGGTCTGATGAGACCATCAAAGAAGCTGTTATGTTTGACAGATACCAAACACTGCACATCACCACAAACACACCATCCTCACTGTGAAGCAAGGTGGTAGCAGCATCATGCTGTGGGGATGCTTCTCAGCAGCCAGCCCTGGAAGGCTTGTAAAGGTAGAGGGTAAAATGAATGCAGCAGAATATGGGCAATTCCTGGGGGACAATCTTATTGAGTCTGCAAGAGAACTATGACTTGGAAGAAGATTTATTATCCAGTAAGACAATGACCCCTGTGCAACCTGATGAAGCATTAGCAGTTTTGCAAAGAAGAATGGAGTAAAGTTGCAGTGTCCAGATGTGCAAGGCTGCTTGAGACCTATCCACACAGACTCAGTGCTGTGATTTTTAGCCAAAGTTGCATCTGCAGAATACTGACTTGAAGCGGGTGAATATTTATGCAGCTACTTATTTTACATTATATGTTTTGTTTTATTGACATTACTTTGTAGAAATCTGCTTTCACTTTGACATTCAAGAGTTTTTATCACATTTTTGTTAAAAAAAGAGCTTTTTTATTATTTACTATATTGACCATGTTTGATTTATAAAATCAATAAAAGGGTAAAATATTCAAGGCAGTTAATGCTTTTTATTTGCACTTTTAACCATAATAACTACAGATAACAGCTTTTAAAAAGTATAAAGTGTAACAGAGCATCTAGAGCTAGAACTATTTCCATAAGCTGTTTTCAAATTCCTTCCAGTTTGCAAGTTAACCTCGATTACAAATACCCCACATCATGAGGAAGATGAATTATTCAGCATAAAATGGTTATATTTGGAGTTACTGGGAATTTAAAACATGCCCTCTTAAAACTACGTGACCTGGCACCACAGGCTGCCAATGTTAATGATTGCTGACTGAAAAAGACCAGGTCCTCTCCTTAGGCCATGTGGTATGAAAATTTGTGTCATATTTCACGTACTGGTCAACAGGGATGTGGGTTTTGACCGAGGGTTACTAAGGCCACATAACCACCATGTTATCTTGAGATACGCGGTAAATATTTACACGACAATTATGTTTTGTCCTCAAAGACTAAGGTCTCTGCAATGCTGGGTATGTGAGAGAGATGCAAATCATGGCTTTCAGGCTCCATTGTTAGCATTGTGGCTTGGTTAATGAGTAATTTCAGGGAACAAGAGAGGTCTGTGGGTCTGTTGAAGGGAAGTGTCAACCTTTTTTGTCAATTATTTGCTATAAAACTGACAATATGCCAAGGCTTGTAGAGCCACTTTAAGTTCAAAGGACAGATTTGTTCCTGGAATGAATAAGGATTCAGGTTTTTTGGCAGAGAGCGTGAGGAAACCCCAAGCAGACATGAATCCAGACATTTCATTCTACTCTATTTTTCTGTAACAACGGGAGAATTGTTTTCCTGAGTCTCAAGGGATTTGTCTTTAGAAAACAATGCCTTATTTATCCATGATGTTGGCATAATACCCAGTATAAAAGACACATTTTTAATACCAAGTTCTGAGTATAATATGCTGAGACATGCACCGTCAGTACCCCCAGTGCAGCCTCTCACATCAAATACAGAACAGGACCTGAAAATTCATCCCATTCATTGATCATTACAAGTGGCTATTTCACTGCTTTAAACATGTCGGGATTAATTGTAACATGGACCTACACACGTGGACAAAATGTTGATACCCTTTTATTAAAGAAAGAAAAACCCACAATTGTCACTGAAATAACTTGATCCCAACAAAGGTAATAATATATTAAAAAAAAAATACTTAAAAATTAATGAATGAAAATCAGACATTACTTTTGAATTGTGGTTCAACAATCATTAAAAAAAAATAATTAAACTTGGCTTGGACAAAATTGATGATACCTCTAGGAAAGACTGAAAATAATGTGACCATAGGAACATGTTAAACTAAGGTGTGTCCTGTTATTAGCATCACAGGTGTCTTCAAACTTAATCAGCCACTCTGCCTATTTAAAGGGTGAAAAGTAGTCACCGTTCTGTTCGGTGTCATGGTGTGAACCACACTGAACAAGGACCACAGAAAGCTAAGAAGACAGTTGTCCTAGGAGATTAGAAAGACAATGATAGACAAGCATGTTAAAGATAAGGGCTACAAGACCATCTACAAGCAGATTGATGTTCCTGTGACTACAGTTGACCATATTATTCATTAGTTTAATGTCCACAGGACTGTAGCCAACCTACATGGACGTGGCCGCAGAGGGAAAACGGATGATGAATTGAAGAGACGGATGATACGAATAGTAACCAAAGAGCCCAGAACAACTTTCAATACATTAGAAATGAACTCCTGGCAGTGTCAGAACCCACCATCCATCGCTGTAAAGGCCAAAATGGACTTAATGGAAGACGACTGAGGAAGACCCCACTGCTGGCGGCAAATCATAAAAAAAATCCAGACTGGAAATTGAAAAAAATTCATATTGGCAAGCCACAAAGCTTCTGGGAGAATGTCCTTTGGACAGATGAGACAAAACTGAAGCTAGCAAGTCACATCAGCTCTGTGTTCACAGATGCAGAAATGAAGCATAGAAAGAAAAGAAGACTGTAGCTACTGTGAAACATGGAGGAGGCTCAGTTATGTTCTGGAGCTGCTTTGCTGCATCTGGCACAGGATGTCTTGAATCTGTGCAGGGTACAATGAAATCTCAAGATATCAAGCGATTCTGGAGCAAAATGTGCTCCCCGGTGTCTGGAAGCTTACTCTCCGTCACAGGTAATTGGTCCTCAAACAGGATAATGACCCAAAACACAGAGCTAAAGATGGCCTAGAATGATTAAGAACAAAATGGACTATTCTGAAGTGGCCTTCTAAATCCTATTGAACATCTTTGGAAGGACCTTAAACAGGCAGTCTGGAAAAGGCACCCATCAAACCTGAGACAGCTGGAGCGATTACTCACGAGGAGTGGGACAAAATACCTGGGACAGGTGCAGAAGTCTTATTAAGAGTTACAGAAACTGCTTGATTGCAGTGATTGCCTCAAAGGCTGCGCAACAAAATATGAAGCGAAGGGTACCATCAATTAGTTTGTTTTTTAAATAATTCTGTTGAGCCACTATTTAAAAGCAATGTCTGAGTTTCATTAGTTTATTTTCAGTAAATTCTAAGTCATTACTTTTGTCAGTTTCAGGTTATGTCAGTGACTGTTGTTGGGGTTTTTTTCTTTAATGGAAGGTACCAACAATTTTGTCCATGTGTCAAAGCTATGCCACTTTTTAACAGCTTCTCTCCCTCATTAGGTCATAATCCTGCATTTAAAGACAGCAGTGGTATACTGTTGAGAAAATGAATGTCATGGAGTACTAGTTTGATAGAAAAGTCAAAGTCAAGGGACGAGCAGAGGTGGATTGTGCAACCTGAAGGCTGCAGGTGTGTACTTCACAACTGTCACTGGACAGGTTTAGGGCTCAGTGACTGTCCCTGATCCTGGCAGAATTGCAAACCAGATGGTAATAAATTAAATAAACCCATAAAATATCCCAAAATAAAGTTTAAAAAATGGAAAAGGAAATGACTGAAACTAGTTAAACAACAAGTATTGTCTGGAGAAAAATGAAAGTGAGGATGTGAAGAAAAAATAATCATGGTATAATGGGCAAAAAATGTATGAATTTTTGAGTTAAGGCTTCCATAAAAGTGGCTTTATTTACATGCAAATAATCAGACAAATTTTAGGAAGAAGAGGGCTTTCTGCTGCTGTTCAGACCCAAACATATTCACTGTGTTTGTTGACATGAAGCCACCTTATCTTTCACACTGACATCCCCTCTGATTGTACTTTTTAAAGGGACAGCTCCTCTTCCTGTGAGCTGTAACAGCAGTTGCCTTACTGACAAAGCCCTGATTGTTGGTGTTCAGCTCTCTGTGAAAGGAGCATCTCCGTGTCCCAGCTCAGCTGCTGAGCAAACGGATCTGCCTCCGCTGTGGGCCGGCGGCTGCAGCAGTGGCCTCACTGCAGCCATGTGCAGCACAGGAGCGCACCAACATCACCGTCCGGAGAGTGATATACCTCCTACAAGCTGTGT
This sequence comes from Cheilinus undulatus, assembly GCF_018320785.1. Taxonomy (NCBI): domain Eukaryota; kingdom Metazoa; phylum Chordata; class Actinopteri; order Labriformes; family Labridae; genus Cheilinus; species Cheilinus undulatus. Next base: position 9,146,078 of record NC_054876.1, read on the forward strand.
TTGATTTATTTACACTCTGGAAGTAAAAGTGAACTCTGTTGAAGGTGCAGCCGTCGTGTTTGAGCATGAAGAACACATCCTCTACCTTAAAGCAAAACAAGGTATTGCCATAATTGACCCGTGCTCCGGGTTTCCTGCTGGAAGTCAAGGTTCTGCACTGATGTAAGACCTGTGGCACTCGGTAATCATGTCCATACACAGCCAGGCTTTAACTGCACTCTGGAGGGGAAGACAGAGGGCTTATGTGGATTTTATTTCAAGGTCCCCTTTCAAGGAAAATTGGCAGCACAGGCCAGAACTCAGATCCTCCTTGTACAACCGGTGAAACTTTTGGTTTTAATTATTCAGAAGTCCACTTGATTGTTCTTCTAGAGAATAATTTGTAATTTTTTCTTTGGCTCAGTTTAGCTCATTGATTTAAAAGCATATGAAATATAAAGGATGTCTGAGCTCTGAGCTTTTTGAGACCCTCTGATCACCAGTGATTACAATTTATTTCTTATGAGTGCATCTTTGCTTGATTGTCTGAAATGACTCAAAACAAATGCTCAGCTCCCTTTTTGGATGCATGCAAAAACCTCCATTTATTCAGTCGTGGAGCAAAGACCATGCTGCTTGGAAGCTTTTGTAATCCTTAAAGAAGGGAGCTTTAATCATTTGTAGGATCTCTGTGCTCTCACTCCTCCCCCCTACCTAACGTAAAGAGTTAAATTCATAAGAACCAGATGTATCTGCACAATTTATCTCTTGTAATGTTTAGAGTCCTGCAGCCTGGCTGGTGCCCGTCCTTGTAATCGCTCTTCGGCTTCATGTTTACCTCGAGGTGCTGCCGATTAGACGTCTGTGAATAAATCAAAGCGTTGCAGACTCTGCTGAAGTCATCACCCCACCCACATGGTTCACCTCGACCTCCTCTGCCCTCGGCACCTTGTGCTCCTCTTCAGCAACACCTCCTCAGATGCAGAGATCCGGCTGCATTCAGAGTGATAAAGGACCTGCCGCCTCAACGCTGGAAGAAATGTCTCTTTTTGTGCAGAAAAGGCATCCAAAAATTCACGTGTTGATTGTTGGGTGATGTATGACTGAGTTTTAACTCACAGTTTGGACCAGAATGAGAGCAGAGAGGCTCACTGTAGGGGTGATGTCATGACACCGATTCTGCAGCTGCTCCTCGGTAGTGAAAAATAACAGAAATCCCAAACTGGATTATCAATATATCTTCTAATTCATGACAAAGTGCTGCTTCTCATTTATTTATAAATTAACAGGCAACAAGGAGCTGGCAGAGGTTTGCATTCATTATTGACTCATTCACTATTTCTGTCAATGAAACAACTCCAGCATGTGTGGCTGAATGACATCCATTACTGTCATGTTTGAATTTTCAATCAATGCCTACCAGGTCCAGCGCCAGGATTACAATTTTGCTGTATAAAGAGCGGCTTACTGTGCTGTCTGTCTGAGCTTTATCATCAGCAACAGTGATTATGTTTTTAAGACAAAGTAAAGACAGACCAGACAGGGGCCATCCCCAAACTGTTCCCACAAAGTTGGGAGCATGGGATTGTCCAGAATCTCTTGGTATGCTGAAGCATTCAGAGTTCCTTTCACTGGAACTAAGGGGCCAAGCCCAGCTCCTGAAAAACAACCCCACACCATAACCCCGCCTCCACCAAACTTTACATTTGGCACAATTCAGTCAGACAAGTGCCGTTCTCCTGGCAACTGCCATCCCAGACTTGTCCATCAGATTGCCAGATGGAGAAGCGTGATTCGTCACTCCAGAGAATACGACTCCACTGCTCTACAGTCCAGTGGCGGTTTGCTTTACACCACTGCATCCGACTCTTTGCATTGCACTTGGTGATGTATGGCTTGGATGCAGCTGCTCAGCCATGGAAACCCATTCCATGAAGCTCTCTACGCACTGTTCTTGAGCTAATCTGAAGGCCACATGAAGTCTGGAGGTCTGTAGCGATTGACTCAGCAGAAAGTTGGCGACCTCTGTGCAGTATGTGCCTCAGCATCCGCTGAACCCGCTCTGTCATTTTACGTGGACTAACACTTCTTGGCTGAGTTGCTGTTGTTCCCAATCGCTTCCATTTTGTTATAATACCACTGACAGTTGACTGTGGAATATTTAGGGGCAAGGAAATTTCACCACTGGACTTGTTGCACAGGTGGCATCCTATCACAGTACCACACTGGAATTCACTAAGCTCTTGAGAGCGACCCATTCTTTCACAAATGTTTGTAGAAACAGTCTTCATGCCTAGGTGCTTTATTTTATACACCTGTGGCCATGGAAGGGATTAGAACACTTGATTTCAATTATTTGGATGGGTGGGTGAATACTTTTGGCAATGTAGTGTATAGTGTATAATGATGTGAGCATTTTGCCTCGCCTGAACATTTTGTCTAAAAAAGCTTGTGAAACATCAACCCTGTGGTGTACTGTCAAGCTCTAAACATCCTTTTCTTCAGGACAAACTGGTCTTTAAGAGTCTGTGTGCCGCAGTAATGTGTCTTGAATTAAAAAAAAAAGTTATTTGTTTATAAAGACAAAAGAAAAAACTGAACTGAGATTAAATCTCAAAAGACTTTTATGTGTGACACACAGTAAACAACAATGACTTTGACTTTTTTGTTGCACAAACTTGTTCTCCCATCTCTTGGAGCCCAAAAAGTGTAAAAATAATTTTTCTGTGACAACAGTCTTTAAAATATTCACATATTTACAAAAATGTCCTTGCACTTTTTTTTGTATAGGCTCTATTTGTGCCATAACTCAAAGCAAATCCTGTCTGCAGAGACATAGAGTGACACATCACAGGCTCTCTGTCTCTCTTTTGCTCCATTATGAGCTATACAGGGCATGTCCTGCATGAACTAAGAGTAAAGACATGCACAGTTTGACTAAACATGACGGCACAACAGAGCAGCTTGCCATTGGAGGTCACAGCCCATGTGGGATACAATATGGCATTAGCAGCTAGCAGCAGAAACAATAAAAAACTGATTAAAAATGGATAAAAAGAAGTTCAATATCAGAGTTACTGGATTTAATTTTTAAATGTCCCAGAAAGTCACCCAAGTTCCAGGCTCACTAGAAAAGCTTCCATAAGGAATTTAAGGGCATTATAGCCTCATTCAAACAGCAAAACAGCAACCTCCAAGAATGTAAGAAGCTACAATTTATGGCTCAAAAGTTACTGAAGTTTTTATAATCTGTGTCACTTGTTGTAGTATATGATAACACTGGCCTCGGAGGGTTAAACATGAAATATGAATCCGTTAGAATAAGAGTAAGGAAAGTCATTTCCCAGTCTTTTAGGTTTGACCAACTAGACAAGTAGGTGGGCCCATCCATAACACCATGACTGAGCCCTACTGTGCACACAGACTTCAAAAAGGCTTAAACAAGAATATAGGCTGACATATTGTAATATTTAGGAAAGATTGTGTATTTTGCAGCGCCATGCCAAACAGAAACCTCCAGTGTGGGAAAATAAGCCAATGTGAAAGTGTGAAAACTGCAGTTCCTTGAATGTCCACTGGAGGCTGACTATAAAAGTCCAGGGTTCACATACACACCCATTCAAATACTGTCTGATGTTTACAGCAAAAACTATCATGTTCAATGCCTGGGTCCAAAAACAAATTTGTTCATTGGCTCTTGATCATCCCACACTCTGAATTAATTTTTTTTTATATAGCTTATTCATTTGATTTTATGGATGATAAGAGTTATTGATGATAGTGAGCAGGGCTGACCTGACTGATGGATGGATGCATCGTAGCTGTTTGTCAGGAAGCCTCACAGCCTAACTTCAGTGTAACTTCACTGTAATTGTCTTCACAGAGTTGTGCTGTCCCAAATCATATCCTTCTGTTTAGCTCTTACCAGAAGTGAGGACAGTTAATCTGCCCTTTTTTTTTTATCTTCTTCTACGTCCCTTTAACATCAAATTTCAAACAAATGTTGGTAATTGTTACTAAAATTTGAAAGTTAATTTCACCCACAGCTCGTTGGGTTAACTTGAATTTTAGTTTAAATTATTTCCACAATGAAAATGAACTTTACTGCCTTAAATTCCTTTTGTGTGATTAAAACCAGCCACTGTAGCTAGAGGCATTTTAGCTAGCTAGTGGATGCTAACTTTAGCAATGTATTAGCACACTAATGGTATCAAATCCAAGTTTGTATGACACAGCATTTCCAATATGGTGACCGCCATAGATGGGCTACAAAATTTTAGAAACCAATGGGTGACATCACTGAGCCTATGTCCATGTATATATATATATTCTATGGTGATTACATAAAAGTCTGAAATTAGACTTTTATGAAGTCTTTCTCGATGAAGCTTCTGGTTGTACTCTAATTTTTATTTAATTTATTTCTGTAATTATTTTTAGCTTTCTGTATCCACATGCTGCCTGAAAAAAATGAAGTTTGCTCTTTGGAAAAGTTCAATGTACAACGTTCCTACATTTAACTTTGCCACTATCAGAGACCAGGGCTGAAAACCATCCTATTAAACCAAAATTGTTTTCATTATGCCTCTTTTTAGTGTCCAGAATAATTTAGTTTCTTTCTTTCATCTCACAAATTGCTCTACATTTGGTTCAGTTTTGAATCTTATTAAATCTATTAATTCAGCCATGTTTTGACTCGTGACTAAAATGTTTGGTTGGATTTTACTGGGATAATTTGTAATAATGATATCAAACTGAACCTAGAATATCACTGTTTTTCATGACATTTGGTATTCAACATTATAATGTGCCCATGGTTGAGCCGTGTGGAGAAAAGATCATCCTTTTATCCTGTCATGAATTAAATGACAACAAAAAAGAAACCAGCTCTTACGTAGGAGTCTGCTCCCATCTTTCATATTAAAGCACTGACTTACAGAGCTGAAGGACAAACCCCTCATTTAAACAAGACAAGAAAACATTAAGGACAAGAAGAGAAGGAGAAGTTCACAATGGAAAGTGTGGTTTTATTTATTTTTTCTTAGTAATTAGTGTCATTATTGAATCCATAGTGACTTAGTGAATTGGTCAACAGGCTGAAATTCATATAAAAAAAAGAGTAAAATAGAATACTGCTCCTCCCTTAAAAATGTAAAAATGACCAGCGAAATAATGAAAGTATATTTAATTTAACTATGTGAAAAATATTGCTCATAAATGGGGAAATTATGGTTCAAAAATACATAAAAAAGTGTAAATATTTGTAAAAATGACAACATTTGTTGCTTGTCTCCCTGGTTAAGGGGGGCCCTGTGTAAATGATTTCTGCCAGCATGTCAGTGAGAAAAACAATTAGTGTGCATTTTTGCATTGCTGATGATTGATAGTGAATTGTTTAAAATTTAGAAGGGTACTGAAATGATCTTATTTGATATTTTCAGCATTTATAAAATCTAGTAAAAAACGTTTTTTTTTTCTTAAAGGGAAGTGTCTTATCATGGCAGCTGTTGTGACAGATATGCAGTGCACTCAGAAAGTACTCAGACCCCCTTCTCATTTTTTCAGTTTTGCTATGTTGCCGTCTGATGCTACAGTAGAAAAAAATCCTTTTTATTCCCATTAATCTGCAGTCAGTACCCCATAATGACAAAGTGAAAACTGCATTTTAGAAATTTTTGTAACTTTATTAAAAATAAAAATATCACATTGACATAAGTATTCAGACCCTTTGTAAAAACTGTTGTTTATTAGCTCAGGTTCCTCCCATTTCTCTTAAAGGGGCTCCATGCAAGATTTAGAGAAATATCAGTGTAGCGACACCACCGGCTAAACCAAACCATGAGGTCAAAGGAACTGCCTGCAGAGCTCAGAGACAGGATTGTTGTAAGGCACAGATCTTGGGAAAGCTGTAAAATAATTCTGCAGCTCTGAGGATTCCCAAGACCACAATGACCCTCATTACTCTAAAATGGAAGGAGTTTGGCAAAACCAGGACTCTTCCAAGAGCAGGTCACCTGCCATCACTGCAGCCCTCCACTGATCTGGGCTTTATGGCAGAGTGGCTAGACTCTCCTCTATGGAAAACACATGAAAGCCTGACTGGAGTTTGGAAAAACCTCCATGTGAAATCCTGATTGCAGGGTTTTATGTCAAAGACTGCAGCCTTTCTGTTGCTGTACCTCATTTATGTTTTGCATTTCACCCGTTGGTCTTCATTGTGGTCAGTTCATTTTCATCAGTTGGTGGGCGGTCGGTGAAGCAGAGAATCACTCCCATGATTCCCTGCTACCCATGGCACCATCTTGTGTTTTTGGTTCATCTGAGTGCCTCCAATACTGCGAGTTTAAAGAAGTACTTGATCCTCAGAATAATCTGCTCTGTTTACACTGTATGTTTAAAAGTATCAGGAGGTAGCACTACTGTTAGACCTTTAGGAGAATATTTTGTAATGTTAAAACTGTCTAAAAAGTTGTTTAATAGGAGGCTAGCATCAGTGGACAGTGGACTGGAACAGTTTCAGTACTCAAGAATAGAAATGTCCTGTTTTAAAGGGCGCCAGTTTAGCTTGGAGGTTTGCTCGAGCATCCCAGCTTCAAATCTGACTCTCTGCTCTTTGCTGCTTGCCTTTAGAAAATATTCTCTCACAATAAAAGCACGAAAAAGCCTCCCAAAAAATCTGTTTTAGGGTGTTTAGTTTCTTTAAAGTTTATTTGGTTGTCAGAGTTGTTTATCGTGTGGTGAAGTGGCTCATTTAGCTCAGATTTATGAAGCTCCGCTGATATGACAGCGGAGTAATGTGCTTAATTAGTGGAGTTACTGGAATCTTCTCCTCCAAACTGCAGAAAACATTTATCTGTGAGCTCCAAGCAGAACAGCCGCCGTGATTCCTGTTTTTCTGGAGACCTTGTGGACACAGCTCTGGGCCCGGACTCCTCAGAGGACCACATGACGTGTTCAAAGGTGCCACCCATCTGTCACATGAAAGGGCCCGCTCCCCAAAGCACAATAGACGGAGGTCATAAACAAATGGTTTGCAGGAGACGTGGGAGCCGTTCCACAGATTGGACGGAGCTTGTTGTTTGTGAGCCGGTTCCCACTGTGAGCTTCACAGGAGGAAGCCCAGAGCATGATGGGATTCTCACATGGCTCCTTGAGTGCTGTCACTGTCCCTGTGCTGGGTCTGGTTCCACTGTTTGTACCACCAGGAATGCTGTTAATGTCATCCATGATGTTCTTATTATTTATCAATAATCAGCTGGCAGCAGAGCCGTGCACCCCTGCTGGGGATAAGAGACAGGACGAGAACTGAAGCGCTAGGGATACGCCGCTCTGATGGTTTCCATCCCTAAATCCTCTTTTAACTCCAGGCTTTATAGTTTTTTATGACAGCCGTTAATCAAACTCCTGGTTTTGATATTGATAAGACGATTATCTCCGGTCAGACGGGAATAGAAAGCAGACAGAAATAAATGCAGCTCATCAGAGTCTGAACCTTGAATAGTTTATCGATGTGGTTTGTATGTTTGAGGATTTAAAATGAAAACATGGCAGCGAGTTTCTGTGAATATTTAGTCTGACTGAAAGAAGAGTTCAACATTTATCACTTCATTGTTGTGGTTTTCATGTTTAAATGACAAAATTAAGCAAATTAGACCTAAAAAATTAAACCATGGCAGTGATTTTTCTAAACATGCGTCTGATGTAACGGGAATTAAACATTCATCAGCCTTTTACTGTGGGTTTCATATTTTAAATTAATGTAAAATTATGAAATAAACAACATTTAACAATGACAACATGACTTTTTTTGAATGTTCACTCTGATTTTATTCATCATGTTTTGGCTTGTAGACCCATTTAAACACATTTATGATGTTGAATTTCTCTCAGAACATCTTTAGAGTTTAAAAAGTAATGAAAAACATTTCTCTAACTTATTTTAGAATCATTATTCATCTATCAGTGACTAAATCTTCATTTATAAAACAGCTTTTCATGATAATTGTCATCTCAAGCAGAGAAAAGAGACTTCCAAATAAAAATAATCAGGCTTGAGAAGAAATGTATGGATCTGGCTGGAATAAGGGGGGATAAAAATCGTGTAACAACAGATTTGACTGCAATTCACTTTATTTTGGTGTCAATCAGTCGTCTATACACTGTTGACAGCTTGTTCCAAATGCTGCTGCTTCGTAGCAGAAGTAAAATAAAGCATCTTTACACTGGTTACCAGTTCAGTTCAGAATCCCATACAAAACTCTCCTGGTTGAGTTTAAAGCCCTTCATGGCCTCGCTCTGAGCTGCATCAAAGAACTGTTAACACCTTACAGGATGGCTCGGCCCCTCAGATCATCAGATCTGGGACTATTAACCATCCCACCATCACATCCAAAACCTTTTGGTGACTGTAGCCTCTCCAGCACCGTGGAACAACCGACCATCACAGATCTGACCTGTGGACAGCTTCAAAAATACCTGAAGACTCACTTTTATTTTCTTGCTTTTTCTAGCAGTTAATCCCTCCAGGATTTGTATTCTAGTTTCCTCCTTGTTTTATGATAAACCCATTTTGTGTGTGTGTGTATGTGTGTGTGTGTGTGGTTAAAAAGTCTAAAAAAGTTAGCAAAAAGTTGTGAAAAAATTGTAAAAGGGGCAAAAATGGTCCAAAAGTGGCAAAAACTTGGCAAAAAAACAAACAGAAAAAAGTGACTAAAATGGGCAAAAAGCATTCAAGGATAGCAAAATAGAGCGAAAAAGAGAAAACAAGTGGTATTTAATGGCAAAAGGTAGCTTTAATGGGCGAAGAGTGGTGAAAGTATGGTGAAAAAAAAAGGTCAAAATTGGGCAAACAAAATAGGAATAAAGGGGCACTAAACGGCAAAAGCTTAAATGAGCAAAAAGTAGCAAAAGTTGTGAAAAGGGCAAAAATGGGATTAAAGTGGCAATTTTTTGCCATTTTTAATGGAAAATGCATCTTATTGGGTGAAAAGTTGCAAAAATTGTGAAAAAGGTCAAAAATAGGGTAAATATGGCAAAAATGGGACAATTGAGTTTGACAGTTAAAGCTTTCTGTATGAGTATGGAAAACAAACTGATTTATGTGAACAATTTCTGAGGTCAAACTTTCCCTTTTCTAAGGTTTTCTGGGGGAATAATATTTCAAATTAAGACATAAAAGAGCCACAAATAATTACAAAAGAGCCACATATGGCTCAAGAGCCACACGTTGAGTATCACCGCCCTAGATGGTATAAATTGTTCCACTTAGGATGCTTGTGACCAAAAAATGGCAGCATACGCTAAAAATAATGTAAATGATCATTTCCAACCTTTTTTGCATTCTTTTTTTGGATAAAAACTAGACCTGATCATAAACATCAAATATGAATTAATTCAGGATCTATCCCTGTTAATGCCAGTTTTAGTGCAAAACACACAAATACATTTAAATTCTACATGCAAATCAAATTTCATTGAAGGTGATCATCACTGCCTTGACTATGGTAATAACGAGCAACAATTTTATTTTCTATGCATTATTGTTGGTTTTTTAAATGTTTAATATTTTAATAAATTTTCACAGTAGTGCCCTCATAGAAAACCAGAAAAAAAGCATACAATTTCCCCTCATGTCAAATACGGAAAAGACTTACATTTGGTGACAAACAGGGAAAAATGCACATTTGAAGCAGAATGAAGTCAAATATCATGAAAGTAGAGTTTTTGTCCTGCGATGGCTGAAGGATGAAAAATTGTGTTTTATGTGTTTAATGGAGCATTTTTGGTCACAAACACCCTGAGTGGATGTGGAAAGTTTGCAGAGTTTATTATTGACCTGTTACAGGTTCTGATAGTAAAAGTTCAAACTTCAGATTAAAACAAAAAAATACCCTCCAAAGTTTTGTTGTTAGCACTAACAGTCAAAATATCAACAATTTGAATGAATAAATCTGCTAAATGTGTCAAACACCCTCAGAGGGTTAGACTGCACACTTTTAGCCACAAGGCCATCTTTAGTTCTGTTCACTAGAGCATTTGAATCATTACATTTAAATCCTGTTACAAACAAATATCAGTAGAGTAAAATAGAGGAGGTAAATAAAAGTTTTAGATGTCATTCATGTATTTCTGCTTTGGGTTTATACATCAAGCATAAATAGAAGGAGATTTTCTCACTCTGTAGAGTTGATTTGATGTTGAAAAGAAGGAGCTGGTCTATAAACTGTCTGCATCATTCTGCTGCTGCTCAAACACACGATGAGTTTTTCTACATGTGGACTGTTTGAGCCATGGACTGTAGGGTTTTTTCAACTTACTGTCAATTTATAAACAGTTTTACTTCTCTTATTTGGCATTATTTGTGATCAGTAGAGGTGCTGAACATCCAAAATAAGAAAATCATGACAAAGAAAACAAAAAGAAACAAATCACAAGATGTGTTTATGATGATGTGTTTAAAATGAGATCAGTTATAAATGAGTCTCAGGGATTTGGTGATCTTGGCAAGAATGGTTGTTACCATCCATGCAAAACAAACAAAAAACAACAACAATAACAACAACAACAAAAACAAAACAAAACAAAAAAACCCCAAAATAACCAAAAAACAAACAAACAAACAAAAAAACCAAAACAAAACAAAAACAAACTTGAACTAAACTTAAACAAAAAATATGTCATATATTTCTTATAACAATATAATAAGAGGAAAAAAGCAAGCACTAATAAAAGAAAACAGAAATAATAGTTAAAGATAAAGTATCAGTATGTATTTACATATAAGTATTGTTTTGATGATCGTTATTATTATCATGGTTTATTACAAAAACTTTGTTGGTTTTCTTTTATAAATCCATGCAGATGTGCATAAAATATGTTAGAAAGGACGATAAAAATATGCACATACCAAAGTATTTATTCATTTATACACATAAATCAATTTCTTTAGTAAAGTTGAGTTGGACATCCAGACATTTTTTCTAATATTGAACTATATTTTATGGGGTTTTTTTAAATTGCTTTTTTGGTAATATTTTTCCTTTTCTTTCTTTTTGTTGTTCTTTTATGTGTTTTTAAGCCTGCAGGGAAACTTGTTGATTTGGGTTTGTTTTAAATGTGCTATGTAGAATTATTTGATTTAATTTGATGTAAACAAATACTTGTTCAAATATAAGTAAAAATATACAGTACATGTTTGAGACAGAGCTTTTACAAAACAAGCAAAAAAATTAGGTTCAAGTTATCAGAAAAGTAAGAAAATTGAAGACAAATTCAAAACTGTTAGATCTGTTAGAGTCTAAACATAATGACACTGAAAAGCTGCAATGTAATAATACAAAGTAAAGTAATTATTAAAATAATTAATCAAAATTATTTGATAACAGGCAGATGTAAAAATATATTTTGAAGCTTTTAAAAGCCAGCCGAAGCAGACTGATCTGTTATAAAATCTCAGATGTGCCAGCCTCGATCCAACCTCTGTAAAGAGAAATCAAAGTGCCCCGTGTTTTTCTGTAAAGATCTGAGAGGTTCAGCAGACCCACTAATATGTTGAATTTGGCCTAAATGATGAATTTTCACTGGAGCAGCTGCTCTCAGTTGCTGGGTTGGAACCTAAAGGTGGGTTACAGATGTGTGCATAAAAAGGAGCAGCATAAAAGACTCTGATGTATGGAAAAACCTGAACAGACACCCATCCATCATCTGATTTTCTATTTTACCATGTGAATAAGTGACTAATTCTCCTTGCACAATCTTTACTTAATTTTATCATTACCTCTGAAGCACTTTAGAGCAGAGTTTTCCAGACTTTGCCATGACAAGACCCTCATGAATCCTAGACTCTGGTCGGGAACCCAGCCTTATAAAAAAGATTATGATGGCAAGCATAAAAATAAAAAACATAACTCCTTCTCATGTCTAATTTATTAACATTAGCGTTATTCCTCTGGTTATTAATCATTTTATTCGGTGTCTTTTTGTCAGTAGACTTTCACGTTTTTTATTGACATTATCTCTCTCACCCAGTGGTGCAGTGGTGCCTGCAGGAGTGGCTCTTTATTCATGGCCCACATTTTCTGAGCGATCCAACCAGGAAAGCCAAACGGCCTGTGTTAGACTGCTCTAGGATAACAGGAGTTCTGTCTTTGCACACTGACATACTTCTCCTGTTTGACTGAGGATTATTATGAAATTATGATGAGAGGAATTTGAGAAAGTAGTAGTGCCGTTTCTATCTGCATCAATGAACCAAAAAAGTCAGTTACAAGGACTGGCCTGTTAGACGAAGAGTAACACGAGTTCCTTCTCTCCCCTCGGGAAAAATGTAGAACGACACTGAATGATTTGCACCAGAGCACATCTCCACAGAGACTAAAAAACAAGAGGGTATACTCTGTCTACACGTGTATACCTTACACTATAACACTGCACCTACCTGGAGCAGGTCATGTAGATTGAAATGTTGCCATTGTAAAATAAAGTTCTTCACTGGGAGCTGAGCAGAGCAGACTAGTGTTCATTTTGTTGACTGAATCCATGACTAAAGAAGTCCATCAGCTGCTTTTTTTCATGAGGAAGACTAGAGACTTGCTAAAAACTCATCACTGGCTATAAAAACTCTGATAAAAGGAAGTTTAGTTTTTTTCAAAGAGACTAAAATGAGACTACAGTGTTGGAGCTGGACTGTTGGATGCTCAAAAAACAGGATATTTCTCTTTTCATTAAGCCTAAAATCAGACTAGAATGGTTTTTGAGTGTTTGTTGACTAAACTACACTAAAACTACTAAGGTAAAAAATGACTTACATTTGACAAAGACTAAAAGTAATTTCAGTCGAAAGACTACATGTAACATTAGCTGATAAAAATATCACTGGTGTAGACCTTTATCACCTTTCTCTCTGTCAGAACTGCAGAGATGTAATTTGCCACAGCAATGATGAAGATTTTTTTCTAAATTCAACTTTATTTATAAAGAAAGTCTGGAACTTCCATTCATGAAAGAACCACATCACAAAGATTACAGACTCAGATATTTCATATATAAAACAGAAAAAGGTTAAAAGTCTAGTCTGGGATTGAATGACTTAGATCTGTTTTACAAGAAGGTATGCAAATGGTGGCTAATGTAGACACATAAGCTTTAGCTAAAGCTAACATAGCTTCACTAGCTACATAGTTGATGTTACTATGTGAGCCAATGTAGAAACATTAGCTTTAGCTAAAGCTAACATAGCTTCACTAGCTACATAGTTGATGTTACTATGTAAGCCAATGTAGATACATTAGCTTTAGCTAAAGCTAACATAGCTTCACTAGCTACATAGTTGATGTTACTATGTGAGCCAATGTAGATACATTAGCTTTAGCTAAAGCTAACATAGCTTCACTAGCTACATAGTTGATGTTACTATGTGAGCCAATCTAAATACAGTGCCTTACAAATGTATTAGACCACCACCCAAAGTAAGGTTTATGCCACAGCTGCTCTAAATTAACAGCATTGGTAATTACCAAAATCATTTTTTATGTTTCTGCAATGGTTAATACACCAATATGTAGAAGCTCTTTAACCCAAATGATGTTTTCAATGCTAAAATATAATTATTATTGTTATCCATGATTTTTCAAATTTACTGATTTAATAAAAAAGGAAAAAATATTAAAGCATTATTTCTTGATTAATATGTCAAATTGTAGTTTTCACTTGAACAGAAAAATGAGTTTTAGTGGTTGAATGTTATGCTTGATTCATTTCTGACTTCTCAGAGAAGCCCAGTGAGCCGACTCAAATTTGGTTGAATTCAGTTTGAAATTCCTCATTCCTGTTCAAAATGGTAAAACGTGGAGAGCTCAGAGAAAATGAAAGAGTCCACATTAAAGCACTTCATGATGCTGGATGGTCTCTGAGACAAATATGACAGGTGGTCAATAAATTTGTTAAGCACTGTATGTATAAGTATCACACGAGTCATGGATAGATTTGCTTGAAAAAAAAGGCATGAGTTTCAATGCAGTGATTGATTGGATTTGAAACATCACATACATCAAACTTTATGAGATGATTTTATTCAGTTTCCACCCTCTTCCCTCCAAGTTTCTGAAGCTCCCCAGCATCTCCATGGGCTATAAAAAACAACCAAAATGTTTCTGGAAATTGAGTAAAAATAAAGAATGGTGCATGCATGCTCTTCCAGGAGCTTCTTCATTAATGCACTTTTATTTGCTTTGACTTTTCATGCATTCATGTTTTCTTCCATCTAAGATCCAAACTGAAACATTATGCTTATTCTTTAATTGAATTTGAGTGTTTGAACGTTTTTACAAGTTTGGGCCCTGATTTCTAATTTTGGAAACTGAATAACAATTATATGGACTCATACTAATATATGTAGTATCAAAGAGTGATTTTTTTTTTTTAAATTATCGCTTCTCATTAGTTAAAAAAACAAACAAACAAACAAACAAACTTTTTGCAATTTCTGTATAAACAAAATACTGTATTCTTAAATATGTGTATGAAATATGCACCAGAACATCTCTGCTGCAAAAATTTAAGTTAAAATGGTACTTGAAATGGATCTTTGACACACATTTCCCCTATAAAGAAATTGCAACCCTCAAATTGCTATTCCAATATAATTTGTAATCCTGAGGACAGTCCAGTCCTGAAGCTCTGCTCTCTGCAGAGCTCAGTCTAGTTTGATTTCAGGCATATGGGAGTATTTTCCAGCAACATAAAAGAAACTCTGCACCCATTCACGCTCTGATCCTCCTGGGGGAAAGCTGAGTCTTGCCTTCACATTTGTGATATCGCTTCAATCCTCCGGAGGTTTGAAAGACAAAGACTGAGAGCTGGAGGAGTGTATCCATTCAGACTGTGGTCATTCATATCATTCAGAAACTTCTGCATGGTTAAACACAACATTTTTACAGCACTAGATTTCTTACATATGGTTTAAATATTAAATAATTGTTTTTATTTATGCACATTTACATTATGGTTGCTGAAACATTTGACTGTGGCATCATTTAAAGGATTTATCTGATTTAGAAGTTAAATAAATTCTGCTCAGACTCAGACCACATCTGGGATAAACAATAGTGAAAAAAAGAAACAAAATGCACGTTTTGGAAACTTGGAGATGTTTCCAGAGTGAATAATAAGAGAACATCTATTCATGCGTTTCTGCAGTAATCCCTTCATGTCCAATGCTGATTATTGTGACAGTTTAAAAGCTCACAGTAACATTATCTCCGTAAAGCTGCTTTTGATCCTGTTGGAGGATTATCTATCATAACTCAGCTGCTCTGTGACATGAGTTATTTCATTATCATGAACTCCAGCGGCTCTGTCCGCCTCACAGGGACTCTCTGCCCTCTGTGTAGCTTGGCAGGTGATGTGTGCAGATCAAGGGGCTGCATGTTGATCCTGAAGCTCAGGAATGGAGAGCCTGGGTGTAAAAAGTCTCTCTAGGGACGGGCCCCGTCCCGCTGGAGGCTCCTGGACTCCCACACACGCTCTAACCTGTGCCGGTTCACAGTGTACTGCCATGTGAAACACGCCGAGTCTCTCACTGTCCAACAGACATACAGACCAGCGGTTCTAAATCCTCCCTCTGCCATGTTTGGATGATCTTCTCTGGGAACGGCCGTATTACCATGCTAATGTCACGCTAAAGTCAAATAAAACAATTGGAAGCAGGCGAACCCGTCCTGCTCTACCACTGGAATCCATGGTCAACAAAACCCCCTCAGCTGCTGAATTAGACACTGATGTTCACAAGTACAAGAGCTGAAATACATCCAACCATTTTGTTTTTCTCTCTTATCCTATGATAATGAGTCCATTTTGGTTGTTTTCTTGAGATATCAGCACATTTATCTTTGGATAAACAGCAATAATTTTCCCAAAAACAACTGAAACTGAGTCTTTAATAAGGAAAACAGCATTGTTTTCTCAGTATAATGAGTTGGATCAGTCTAGATCTCCCAAAAACAATCAAAGTTTACCCTTAGCGCGAACTTGAATGCAAGGTCTAGATCATTACACTACCACAATGTTAGACTGCTGCTATGATGTTCTCCTAATGAACTCTGTTAGTTTTACTGCAGATGTAAGGGACAAACACCCTCCAAAAGTGAACACTGACCTTAACTGAACTCCTGGATGAGTCCTCGGTGCGCTCTTGGAGTGATTTCAGTAGGCTGGCCACTCCTGGGAAGGTTCATTACTGTTTCAAGTTTTCTCCATTTGTGGATAATGGCTCCCACTACAGTTGCTGGCATCCCAAAGCCAGACTGATAGATTTCACCGACTTTGTTTCTCATCTATTCTTGAATTGTTTTGAATATGGTGCCATGATGTGTCGCTTTAGCCTGCTTCACTTTGTCAGACAGGTTGTAGCCTATTTAAAGGGTTTCTGGACTCAGCAGGTCTGGCAGTAATCAGCCTCCGTGTTGCTAGCGAAACTGAATTTTGCTTACCATGAAAACCACAGGTAATTCATGATTTAACATGGGGAGTCATTTTTTTTTCACATAGGGCCAGGTAGGCTTTTTTCCCTTAACAATAAAATCAAAGTTTTATATTTATTCAGGATATCTTTGTAAGACATGAATTATACTGAAGCCCTAAGTCAGGGGTGTCTAACTCAATCACAGCAGGGGCCAGATTCTTAATTTAGGTCTCACCTGAGGGCCTAACAGGGTTGACTTTTAACCATAAACTGTCAACCTTATTTTCACCAGTGATAAATTATGGGGGGAAAAAAAAACCTTTTGAAATTTAAACTTAACTTTAACGCTAAGATTAAAAAATTAAATGAATGACTTCAAAAGGTAAAAACACATTATTAAAAGTCAAAATAATGTGTTAATAAATAAATATATGAGATAGAAGTCAAAAGAATGAGTTTAAAAGGTCAAAATATGAGTTCAAATCATAAATTTTGAATCAATCAGGTAAAAATATGAGATTAAAGTCAAAGTTAGGAATTGAAAGGTCAAAACATGAGATGAAATTTAAAACATCTAGTTAAAAAGGTCAAAATATGACTTAAAATTTAGAATTATCCAAAAGGTCAAAATGTGTAATAAAACTTAAAATTATGAATTGAAAAGGTTAAGATATGAAATAAAAAGCCAAAATCATAGGTTTAAAGTCATAATTCTGTGATGCAATTTTGAAAGTATGAACTGAAAACAAAAATTTATTTTTTCCCCACATTCCTGACTTTTGATCAGTTTTACTCTTTGTTTTTTTTTTTGTTTTTTTTTTTGTTGTTTTTACTTTTTTATTACTTAACAAGGATATTTTAAACCATTGAGGTTAAATTTACATTTTTATAGTGGAGTAAATCTGCAGACCTCATACCGGTGGGCCAGTCATAATTAAATATGATATGATCCTGCGGGCCAGGTCAGATTTGGCTCTCTGAGTCTTAAAGGTAAAATTTTCATTAGTTTCACTCACATTTTAGTCATTTCTGCCCTCAGTAGTTAAAGTCTATTTACCTGACAAAAAACTTTTTACTCCAGTTTTAGTTCTTTTAAAAGTGATGAGTTTATATGAGTTTTTTTTTATCACTTAAGATAAATTATGTCTAGTCTTAGCCTTAGTCACAGTACTGGTCTCAGTGGTCTTAGCCCAGTCTTCCTTGGGTAGAAAAATGGTTGTTGACAGACATGTTTAGTCAAGGTTTCATTGACAAAATTCACGCTGTCATTTACTTTAAAGTTTAGTTAATAGATTCAAATTCAGCGATGACAAGACAGGCCATAAGGAAACCTTTTACTCCATTAAACCCTGCGGTTTAATGTGGTGTTTATCTTTAAACATGAAGCCTATAAAGTGCTTACTCTGTCAAGCACAAACTCAGACACCTTGTTCTGATTTTCATTTGTTTATCGTTATCTCTCTGCCTCAGCCAAAGCATTACAGACTGGTTTATATGATGGAGGAGTTCTCCAGGAGAACACGAGCTATGATAGAGCTACACTGTAAAAACTGGCAGGTTCATTTATTTAACTCCCAGTTAAAATATCTCATTAGTAAGGCTGACAAAATTAATCGCATTAATTTATTTAATTATTTTGGTGCACAATTAGCGCACCATTTTTTAAAATTGTGATTAATTGCATAATTTATTGATTTATTGTCCCTTTAAGCACACTTTTGATGAATCCACAGCAGTGTCTCTCTGATCTGTAAATTTCAGATTAAACACCCTGAGAGCTAAAATTAACACTCCATCATTTCATTTTTGACACTCACAGTGTTGTTGTTGTTTTCTTTAACATATTAAACAGTACTTTTAACTAGGGCTGGACAATTAGTTGCAAAATAGATTGAATCGCAATATGAACTGCTGCAATTTCAAATCGCATAGAGTGCAATATATATATATATGTGTGTGTGTGTGAGTGTGTGTGTGTGTGTGTATTTTTTTCTTTCAAATGTACATAATATTTAGGCTGTAACAGTGAGATCAGTCCCTATTTTGCAGACAGCCATGGTGGGGCTACTGAGATATTTTAACAGGATATTTCTGCAGCTGTCATGTTGTCTATCACTGGGTTTGATGCTTATGTACTGTGTAGTGATAAATAAAAGACCCAAGCAGGAAAACTGCACTCCCAAAACACCTGAAGCTGAGAGTAATCAAAGAAAATAGCAGTTTTTTTTTTTAATCAAGATAGACTGATAAATATGTTTCTCACATTAAATTTCTTCATAATGGCTGAAGGGTGGATTTCTGAAAAAGTGGGTGAAACATAAAGCTTTTCCTGAATAAGTTGTTTTAATCTCAGTCGTTTTTGGAGTTGTTTTAGCTGTAGGGCAAAAAAAAAAAACATAATTCCACAACGCATTTTCTTTCTTTTTAAATTTGATAATGTTCTGGGGCCAGATGAGAAGATCTGAAGGGGCCTGATGTGGCCCCTGGGCTGCCAGCTGATGATCACTGCTATATGGCTGAGCTTCCTGGCTGCTGCAACCAGCGAGGCCTTCTTAAAGGAGCAGTGCTCACTAAAATCACTGGAGGCTAATGCCACTTCTACTGTTAGGAACCTAATTCTGCTCAACTTCAACAATACTGGAATATCCCTTTAAGCAGAAAGAAGGAGTCATCATCATGTTTTTGAATCAGTCCATGTTTACATCTGTGTCGAGTCTTACATTGTCCGGTATTCCAGCTGTGTGCAGCACAGAGGGTAAAGGATGATTTTCTAATTCTAGTGTGTACTCGTGGTACATCAGCAGAAGCCAGTCACTCAGTCAGTCTGCTATCTGTCAAGTTTAATAAAGGAGCGATGTGGGAAGGCAGATTTCCACCAAGAGCTTCATAAATAAATAGAGGCTGATGTCTTTAACGTCCAGCTGTTGATGAAGATGGACCAGCTCTGTCATACCGTATACAATGATGAGTGAAATAGCTCTCAGCGGTGATAAATCTGAGGGTGGAATAATAAACTTAGTCTCAGGATTTTAGAGAGGAGGCAGGAGTAAATTACATCTCTGTAATACAGATCAGACATGAAGATGTCTTCAGTTATATGTTTGGAGCTACAGGTTAGTGGAGAATATTCAGGATTAAGTCTGAGAGGAAAACTTAGCAGCTTGCTTTTGTTTGGCCCCCAAAAAATGTTAAAAACCAAATGAAATACGGCCCACGTTAGAACATGAAGCTTTTGCCTGACCCTATTGTACTTCTTACTTTCAGCAGGAGGTGCTACCATGCTAATTCAGCAAACAAACATTTTGACAAGGATTTATTGATGTGATTTTAAAATTTGTGATTAAAATAAGATGTCACATGAATAATAAACATTTTGGCAATCAAAATAATGTTGATATCTTGATTTTTAACAACCTAATTAATTACTGCAGGAAATGGCAGCACCAATAGCGGTCTAGAGGCGTAGCCAGTGGTAGCCAGGGCCAACCAGGGTCTCCTGAAATCTGACTGGCCTTCCAGAAATCCTTAAATCGATTGCCTATCTGCAGCTGTAAGAGCACATTCAGTCACTACGAATATCTTAACCTACTTAGACTGGATTTACTAACTTTAGTATTCTCAAGGTATGGTATATGAAAGTGGTACCACCAGTCTTATATATTGCAAAAAGTTTGGACACACCTGTTGTACTGTAATTCAGGAAAACTAGATATACATTTAGCCAGAGATTTTATTATCAAAGATCGAGTTTAAGCTCTTATTGTCTGGTTTTTAATCGTTTAATGAAGGTCATTGAGGAGCTTTTTTTGGCCTATTTTCATTGACAAAGTTAAAACTGCTTACTACCACAAATCCAGGTCTTATTTTTAGGTTGTAATATTCTAATATATGTATATATTTATTCCAACAAACACAGTGAGATCTTCTTACTAGAGATCAGACGTACACCCTGGCTTGTATTCAAGTTTTTGCAGTGTAAACAGTGTGTGTAAAGCTGCACTGGAGCCAGTTGAGCCAGCAGATCGAGTCACAGGATCTGGGTGCTCCCAGAGGATGAGGTCCCGTTGTTTTCTGTGAAAGTGTCGGCTCCAGAGACACAATGACAACACCTGATCTGCAGCGTGCAGCAGCGAGCCGGGTTAGTAAAACCGGTTACAAGGTCAGGGTCTGGACAACAGCTCTGTGCCGGTTTTGTGTGAGTGCGGCGTGGAGCTTCAGCCCGTTCTCAGGGAAACTATCCGCTCCCACAGCTGGCTCTGCACAGGATCACTTACACTGAGCTTCATATAGGAGGAAATCAGCCGGAGCGGGAAAACATGGGAACTTTAGGAAGGTTTGATTTCTCCAGCACTGAAGAGTGTGTGTGTGTGAGCTTAGCTGGGAGGTTATTAGGTACATTTAGCTGTGTTATACTCATGCACAACTTTGGGCTGCCACGGCATTTCCATTCAATGCTACATCTGCTTCAACTTTGAGGTAATTAATCATAGTTTATACTTACTTCATTCAATTGGCAGCCTTATTTTTTGGTAACTAGGCAAAGTGAAACATGCCAAGTCTGAAACATTAAATGTTTTTAATTTAGTAATACAGCTAATTTTAATGAAGAACGTGCTACATTTTTACTCAACTCTTTGGAAATCGGGAATTTTGCACATTTTACTTATAACATTTGAGCTGCAGCCTTTTTTCTAGTTATTTGTCCAGTTCAGATTGTTATAGCCTATGAAATGAACTCATTCTGATATATTACTTGTTTTTTAGTTAGTTATAAAGCTGATTTTAATAAATATTTACTAAATACTTCTGAAATTAGTCATTTTGCACAGCCAGTGCCTTTAATTTTGGTGCATAAACTAAATACTGAACATTTACTAAACACGGCTGTTTTTAATAGACTCTAATTCATAAAGGTTAGATATCCCTGCAGCCCTCCTACTAATGTTGAAGCAGATGCAGGTGGAAAACTAAAATATCACACCACATTATATTCGAGAAATTGTGAGTTTGAGTTTCCAGACCAGTAAATCAGACGTTTATTTTAGTGTCAGGGTGAATTCAGAGAAGCATTTTTGAAGTAAATTAAACAGAAATATTTTTCATCTAAGAAAGAAAAATGGGAAAAAGTTCCTGCTCTGTTCAGCCGGCGGCCCGAGGAAGATCTCGTATATCGAAACGCTCTAATAAAATTTCCTGTTGTGAGTTGAACGGTGTGTCGACATTTCCATTTTTCTAGACTCAGAACATCTCGTCTCTTCTCCTGGTTTATATTTTGTCTCCATGTGCCCACACCAGGGATCTCTTGTAACTGAAGGTCTCCTACAAGAGCTCATTTTATTCCAACGCATCCAAAACACCTCTTAACTTTGCCACTTTATACAGCTGATATCTTAAACACTGGTGCACTAGTTCTACCATTTTTATTGAACCTAAAAATCCCAGTACTTCTCTTATTCTAGCAAAGCTATATAAGGAACCATGATAAAATGACACATTATATTACAGATATTGTATGTTTGAGTATTCAGACTTGTAAACAGGTTATTTATTTATTTAGTCTTGTGGTGAATTCAGGCAGCATTTATGTTGTAAACTGGAAAAAGTCTGTACTGTTCAGCTCCTGGTCAGCCTGAGGAAGATCTGGGATATAAATAACACTGTTCTATTTGATAAATTTGCTTGTTGAGAGCTGAACAGTGAGCATTCATTTGCTTGTTTTCATCTCTCTATACTTTTGCACCCAGTACACATTTTACCTGGATCTCTAATCACCAGTGATCTCTTTTTTGAAGTTCTCTTAAATCAGGGGTGTCAAACTCAATCACAGCAGGGGCCGGATTCTGGATTCAGGTCTAACCTGAGGGCCTAACAGGGTCACCTTTTTAACAATAAACTCTCAACCTCATTTCACCAGTAATAAAATATTTAAAAAACTTAGTACTGATGATAAATGATTTTGAAATCCAAAAGAAATTAAAAAGATAAGTTTAAAGGCTCAACATTTTAGAAAAGTAAACTTATTGGTACAAAAAGGTCAAAACAAAATATGATTCCAGTCTTTAAATGGATTGTCTAAAAGGTCAGACTATGGGAATATAAAGTCAAAGTTAGGAGCTGAAAATTTAAGATTAAAAAAATAGTTAAAAAGATCAAAATGTGACCTAAAATGTAAAATTATGAATCTAAAAGTTCAAAATATTATCTAAGAAGTCAAAATTATGATTTTAAATACTCAAGGTATGAAATAAAAAGTCAAAATCCTAAGTTTGAGTCCTAATTGTGAGATGCAAAATTGAAAATGTGAAATTAAAGCACAAATTAATTTATTTTCTGACTTTTTATCTAAATATTTTTACTCCTTTCTTTTTCAGATTTTGTGACTTAACAAGGAAATCTTAAATCATCAAGGATAAGTTTATGTTTTTATACTTGAGGAAATCTGCAGACCTCAGACTGATGGGCCAGTTATAACAGAAACACGATTTAATCTCGTGGGCCGGATTTAGAAGTTCCATGGGCTGTTTTGGCCCCCGGGCCTTGACTTTGACACCCTGTCTTAAATGAATTATTTTTAACAATTAATTAGTTGTTTTTTTGTGTATAGGGTGAATACTGTTATTCAAGTTGAATTTCCCAGTGGTTCCTCTGCAAAAGTAAGAGCATGAATGGCAGAAACACCACAATATAATTTCACATTATATCAAGAATATTGTGTGTTTTTGTATTCAACTGGTAAATGAGACATTTATCTGATGGCAATGCTTAACCTCCTCCATCCCAGCCTCCTCTTTTATAGCATAAAGCTTGTTGCACCCTCAGGTTCATGCTCCTGTGGATTCATTGCTATTGAACTAATTTAATAAGTCTTAGTATCCAGACTGGTATAGAAGATATATTCAGTCTTGAAGTAAATTGTGGGAAAGTCTGCACTCTTCAGCTCCTGGAGGAACATCCTGCATAGCAAAACACTATCCTGTTAAATAAAATGGCCTGTTAGGAGAAGAACTATTTTAAAGTAAAAAAAATTCTGGTGCATCAAAAACAAAACGTTTCAGAATTGAGCCGATTATGATTCATGTTGATGCAAATATTGATGCTATTCTTCCTTTTTCTATCACTGTAGAATTACCATTTTTATTAAATCTAAGTATCACTGTACTTCCTCTTCCAGTGGTTTTAGATAGAAAACCAAGACATCATGTCACACTCGGCTAAGATATTGTGTGTTTGTGTCCAGACTGGTAAATAAGATATTTGTTTTAGTGACAGGGGGAATTCAGGGCAGCATCTATGTTCCAAAGTGGACAGAAATGTCAAAAAATGAAAATGTTCCCACACGATTCCTCTCCCAGTCAGCCTGGGGAAAATCTTGAGTATCAAAACTGTGCCCTGTTTGATAAAAATCCTTTTTAGTACTCAGTACTTTCCCTCTCCTGCACTGGTATACATTTTGCCTGAATCTGCCAACTCTAGTGAACTCTTTTCCTTTAAAGGTGTTCTGAAAAACAGGCATTATTTTAGTGCATCTAAAACTGAACACTGTCTTTCATTCTGATTCATATTACATGATGCCATTCATGCTTTGGTATTTTCACTGAATATAAGATGCAGGACTTTTTCATTAACAGACTAATTTGACTCTCTATTATCATCCTTTTATTGACATTGTAAATCCCAGTACTAGGACCAGTATCTGCTTATGTTTGTGCGTGGATAGGTGGAAAACCAACACATCATGTCACACTGTGTTAAGGATACAGGATATTCATTGTAGTGAATCTAAGTAAGCGTTTATGTTGCCAGTTGGACAGAAATGTCATATTCATGGTCATCTAAAGAAGGAAAGGAGAAAATGTTGTCCTGATTTTCCTTAAATAAAAAATAAGTAGACAGTCAGTGTTTTAACATGGACATAAAACTGAACATACATTAAAGGTAAAACATGCAACAAGATTGATGCATCTATCTTTATGCCCCTGACCCCCCGAGATAGTCTGTCTTATAAAATCCTGTCTCGTATATCCAAATGTTGGCCCTGTTTAATAAAATAGCTGCTGGGAGCTGGACAGTGAGCAGACCTGTTCTTTTCACTATACTCTCACATCTCTCTTCAAGTTTTTACCTTGTGGTGAGCACAGGCTTATTGAATTAACTAAGCACTGCTAAAATCAGCCTTTTTATTTACAGCAAATATCTTTAACTTTGGTGCATAAATGGAGTGTTTTTGTTGAAGTTAAATATCCTCGTCTGTCTTTCTCTGATGTTTAAACATCATGTCACAGTGTAATAAAGATGTTAAAGCATCCAGACTGGTATATTAGATATTTATATTAGATATTTCAGTGGCAGGGGCGGGTTCAGGGGAACATTTATGATGCAAATTGAACTTAAATGTCATAACTGTGTTCATCTAAAATGAAAAAGGAAGAGATCCATTCACTGTTCAGCTCCCAGTCGACCTGAGGAAGATCTCCAACTGTTTTCCTGATGAAACTGTCGACTGGGAGTGGAGCAGTGTGTGGAGCCTTTCCTTCATTCAGTGTTTTCCTCATCCTGGATCTAGATTCATTTTGCTTGAATGTGCACTCCAATGATTTTTATTTCTTAAGCTAGAACACAGCTAGTAATGAAATGCAATTAATAACTAAACACATCTGAAATGAGCCTTTTTGCACCGACACCTTGAACTTTGGTGCATAAAGTAAACATTGATGATGTGCACACTTGCACTTTTGACTAAAAATCATTAGCAGCATTTTTTATTTAAAAGAAGGATTTTGTGGAGTAATGTAACATTTTTTCTGTTGGATTTAAGCATTCCAGTCCTTCTTCTGTTTGTGCACAGATAGTTGGAAAACCTAAACATCACACAGTGTTAATAAAGATGTTTATCCAGCATCCAGACTAGACTGGATATTTATCAGTCAGGAGGAATTCAGGGAAGCATTATGATTCCAATTGAACATAAATGTGAGAACTGTGTTCATCGGAAAAAAACAGGAAAAGGTCGACACTCTTCATCTCCCAGTCAGCCTGAGGAAGATCCCAGACATCCAAACATTGCTCTGTTTTAAGGGCTTCAGAGTAATTCAGTGCTTTTAAACTGAACACTTCTAAAATGAGCCTTTTTGCATTGCAGGTATCTTTAATTTTGGTGCATAAATTCTGATGCTTTGCACAAGTTTGTACTGAAATCATTAGTTTTGCTTAAACAGAGGGATTTTACACTGTAATTTCACAATCAAAATCAGCTTTACTGACAAAGTATTTTTACACAACACAGAATCTGACTCTGTTAGCTTTGCTCTCAGCACACAGAAATAAAACTTTAAATAAATGAAATTGAAAAGGTTAAAAATAAAGATTTAGATATGTACAAGCTCTTGTTAATTATTTTTTCCAGTATCCATTTTGCATTGATAGTATGGTGAAGGGTGCAAGGATACTGACTAGACATGATCAGAAGTTTAAAATCTGCAAGGATGTGGGCTGATTTACATGAGGATAAGATCATTTTTACATATTCAAACTAAAGAGTTTGTTTATTTATTAGGATCCCTGTTAGCTCGAGCATCAGCTGTAAGCTATTCTACCTGGTTCCACAATTTACACTGTGACAATACAGTTTACACGATCACTAATCACAGTTCACAAACATGACAAGCATTTCTATAATCATGACTTGAACAAAGTCAGAGACAACAGACATTACATTAGCTCTGAGAGCAGATGTTCACATGAGCCAGAGTGGAGAGTAACTTATTACATTTTCTCAAATTACTGTAATTGAGTAGTTTTTTTGTGTACTCAAACTTTTTTGAATAAACTTTGAAATCTGTAATTTTACTTCTACTTTAGTGAATTTTAACCAGAGTAACTCTTCCTTTACTTGAGTTCAGTAGTCTTGTATTTTTCTACTACACTGTAGCACGTAGTGAGAATTATTTCACATCGCATCCCAAAGCAGCTGCTGGACACGGCAAAAGCTGGAGAGTTGATATCTTAAAGGTGAGGGTTTTAACTCCCAAAATGTAATTTCAACTCCATTCTGAGTGAATTTTTTCTTCAGCGCTGGAGTTATTTGACAGCATTGATCCACCAGTAAGAGTTCAGCTCTGCAGAGTCAACTGATCTAAGCCTCAGCTTTAAATTAGATCAACACTGTCAATTTTGTAGTGTATTTGAAAGAGGTGTGACTTTAACTGAACAACCTGGTTGAGATCTATTCTCTTGTTAGCGTTGCCACTGAGGAAAAATCTAAATTTACTGTACAACTCCTGAGTAGATACTCAGTACTTAAAGTATACTCTACATTGAATACTTTTGCTTCACTTGAGTAGATTTATAGATGTGCACTTTTAATTAAAGGTCACACATTTTAACCTTTTAGGACAAGTTCACA
The DNA here is from genome assembly GCF_018320785.1 of Cheilinus undulatus. Classification (NCBI taxonomy): domain Eukaryota; kingdom Metazoa; phylum Chordata; class Actinopteri; order Labriformes; family Labridae; genus Cheilinus; species Cheilinus undulatus. Next base: position 9,172,918 of record NC_054876.1, read on the forward strand.
TTGCTCTCAAGGTCCCTAAAACATGCCTGTGAAGTTTGTTGCTGAAAAAAGCTCCAGTACTGGATTTTTGCATGTCTTAAAAACCCTTCTGTTTCAGCCCTGCTGGTACTGTGTCTGTGGCTTTAAATGTTAATGAGCTATCTGACTCCGCCCCTGACCACGCGCCTCTCAGGAAATGGATGTGGCTCTCCTGATCTTCATCTCAGCTGCCAGAGAGGAGGATCAGGAGAGGAGGGCGGGACTTTCTTCCAAGCGGGGAGGGCTAACCGATCCGGCGGTGGTGCTAACTCCCCACATGACATCATGGGGGGAAAATCTGAGAACGGCTTGTTTCAGCACACATTTTCTGAAAGGTGGAGAAAGAGAGGGTACAATAGTCACGCCCTTTATCCACCTCTGATATGAGGTGAGGCATTTTACCGCAGTGAGCCTTACTACAGTATTTGTAAAGTGAAGCAGCAAGAGTTAGTGATAAATGTAATGTTATAAATATTTATAATTTTATTGAACTTGAACATTTCAGTTCTTCTTCTAATGTTTGTGCATGGACCGGTGGAGAGCCATAAAATCATGTCACATTGTATTATAACGTGTGTTTTTGTATCCAGACTGATAAAAAGGACATTTATTTTAGTGTCAGGGTGAACTCAGGACAGTGTTTATGTTAACCACTGAACATAGCTGGACACAAATGCAGTAATTTTGTTGCAACAGAATAATAAAATTATATTTCAGTGCAGTTTAAGACAGACAGGGTGAAGCTTTCCCTAAAAAAATAACTTTTAGAAGCACTTTGTACAACGGCGGCAATATTTACACTCAACAGTGGAAGTTTTCAGCTGAGGAGATGTCAAAGTTTGGTTAGAGTGCGCAAAAGAGACACAAGGTTCGTTAGAGCAGTGTTACTCTACCCTGCTCAACCAAAGCAAAGAATAGGTGTTATGTTATAGGTGACATAAAATGTGACAAAAAAAAAGGTAAAAAGTGTCTAAAATGCACAAAAAGCAGTCAAGAGTGGCAAAAATGGGGGAAAAAAAGAGGAAACAAGTGGTATTTAATGGCATAAGGTAGCTGAAATGGGTGAAAAGTGATGAAAAGGGGCGAATATGGGATAAAAGTGGCAAAAAGAAGTGGCAAAAAAAGGAAACAAGTGGTATTTAATGGAAAAAGGTATTTTAAATGGGTGAAAAGTGGCAAAACAATGTCTAAAAATTGCAAAAATGGGATAAAAGTGGCAAAAAGAAGTGGCTAAAATGGGCTAACGCTAGGAAACAAGTGATATTTAATGACAAAATATAGCTTAGATTAAGATAATTGAGAGAAAAAATTGTGAAAAGTGGCAAAAATTGGTAAAAAGTTGCAAAAAAGTGTCAAAATGGGCAAAAAGGAAAAAAGTGCTATTCAATGGCAAAAAATAGCTTAAATGGGCGAAAAATGGCAAAGAAATTGTTATAAAGGGCAAAATAGGATAAAAGTGACAAAAAGATGTGGTTGAAATGGACGAAAAATAGGATAAAAGGGGTATTTAGTGACAAAAGGTAGCTTAAATGGGTGAAAATTGGAGGAAAAAAATGGTAAAAAGGGGCAAAAATGGGATAAAAGTGGCAAAAAATGTGTAAAAAAAAAAAAGAAAATAAAAGAAAACTTAAAATGGGCAAAAAAGTAGGGGAAAGTGGTATTTAATGGCAAAGGTAGATTAAATGGGTGAAAAGTGGCAAAACATGATTAAAGAGCCACAAATAATCACAAAAGAGCCACATGTGGCTCCAGAGCAACACGTTGAGGATCACTGGTTTACAGTGTGTGTAAAGTCAGTGCGTCCTCCATCTAGGAGTAAAACAGAGATTTTTAATGGTTTAAGATGAAAATCATGAGAGTTCCTCTGTCCACTGATTGTAATAGGATGATTTAATGATCTCATTTTTCTCCGTATGAAGGAACATCTGAATTTAACAGAAAACATTTTGTTCACTTCCTCTGTTTAGAACAATGACGGTCCTTTTTGTGCTCCGTTAAACCAAATGTGTTTGGTTTTTAATAACACGTTATGGAGGATGTAGTGAAATCTGTCACTTTTAATAAGAAGGGTTTATGTGTAAACTTTAACATAAAGCTGTGGATCATTTATCTTTAAAACCTTTACAGTAGCTTTGTTTTTGTCTCTTTATGGATCTATGAAAAAACAACTGATCCCCCTCTTAGGACATAAAAGTTGATCGTTTCTTCTTTCTTGTCTACATGTTTTCATCTCTTCTTATGAATAAATATAAAATAGCCAACAGAAAAACCACAACGACATTATTACAAACCCTAAAGACTGACAGGTTTGATACTGAGGATGAAACTGGACTTTCTTTGTAGTTCAGCTGAACATAAAAGAGGTCATTTTTTTTAATTGGTGTTTTTATGACATAAATAATAATTTCTTCAGTAAAATGGTTCGATTCATCCAGGACGTAAGTCATGCTTTGCTCATGGAGCCTTTTGTGTCACAGATTTGATTTGCTGAGCTTGAAAGCAAAGACAGGATGTTTTTATTTAAGTGACATTTAAATAAACGCGATTTCACTATAAAATGAAATGAAATGAAATGTTTGACCACTGAAACCATCTTTATGTAATCTGTAAACCACGAGGACTTGCTGCTCAGATTCTGTCTTTGTGGCACTAAAAACAAACAAAATCAATCATGACTTCAAATGAAGAGAATTTACCTAAAACAAATAAAAATATTACTATAGTGGCAAAACTTAAAATTGTGTTTTTATAACAATAACAGTAGGGAAATGCCTTT